>NC_068985.1:72253089-72268089 GCF_001194135.2 Octopus bimaculoides
TTTTTTTTTTTTTTTTTTTATATTCAAGTCTGCATACCCTGTTGTTTTCAAGTCTGTATATATCTGTTGTTTTTTTCTATCATAACCTTACTTAGTTCTCATTGATATGATACAGGAATCCGATTTAAGTGAAGATGATATACATTACCATCGAATTGATAAGGTAAAACTTTTTTAAACAAATAAAAAAAACTAAAGAATATTCAAATAAACCTCAAAATTTTGGCCGAATCTTCAACTAACCTGGTTTGTTTGTGAATGTCAGAAAAATTCCTTACAACATCTCCTCACTTGTAACTGTGTATGTGTGAATATGTATGTATATGTTTTACTAGTTTCGGTCTTTGGACTGCAGCCATGTTGTAGCAAATGGAGTAAAGTTTCAGCTCCAGATATGTAAATAAGTTGTTATATGCAATAAGTAATTTCTTATTTCATTTATAAATCCAAATGTCTATGCATGTTTTAACTTCTACAAGAACTATTTCAGACACTCACTTTCTCTCCTCCCCACTCTCCCTCGCCCTCATGCCGTCCTTGGTCTCTTTCTTCCACATCTTCCATCCACTTCTTATACAGCTGTGGGCATCCTTATGCATCACATTACCATACCACTGCATCCTTCTCTCTTGACCATACCACTGCAGCCTTCTCTCTTGACCATACCATTGCAGCCTTCTCTCTTGACCATATCACTGCAGCCTTCTCTCTTGACCATACCACTGCAGCCTTCTCTCTTGACCATACCACTGCAGCCTTCTCTCGACTGTACCACTGCAGCCTTCTCTCTTGACCATACCACTGCAGCCTTCTCTCTTGACCATATCACTGCAGCCTTCTCTCTTGACCATACCACTGCAACCTTCTCTCTTGACCATACCACTGCAGCCTTCTCTCTTGACCATACCATTGCAGCCTTCTCTCTTGACCATACCACTGCAGCCTTCTCTCTTGACTGTACCACTGCAGCCTTCTCTCTTGACCATACTACTGCAGCCTTTTCTCTTGACCATACTACTGCAGCCTTCTCTCTTGACCATACTACTGCAGCCTTCTCTCTTGACCATACCACTGCAGCCTTCTCTCTTGACCATACCACTGCAGCTCTCTCTCTTGACCATACTACTGCAGTTTTCTCTCTTGCACACTACATCTGATTCTTCTTATGCCCAATTTTCCTTGCAACATATTTGCATTTTGTCCTACATGTGCACTGATGTAGCACACCCATCAGAAAATACTTGCTTAGTTTAATTCTAGTGTTCACATATCCTCTGCATTCAGCGCCTAAGTCTACCTACAGTGTAGCATTGTTGTTTGTACACAAGCATGCAATCTACATTTCACTCTGAGGGAGAGACTTTTTGTTACCAATTAAGGTAATAACTCCCTGGTCTTTTCTATCTTTTTCTTATTCTAGCAACTATATATATAGACACTGATATAATCCTTGTATAAGTAAAAGCATGTTCTCAGTCGTGATAGTTACTCACATTGTATCTTGAGCAATATAAATTGTAAATTGTCTAAATGTATGAGATGAGCTACTTTTAACAAAATTATAATTTTATAATTTATGAATTTCAATCATTAGAGAAGAAAGTTATAATACTTACATCTGCATAACATTTCAATCATTTTGATCTTCAATCATTATTAGGTGTCTTGTTTTTTGATGTGTTCAAAATACCAGACTAGATTCGAATTAGTAATTTTTTGTCTAAACTAAAAATATTAAATTTTAACTACCTAAATGTGTAGCTGTATTTTACACATATCAGTGGACTATTAGATGAAGGTATTATTAGTCTCAACTAATATAGGGTCTGAGTTCAAATCCAATCTGATATTATGTTTATACATCTAGAAACAAGACATCTGATGCAGAATGAGATCACAACAATTGAAACATAGTATAGATATAAATGTTAAAACATTTTTCGTCGCTAAAGATGGGATTACTAGTTTGAACATCTATAACTTTATTTGCAAAAGTTCATGTTTAGTTGTCATTACTCTGAGTGTTTGCATGCAAAATTTGTAATCTTATATCAAATACTACATCAGGATTAAAGTATACATTTACACATATGTAATAATCACTAAACCACTGTCTTTTTCTCACCCTCCAGTTGTGTGTGGAGAGGGTGGGGTGATGTAACTCTGATATGTTCTCCAACAAAACACCTTTTGATCAAATAAATACCATCATCACCATCACCCTTTAACGTCTGATTTCCATGCTAGCATGGGTTGGACAGTTTGACCAAAGCTGGACAGCTGCATCAGGTTCCAGTCTGATTTGGCTTGGTTTCGACAGTTGGGTGCTCTTCCTAATGTCAACCACTTTACAGTGTGTGCTGGGTGCTTTCACATGGCACCAGCATGGGTTCCTTTTACATGGTACCAGGCACAGGAATCTTGCTGGTCAATCATCTTCACCAGGGGATGTCGTCTTAACACTTCTGCTGTGGAGGATGGGTCTTTAAATTATGTGACAAGAGTAAGTTTAATACTTGCTCACAAATGATTTGATCAACATAGGAATTGTACGAATCATTGTGTCCTTCCTTTGCTAAGATGATAGGATGAGATTTGGAAAATTAGGTTTCCCACCACCAAAAACAAATTGATCAGCTGCCTAGAAATCTGCTGTTCCAAGTGTTTTGACATGTATTTATATGAGAGTAAGTCTCCAATTGAATGCCAATACAGCAATTTATTCTTAGATAAAAAAAAAAAAAGAAATAGCTGATTTTTAATTAATGATTAATGAGAAATTATGAATACAATATTTAAGCTGGCAAAATTCTAGTCCTCTTTCTTTTTTATTACAGCTTTTATTATTTGTTTATCAATTAATTAGTTCTAGTTAAATTTTGTGGAAATGTTCCACAAAAATATTGAAATAAAGCTACTTTTCCTTCATTGACTTCACCAGGAGTTATTCAATGTTTTAGAAGTTGAAGATAATGCTGGGAAGGGAAACGGGATGAAATGGTTATGTCATGGGCTGAAGAATAAAATAATCACTGGGTGAGAAGAGTAATAGAAATGAATGTGGAAGAATGTAGGAGAAGTGTAACACAGAGAAAGACATGGCTAAAGGTAATGGAAGAGAAAATGAGGGAAAGGGATTTAATGATGAGAGATGTAAGGGATAGGACAAAATGGAGAAGATGTCCAAGGTTCCTCTCCTTTGAAAGCTAGCATTTGTTTTGGCTAGAAAAATGGTCTTAAACATTTGTTGCTTTTGTTTGCTCTGGGATATAATTATATGTTTGGGATATATTTATTTGATATTTTTAGCAGGTCATGTCAGAACACAAAACCTCTCTTTCTGGCTAAAATATTATTGTTGCTGTTGTTTATTCCCCAGGTTAACTCTCATATAGTAGACCTGTTGTAAAGGCAACACAGCTGTGACCATTTTGTTATTTTAAGAGTATCTAGGAGTACAATATCTAATGCACCTGTGATTTGAAGGAGGCTCTTTGAATTATATCTGTAGCAAGTCAAGCAACTATTCAGAAACTTCATGTATGTGTAATTCCGTCTCTGAATAGGTGTATGAATGGGTGTACAGATAAGTCAGTTAAAGACGAAGTGGAACAGCGGAGGAACAGAAGCAAAAAAGAGGAAATAGAGGAGCATAAAATATTAAGACGGTCAGGTGCTTGCTCTTTACCATTGCTGCCCTCAAAATAACAGAGAAGTGTTTTCTTTTAAAAAAGAAAAAACCCCTTTCATCATCCATCCTGTAAAAGGAATACCCCTATAGATTACTGCAGCATGGCATGGCATGAATAAATATCTATACATTGTGTGTGTCTATATACACACACACATATACACATACATAGTACATTGTGTTGGATGTGTCTATATGTGTATGATAAAAATCATGTAAGCATGAAACTTAGTGGCAGTGCTGGTCGGGATGATGATGGTCTTGACAATGGTCATGATCATGATGATGATCATGAAAAAGGTAAATATCTAGTTGTCATTGAATTCTGGCTCATACCTGATCTAACAAAGCTATGATCAAATGCATTTTTGCTATGGTCATCCTACTCCATATTTTGTTTTCCCCTCTTTTTTTTTTTTTTTTTTTTTTTTGGTCCACATGTTGTATTTGCTACTTGTTTTCCCAATGTTTCATTTATTTTTCAAGATGGCAGGGTGTAATTTCAAAGAAATTTATTTACTCTCTTTAGCTGATCAAGCAACTCTTATTGGGTCATGAACAAACTATACTTTTTCAAGTACAAATTAATCTCAAATCAAATTAAAATAAACCTGAAGTAAATTAAAATTGTTATGAAGCAAATTAAAATAAACTCAAAATATTTTAAATCTGTTCTCTAATTAAATAGTTCCATCAAAACACATTTCTGATGCCTTTATCTAATGAGTAATAAATTAAAGTTTAAATTTGTCTTGCAAAACGTCTTAAACATGTATCAAAAAACCTTTCTTGATTTCACTGGAATCATCTGTTTAAGAATTGTTAGTCTAACTCTGAAAGCAATTTGCTTCAGTGGGACAGAATCCATATATCAAGAGTAAATGTTCTTATACTTCGATATTAATTGTGAGTAAGGTGACAAACTGCCCGGATCATTAGCATGCTGGGGATGATGCTTGGTGACATTTTGTCTGTCCTTATGTTCTGAGTTCAAATTCCAACTTTGCCTTTCATCCTTTTGGGATTGGTAAAGTAAGTACCAGTTAATCACTAGGGTTATTGTAATCGACTTAGCCCCTCCACCAAAATTGCTGGGCTTGTGCCAAAATTTGAAACCAATATTAATTGTGAGTATTCGCAGGGACTATAAGATGAGGATTTAGCCATACGTCAGTCCTGGGCCCATGATTATTTGCTATGTCACTCTCTAAAGTCAAAATCTTCACAGCCTACTTGAATTTTATTTGAGTAGACCTCCCACTTTCCTATGCTCACAAAGCAATCTTGTTCCATATTATCAAATTTCTCTCTGATACTCTGAGTATTTATTTAACCATGCCTTGGCCATTTCCAGAGTTCCAGTATGTACATTCAATTGCATGCTGTTATTTTCTTAATAGTGTGTGCCGCAGTAATGGCTCCCCAATCTTCTCATTCAGCAGTAGGTGGTACAATATATTCGAGTCTCAAGAGCGTATTTCTTGTGTACTCCCACAACCCTCTTGCTTCTCTTTTTGACACCCCATGAAATATCAGTTCTCATAACTTAAAATAAGTCATCATTACTTTGAGATTGACATTTGTTATTCATAAGTAAATGTGACCTTAAGTCTGATGATGATATGGATTGAAGTTTAAAAGGAATCAGCATAAGTGCAAACAATTCAAATAAATGTCTACTACGTTTTATCTAAATATCTACTATTCAATTTGCTACTAGATTATTTTAATTTGCTCTGAGATTATTTTAATTTGCCCTGGGATTATTTTAATTTGTTTTGAGGTCATTTTAATTTACTTCAAATATATATTGATTTGCTTTGAGATTATTTTAATTTGTTCTTAAATAGGTGTAGTATTTGCTATAGAATGATAAAACAGAATGCAGATTTTATGTATTTTCAATTACCTTGTTCAAGCGTCTTTATACTTTTGCGATTAGCTAAAGCAAAAAGGAAAATAATTAACAACTGTTTAATGATACATACAGTGTCAGTGCTGCATACAGCAATGAACCAAACCTTCTCATGAAACTTATTTACATCTAGTGAACTGAGCCAGTGAGAGCTAACAGTCTTGTCCACATACTTTGTATATAACCTGTAAAATTAATATCAACCTTCAATCCTTCAGCTAATTTCCTGCCAGGTTATCAATTCTGACAGCAGTAAATTCAGAAGAAATCCACATGTGCTTGCACATGCATATATGCATGTGTGTGTATATGTATATATGTGCACCTTTGTGCATGTACATATATCTGTATATGTGAGTGTGTGGGTGTGTGTGCACACATGCTGAAACAGACACTCACACACATGTAAATGTATGTAAATATATATATATATATATATATATACTCTGTGTGTTTTTATACACACACACACACACACACACACACACACACACACACACACAAACATTTGATTTGATATGACCAAATCCGTAACAATAAATGCTTTAACGATATACTATAATAGAATTAAATATTCCTATATTTACCAAAATTTATTTCTATTCTCTATTTAACATGAGATGAAAGATATCAAAAACTAATTGTCTGTTTGCATTAATTAACCATGCACCATTTGATGAGTTTGGGGGTTTTTTGCTGTTTTATTCTATTTAATTCCTTCTTTTTTTTTCTTTGTGAGTAACCCCTGCAGCTTCTTTTATGCCTCCTGCTCCTACTTTCATTTCTTTTCTCTCTCTTTTTCCTTCTAATTCTTTTTCATTCTTATTGTGTCTACTTCTTCCACTTTCTTTCTCATTGTTTCTTCCTTTTCTTTTCTTATAGTTATTTTCTCTC
Organism: Octopus bimaculoides; assembly: GCF_001194135.2. Lineage (NCBI taxonomy): Eukaryota > Metazoa > Mollusca > Cephalopoda > Octopoda > Octopodidae > Octopus > Octopus bimaculoides. Next base: position 72,259,590 of record NC_068985.1, read on the forward strand.
TTTTTTGCTTTATCTTTTTCTTTTCACTTTCATTCTTTTTCTTCTCTTTTCTTATTCTGTCTTTCCCTTTCTTATTCAATCTTTTACCTTCATTTTCCTTCTTCTTCTTACTACTACTGCTACTACTACTATTATTGCCACTACAACTACTAATATTTTTATTTTTTATTTATTTTTTCCATATCTATTTTCAAATAACAATAGTAACACAGACACTATTCAATAGAAAAACAAAATGCATTATTATTATCATTATTATTATTATTATTATTATTATTACTATTATTATTATTGTTGTTGTTGTTACTATTGTCATTATTATTAATCCACTTCCATTCTCATTTCCTAATTTTTCCTTCTCATTCATGCTCCTTCCTTTTTCATTTTATTCTTTGCTATTTTTAAAAAATTATGTTATCTTTATTTTTGTATCTTTTACTTGCTTATTTTCTTTTTCTTTACCTCCTCTTCCATTCCCCTTATTTTACCTACTCTGCCCCTTTTACCCCTTCCCCTTTTTTCCTTTTCCATTTCTATTTTTCATCATATTTATCTAATTCTTTTTTTATGTCTTTCTTATCATCAATCTTACTTTTATTATTATTATTATTATTATTATTATTATTATTATTATTATTTTGTTTGCTGTTTAGTCTATTTTGCCCTTCTTTCCTTCTCACAGAAACATCTCAAATGAATGCCTCTCAGCTAATTCTTGAAACTAATCAATTAGATATATTGTAAAATTATTTTAAAATATTCTGACCATGCCATCATCGTTATTACCAGTGCCATCCATGCCTTTTGTTTGGTTTCTCCAGCTGTTGTTGAATGTTTCAACCACTCTGGGACAATACACCACCAACTTTTGTCCTCATACTGTGTCAACCATCCAACAAGCCTACTACTATTGCAACTGCTGCTGCTATTCATTCTTTTCAGGATCTGAATGTCACATGTTCATTGTTTCTCTGTTCATCTTGCACTTGTATGTGAACTTCACTATGTGTGTGTGTGTGTGTTTGTTTGTTTGTTGTTGTTGTTGTTGTTCTCATACAAGAAAACTGATATTTGGAGCTTCAAGGATAGCTGAAGCTGGCTATGACAGTTATTTGTCTAAGTATGCTCTCCTGAGAATTTGTGTGTGTGTGTGTATTCTGCTCATACAATAAGTGATATTTGTAACAAAAGTAGTATATAAATACAGTATTTATTTCATTATTTAATCTGAAGACAAGGAACAATACCTTTGGCCTTTGCAAGCCTTCACAGACTGATATAGTTGTTTTGTCTTTTAGTCACAAGTCAGTGCTAATCAAGCAGACATACAATCAAAGGCATCCTATCCGTGACCATTCTCTCTTTTTTCTGTATATTAGTGAGTATAGTTGTCAATTTGTCCTTTATTTAAGACAGTAGTGTATAATTTGAGGAAGATAGTGCTGCTATTTCTTACAGGTCAAGTGACCATTATAGAGTCTTGGTGTGCTTGATGCTGATAGTTTGAACCTCTACAGATGGATGTCACTTAAGAGAATATGGAGAGAAAGATGGAGGGAGCAGAGCTCAGTACTGAGGAGGAAGGTTTGGGTGATATGTCAAATGAAGAGACAAAAGGAGAATACAGTGCTGTGTTAGGTTCATGGTCATAGCATATAGGTAAATGAAGGCTACATAGGTTTAGTATCATATTACACTCCTACCTCTGATCACTCACCATTTCACTCCAACTTCTGCTTCATACATGCATTGTTTATTTGCTCTGTCTTTTCTAACTCAATTTCAGTGACTTTCTAATCCTCAGAGCTAGCTGGTTCCAAACTACCTTCATACATGAATATACACTTAGGCCCTCCTCTTCACTCATCTCTCCTCCTCTCATCGTTTATATTGTATCTGCCCACCAGAATCTGTACTTACGACTTCACCCAATCTCTCAGAACATCATCCCTCCAGTATCCCCCTTTGTCCTCAGGTTTCTTTTTTCCATATCTTCAAATTTTGACTTTCAATTATTCAAAAAGAATAGCAGTTACATCAACCTCACCTGGCCAACAAAGGTCATGAGCTCACCCATTTCTCTATTAAAAATAACTGTGAATTTAAGCATTGATTTCTCCCTTTCTTGGTTTCAAATTCAAAATCTACCAGAGTCAGCTTTGTCTTTTATTCCTCCAGGTTTGATCATATAAAATCCAGTAAATTATAATTGTTACTAATTGAATGAAAAAAGGATCTTTATATTTTGTCAAATGTAATTAGAATAGTACCTATTCCATCAACCAAATAGTACCTATTCCACACATATGGTGGTGGTGATGGTACATATTCCATCAACCAAATGGTGGTGGTGGTGATGGTAAATATTCCATCAACCAAATGGTGGTGGTGGTGGTGGTACATATTCCATCAACCAAATGGTGGTTGTAGTGGTGGTGGTTGTGGCAGCAGCAGCAGTAATGGTTGTTATATTTGTTATTTATCTCATGACTGCCCTAGTTGAGCTTACCTATGATCAAAAGGCATTCTCACTGTGACCACCCTGTCTTTTTTTTTTTTGACACAGTATATCTAGGACTTATCCTAACTGTAATTCCTTTTTCATGATGTTAGGTTGTGACCTGAGGGAGATTTCATTGCTATTTCTCGCTGATCAGGCAACCACTTTGAGGTTTCCTTCAAACATTCACTGATGTTGAAGACCACCCCTGCTTGAGCTAATATATGAACAAAGGCATTTCAGCCATGACCTACTCATCTTTTCCATATTTGTAGGCAGTCAAAGACTACAATATTTAATGTGTCCTTTCCTGAAACATTGGAGCATTAAAGATTTAAGGAAGATTTAATCGTTGTTTCTAGCAGGTTGAGCAACCACATAGAATCTCCCTTTCTGGCTCATGTCTCAAATAGAAGCTATGCACATGTCTGTATATGTTTTTTGCATGCATGATTGTGTGTGTGTGTGAAAAGCAGTAATAGCTTCTTCAGTTGTAACTCAAGGCTAGGCAATGTAAATTTTAACCTACTGTTTTGTTTTTTTTTACATTATTGTTTTATTTACATTTACTCTCCATCCTAATATATTTCCATGATTCCAGTTCGTTCCCTTCTAAATTTAAATGTCAAATTCCCCCTGAGTCCCTGTCTATTTTCCCTACCTCCACCCTCATTCCAACCATTACCATTAAATTTTGATCACAACTGAAATTTTCAACAACTTTCACTTGTTGTTGTTATTACCACTGTTATTACCACCTTCAGGCCAAAGCAAATGGCATCCCTGCCATAACTATCTACTGCTTTTTTGTTTTTTTTTCATTGTGTCCTTTTTGTTTCAGACATTAGAATGTTGTCATGCTGAGGCACTATGTTGAAGGATTTAGTTGAACAAATCAATCCTAGAGCTTATTTTTATCAAAGTCTAGTACTTATTCTATCTTTCCCCAAACTGCTAACTTATGGTTGTCAAACAGGGAAACACGCACATACATATACATGCATGGTGATCTTCCATACAGTTTCCGTCAACCAAAATTCACTCAAGGGATATTGGTTGGCCCAGGGCTGTACTAGAAGATGCTATGCAGTAGGACTGAGCCTAAAACCATTTGGTTGAAAAGTGATCTTCTTAACCATACTTATTATTATTATTATTATTATTATTATTATTATTATTAATAATAATAGTAATAATAATATAATCAGCTTCAGCCATTTAAAAAAAAAGGGAAAGGAATATTTATATTTGTATGATTCTTTTTATAGTCAGACTACTTTGCATACTTCAGTCTCTCCCCATTGCTCTCCGTATACATGCTTGTTTCCATACATACATACATACATACATACATACATACCCCACTTGTTGTTTTGCTATTAAAAGCATGTTTCAAGACAGACATTTTGACTCTTATCTGAGGCTGGTTCTCCTAGTTGAATCAGTTGAAAAACTCCAAGGGAAGCTTGCAATCTGATACAGATATGCACATATTTATTTACATATACACAGTTGTATAAACCACACAGAAACACACATTTTGAACAGCCATGTCTTGCAAATGCCTTCATATTTTATTTATACTGTTGAAATCATTTCCATACATTACAAGGTGGCATTTTTCAATATATCCGCTGCAAAATTTTGTATAAACTGAAAATAAAATTAATTAGAATAGAACTTAATATATTAATAATATATCAATCTGGTATGTTAACTCTAGTGAAAGAAAAAGTCTTAATCAATAACAGCTTCTTTTATTATGTTGCCAACCAATCTTTCTTTTACTATTTTGCTGATTTCAATCATTGGATTGCAGCCATGCTGTGGCACCAGCTTCAAGAAGTGAATGTTAGAGTTGCTTTTTGTCATTTGACCTGCCAGAAATAGAAGCCAAACTTTCTAAATCATCTTCAGATCCTATCCTGTTGTCTTAATCAAAGATATGATGAGCATTGTAGACTTTGGTTTAAAATAATCAGGTCACAGACAGAATGCTTTCAATTACAGGTTTTAAAGGGTTTGCCTGGGTCTAAAACAATAGAAATGGCAATAATAACAATGATCACCATCATTTAGTTGATTATAGTTACCCTTATAATTGTAGTTTGTTACATCATTTATCAACTTGAGAAGGATGAAATGCAATGTGGACCAGGGTGGGAATCCAAACTCATATGCAAAGGGAATGACTAAATACCATGTGGTGTTTAGCACAATACTCACCCAATTCACTATAACATTACTCATTCATTAGATCAACAGGTCCATTGTTTGAACTTGAACTTCTAACTTGATTATTTGCTGTACAGCCACATTAGTATTTACACTACAAACAGAATGAAGCAAAAACGTTAAAAAAAACAATGTCATATCCATTTCCAAGGCAAAAAAAAATAACAAACAAAAAAGGGAGGGGAGCTGATCATCATTTTGTTTAGTGTTCTTTTTGTTTTGTTTTGTTCTTTTTTTTATTTATTTCTTTTATTTATCATTTTGCACCTTTGACAACTCTGATACAGGTACCTTCAGACTGCAGTCAGTGTATACATTATTGCCACATGGAACCTCAGGTAAACATAGTTTAGCTTTTGTGAATATAAGTGGGTGGGTGAGGGGGCATGTTTGCATGGACATACATCTAAGTGTCTACATGAATGTATAATAACATATTATCACATGCATACACATTATGACATATATATATATATATATATATATATATATATATATTATGATATATGTATAATGATATATGTATGTGTATGTATACATATATGCATGTATATGTGTCTTATATATACATACACACATATTTTTTATTTTCCAAGATAGGGATGAACACCTGTGTCCCATGAGGCAAGCATGATAATTGCTGAGATTTCTCTCAGCATGTTAACCTACAAATAAAGAATATTTATCCACCAATGCAGTTTGAGCACTCATTCTCAGTGTTCGATAATAGCATGTGTGTATGAGTGTGTACATGTATATATATATATATATATATATATATATATACACACACACATATAATAACATATATTGTATAACTACAAAAATTGTTAGCTCCAAAATTTTAAGAATATCACCTATTACCACAGGATCACCTGAATAACACCAGAGAATAGAACAGTTGAAATGTTAGATGTCTGTCATATTCAATAATTTTTTTTTTTAAATATATTTCAAACTAAACACTTTATTCAGTCTATGGAGGTAGATTCTTCTCCTTCGACTGTCTATGCCAGATATTGGCTATTCTCATGTTTGTGATGTTACTTGCATAAACCTAGTGTGTGTATATATATATATATATGTATATATATATATATATATATATATATATATATATATATATATATATGTATGTATATCATTTCACTGACTCAGAAATATCTCTGGCAACCTACTCTAGTGAATTGAATAAAGGGTTTGAAATTCTGAGAACATTACCAAATGTAGCAGGTAGCTGATGAAGGCTGCTGAGTACAAAAACCAAAACATTATCTATGTAACAACAACTGGTTTGAGAATTCTAGTCCTTATATGTTAGTGTATAATATTTCTTTATCTTAGATGGTAATTATTCATCCCAGAAATTCAAACAAATTTTACTTTACCATTACTTTTAAGTAGCATTGTATTTATGTCTTGTAATAACTTTGTAGAGAACATAAGATTGACTAAATGTAATATTTCTGATCTATAGTTCTCAGGATAACATACTGATAGCTTTTTATCTAATATCAAACTCTCAGTTTTGATTACAAATGTACAGTAGGATGAAGCTATTATTTATGCATGTATGCCCATGTGAGGGAGAGAGTGTCTTTATGCATATATATATATATATATCAACTCAGATACTCCAATAACTGGTGCAATACTTTAACAAGATTACTAACAGATTTGAAAGAAAGTTATCTTTCTTTGTTTCTATGCGATATCTTTAAACACTGTGGCCAATTTTTTGTTTTTAAAATTTCTTTTGAAATATAACACAGATATCTTCCACAGAAGTAACCTATAAAGCTATTGTTAAACCTGAGAGGAAGGTAACTATTTTATGTCTCAGCTTGTTTTATTTCAAGCATTATGATGCTGATGATGATCACATGAAAGAATGCATTCTATACAGAAATAGTTGCTTAAAACAATAATTATAATAATAGGAGAAATTGTAATTATTAATAATGATTTCTTTATAAAAGTAATCAACGACAAAAGCAAGAATATTGACAAAAATATAGCAGTAGTAATTATAAGAATATTAATATTGATATCAGTAGTTATAGTAGTAGTAGTAGTAGTAGTAGTAGTAGTAGTTGTAATGGTGGCGGCTTTGGTAGTAGTATTACCTTTTTCTCATTTTTGTTGCATTTATTTATTTTGTTAAATTTATTTAGATGATGATGATGATGGTAATAATGATAATAATAATAATAATAGTAATAATAATAATCCTTTCTACTATAGGCACAAAGTTTGAAATTTGGGGGAGGCAACAGTCAATTACATCGACCTCAGTACTCAACTGGTATTATTTTATAGACCACAAAAGGATGAAAGGCAAAGTGAACCTCAGCAGAATTTTAACTCAGAAAATTAAGATGTATGAAATGCTGCTAAGCATTTCACCCATCATTCAAATGATTCTGCCAGTTAAATAATAATGGTTTCAAATTTTGGCACAAAGCCAGCAAATGATTTTAAATTTTGGCAATTCTGAAGGAAAGGGGAAGTTGACTAACATTGACTCCAGTGCTTAAATGGTACTTATTTTATTGTCCCCCATAAGATGAAAAGCAAAGTGGACCTCAATGGAATTTGAACTCAGAACATAAAGATAAATGAAATTCCACTGACATTTTGCCCAACATGTTAATGGTTCTGCCAGCTCACTGCCTTATTATTATTATTATTATAATAATAATAATAATAATAATAATAATAATAATAATAATAATAATAATAATAATAATAATAATAATAATAATAATAATAATAATAATAATAATAATAATAATATATTATTACCATCTGTAAATAACACATACTGAACACATTTAAGTGATATATTGAACCACATGAGACTTGGATACAAATGCTATAAGATGATAATCAACTACACTTTGTATGTAGATGACCATGTTGCATGCTACAGATGAGAAATACTTCGAAATACAAAAAGTATAGAGATTTATTTATTACAAGAATTACTACAAGGATTCATATTAGAAAAATTCATTGAGGCAACCTTAAAGAGAAATAAATTAAACCAGAAATATTATGCTGGGTAAAGAAACAAATACTTTGGAATCAATGAACTTGATGAAGGATAGTATACATGACTGAAAGAAAGGTTTGGAAAAGAATATCATAAATGTGTTAAATTAACACTTAAACTGTGCTAAATACAAAAAATACAAAGAAAAAAGACATTAATACTGTAGCTGTCCCAGCACTAAGTTATATTTATAATATTCTCAGTTTGAACACTGAAGAAATAACAATCATCATCATCATCATCATTATTATTATTATTATTATTATTATTATTATTATTATTATTATTATTATTATTATTATGCCTAATCTAACAAATTCCCAAAGGTATTATTAAACCTGAGGGGAAAATAGCTATTTTGTATCTCATCTTGTTTTTATCTCAAGCATGATAATAATGATAGACAAACAAAACAGAAAATCAGGACTCAAAGTTGAGACTGGAGGATTTGTGTTTGTTGTACAGGATCAAAGCCTTCCTGCTAGAAACTATCAAAAGCATGTAATAATGTAGAATACATTTAAGACATTGCAGAATATGATGAGTTTTGAAAGAAACAACTATGTTATCTCTGGCTGCCCAGTTTTCACCATGAGAGAATATGTTTACAAGTATGATACAAGCTGGAGCTATCATACACTGGGACATTGTACCAGCATTATGAAATACCAACAGAAAATAAATAATATAAAGATATACTAGAAAAGGTA
>NC_068985.1:72270589-72278104 GCF_001194135.2 Octopus bimaculoides
TGTGAAACACGAGATGTTTGTGGATGGAAGGCTTTAGATCATAACTTTTCTTCATCAGAATCGACCAGGTGTTAAATAAGAATTGTAACAACAGTTTATTTAAGGAACAATTCTTAACTAAAGCAAAAATAAGATGTAGAGTAGATTTTGTTGATTTTTTTTTTAAAAATATCTTCTGATGGATGTTGAATATGAGATAGGAATACATATAATGAATGGGTGTCTAAGTTATTTTCTCAACAATTAGACCTCCATATGCCAAAGAGTGTACATCATTTAATTACTAATTCCCTTATCACCACTTCATTAAGTACAATGAATTTCATGGCTTACTGATGAGCTTATAATATGATTGAAACATGTCTTCTGTTTTTGTTGAAATAATATAAAACAATGACTAATGTTTTTCTTTTTTCTGATTTTTTTTTTCAATTATTTGTTGTTAGGTTTATAATGCCATTAAATATTTTAGCTTTAAAGCCTTATATATGTTGACTGTATAATAGTAATTACTAGAGAACCAATGCTGTATGGGCTATGAATGAATAAATAAATATATGAAATGATAACTTTATGTATTTAGTCTCTTTCTGAAATTAGACCCCTACAAGTGTAACTTGGCAGATTGGGGTCTGGATTGAACCAATGTGTTCCTTTGCCACTTAACTCATTATAGTCCACATACCTCTCTCTCCCAAACTGCAAAATGGTAGAAGCAGAAGACCACTTATTAAAATGTAAGCAAGTATCTACCTAAGTACAAACTCATTTCCGTAATGGTACATGGACAAGGACAAGACAATAATTACTTGTGTGTTGATACTGAGTAGGTTATGAATAAATAAAGCTACATACGAATTAGGCTCCATGTTTAGTACAAGTATTTTGTCATGCTGTGAAAGTGGGTCATGTCAAAGCTTGGAATGAGAATTGATTAGCAACTCATTCCTGATTAGTTGTTGAGGAACTAACAAAACTGGTTGGTTTAATCCTCATCATAAGATGACAAGGTTCTCATAGAGCCTAACTTTATACAGTAAGACTAAATACAGTAAACATGACTCAAGTTCATCTTGTCTTCATTCACATATCTAGTGTATTATGGGAGCATACACCCCCCCCCAACTACTTGGTTGATAATTTGTCAATGCTGGAAAGAGGAAAGGTGTAGCTGACCTTCATAGGATTTTAACTCAGTACATAGTGTGCCATAACTAAATATGACTAGATGGGTTTTTTTTGTTTTTTTAATGTGAGGTCAAGAAAGACAAACTATTCTTGTCTGAATTCAATTGTTTTGATCAACCTAATAGATATTATTAAACAAATTTTGGCAGTTCTCTTTAGTACATAAATAAAACTTCTTTACAACTTAGCTACTTTTCAGTGGTTGAGTTTCCTGTTACCAAAAGCAAAAGAAATTAAGAGGAAATCAACATCCACAATTTGTTATATAGATAGAAAAAAATCAAGAAACACACACTTAAGTAAATGGTTTAGTTAGGGCTGAAGGGGAGTACCTACTGCCCTTTTCAAGGTCTTCATGATAAGTTGGAGGAAGAGAGAAAATTATGCTTAATCTAGAGACCTGATCTGAATATGTGCAACATGCATACAAACTAGATTAATCTTGTTATTTTGCAGCATACAGAATAAAACAATTTATAAAATAAAATTTACTCGTTTTCTCCTCTACAAAAGTGAATGAATCCAAACATGCCATATTAAAAACATTTGAACCAAATATTTTGCTTCACTTATCCTCTTATTACACTAGTGTTTTCTGTTTATAAATTCTCGAAAGTGGGTTTTTGCAAATATATTTTGGTGGAATAATAATATAGATAGTTTCAAATTTTAGCACAAGGCCAGCAATTTCAGTGCTTAACTGGTACTCACATTATTGACGCCCACCCAAGGTTAAAAGGCAAAGTCGACCTCAGAATGCATGAGTCAAAAGAAATACTGCACAGCATTTTTTACTGATGTTCTAACAATTCTACCACCTTTGTAATAATAGTAGTGATAACAATAATTCTTTCAAATTTTGGCACTTGGTAAGAAATCTTTAGGGGAAGGAGGTTAGTTAATTGACCCCAGTGGTTGATTGGTAATTTATTTAATCATCTCCCACTCCCCCAAAGATAAAAAGCAAAGTTGGCCTTGGCAGGATTTGAACAAATAATGCAAAGCATCTTTTTCCTGAAACTTTTATGATTCTACCAGCTTACTGCCAAAAAAAAAAAAAAAAAAAAAAACCCCTTGTGTGTTTTTATTCAACAGAAAAGACCTGAAGGGAAAGTAACAGATTTTATTGGTAGGAATATGACACAAAGAATATTCAAAGAACCAGTCTCAAAGGCACAACACTGCCAGTAAATAGAACCAAGAATTAGCTTTGATGTAAAGTGATAAATGTTTATGCATTTTCTTTTAAACTGACTGAGATAAGTATTCTTACCTATAATTATAGACTGTGGTGATTATAGTCTAGCTTGGCTCAGCACACTTCATACAAATCAAACAAGACATGACTATGTATGAGGCACAGGAATTTTGATGGATGTTTTACCAACCAGAGTATTCAAGTCAGTTTTAGCAGGGAAATACTTAATAATAAAGCAGCAAAAGACTTATCATGATCATCAATATTTTAATGTCCATTTTTCCATGCTAACTTGGGGGTTGAACAGGTGTGAAATATAACATCTCAACACTCATTATTGTGCAATTATGTCACTGAGGTTCATTATCTTAAGATTTTACATCGCCTTTTTTCTGTCAGTGTTTTTTCTTTTTAATCTTCATCTGCCAATAATTCATTTCTCTTTTGTCCAACACTCATCTCTTTGGCATCACATATCTATACCAGCACAGCCATCCCTCCTACAAACAAGTGTCTTTGATGCTCAGCTTCTCTCTCTCTCTCTCTCTTTCTCTCTCTCTCTCTTTTTCTCTCCTCATTCATGCTCCACTAATCTTGCAAGTTAATGTTACACATTCAAAATATCAAGCTGCTCATGAATCTCTCCAGCTGGCCTCATTTGATGTACATGTCACATTACAAAGTAGCTTCATACTCCTTACACACTATCGCTTACCATCTTTCCTGCCAGTACTGCTGTTGCTGAATATTATAGTTCACTTCTTTTATTGATGCTGGCATTTTAAGATGTACTGATTGACTTGAATGCTGCACAGACCTGAAAACCTGTTTATAGCAGGAAGCTTAATTCTTAGCAAGCTTAACTAAATCATGAAGGTAAAATAAAAATATTACACAAAATCCTTATTTAAACACATGTACAGGGGTTAGACAAAATAATGGAAACACCTTAAAATTTCAAACAAATTTCTTTTAATATGGAGTAGGACTGCCTTTGGCAGTAATTACAGCTTCACTTCTATAAAGTATGGACTCATACAAAGTTTGAATTGTTTCCAAAGGAATTTTTCTCCATTCTTCAGCTGAAATAGTCTCCAGTTCTTGTAGTGATGATAGTGGAGGATATTGACTCCTTATTTGTTTTTCTAAAAATGCACCATAAATGTTCAATAATATTGAGATCTGGGGACTGTGGTGGCCAGATAAAATGTTCAACTTCACTAGAATGTTCCTTATGCTATTCAGTAACAATTTTAGCTGTGTGAATTGGTGCATTATCATCCTGAAAGATTGCATTTCCCTCCGGAAACAGTTCCACAACCATAGCATGAATATGATCAGATAAAATGCTTAAATAGTCTTCACTATTAATTCTGCTATGAAGTGAAACCATTGGGCCAGCAGATTTCCACGATATAGCCACCCTCCACCCCCACCCCGCCAGATCATCACAGATCTTCCTCCATGTTTAACAGTTGGAAGAAAGCAGTCTGGGTCAAATGCTTCTTTTGGCTGTCTCCATGCGTATATTCGGCTGATGGCCAGAAATAAGGTAAAGGATGACTTGTCCGAGAAAATAACATTCTTCCTCTACTCTAGGGACCAATTTTGTAGGTTTTTACTCCACTCTAAACACTTTGCAACATTTGTTTTTGAAAGTAGTGGTTTTCTGATTGCAGCTCTCCTGTGAAATCCGGCTTTGGGCAGCTCCTGGCAAACAGTTTTTGTGGAAACTGGGTTCTTGAGGTGGTCATTAAGCTCTGCAGTAATTTTGGGAGCTGTACTTTTGTGATCCTTTCTAACAATTTGCATAAGAGTCTGACAGTCCCTATCTGAAAGTTCTGGTTTTCTTCTGGAGTTTTGTTTTGATGACGAGGCTTTTCACTCTTTCTCAAAGGCTGTCATTACTTTCAAGACAGTATTTCTTGATACACCAAACATTCCAGCTGTTTTCATTACACTAGCACCTGCCATACGAGCACCAACAATTCGACCTCTTTGAAAGTCCAATAGATCTGTCATTTTAATTACCTTTTTCTGATGATATCTGAAAAAAAAGAGCAATTTTAGCAAAACATATTAAGCAACACTAATAATAAATAAAAAAAACATAAAAATAAACAAGCTTTTGATGGTTTTATACATATTTCAAAATTAGGATGTTATGATGCTAGGTGTTTCCATTATTTTGTCCAATCCTTGTGTGTATGTCTTTAAATGGATTATGACAATGTGTTATGTCTCTTGAGCTGAATATAAATCTGGACATAAACACAGCTATGTAGCTTTGCATTTAATCATACAGTGCAGTACCTTAGGGAAGTGTCCTCTATCATAGTCTCAGATTGAATAAAGCCATAGTAGATGGAAACTGCATGGAAGCCCGTCAAAGGGTTTTTCTAGTTCATGAGCTGTAGACTTAATTTGTTATCCAGATTAAAACTACGACTTGTCTCAGAGTAACTTCTTTCCTTCTTACTAGTCTTGGAGGCCTTAGTAAAATGTCATATGTGCTGCTTTTTCTCCTCGTCTCCTGTAGGTGAATTCAACTTAGTATAAAAGTTAACAAGAATCTAAGGTGAATGTTAGTTTGGAAAAAAAAACTTCTTGTGAACAAGTGAAATTAGTTTGATTTTTACTCACTAAAGGATATTAGAGTTAACAGTTCTATCTAAATTCTTCCATTGTGTAATGTACACACATTGGTGTACAATTGTGTTTACACTTATATATATATATATATATATATATATATATATATATAATTTGCGTTCACACACTTCACAGTTACAAAAACATTGAACTTATGAATGAATAGAAATTTGTGCTATCTTGTTAAATTAGGTATGCTCAAAGTGGATATTGCTTTAGAGAAAGAGTGATTTAAGAATAACTGCAGGTGTAAGAGTGTTCCATTCCTATGGACAGTCAGATCTTGATAAAAAGTATTCCACTGATTCTGATTTAATTCGATTTCAATGAGCTTGTTCATAAAAATGGGGTTGAGTTAGGTTGAGAATACTGGATGAAAGACTAAACTTCAAGGTGGGTAGTGCTGAATAGTTTCACACAGTTGTATGTTTGTATATTTGTTTACAAAATACATCCTTTACATTTTCAGAACCTTATATCAGAAACTATTTAATTAAAAAAAACAATTGTTGACAGCCAGAAAGAATCAAAAATTGATTTCCTTATTTGAGATATATTCCTTCATTGTATTCTAGTACAAATCACAAGGCTAACAAGGAAAACCAGTTAATTTCTCATGTTATTGTGTTGTTTTGCTCTTTTTGTTTTTTTCTGGTTGAATCAAGTTGTAGAAATTTGCTTTTAATTTGTATTTTTACAATGGAAACTTTGAAATTTACTTTGAAGAGTTCAGTAATACATACAACAATTATATATGCATATATACATATGTGTGTGTGTGTGTGTATACACACACACACACAAACATACATACACTTTGTCACGTTTTACAACCATTTTTACATTTAGAATTACTCATCAGGTTAATTTATGTAAAGCATTATATATTTTTCTTTTTCTTGTTAACAATTAACTTGTTCATGACATTCTTTGGAGACATTTAACTTGCTTTTTTCCATTTCTTATTCACTTTCTGTTAAAGTTTCTACAGTTTTATAATACACTGTTTCAAATTAAATGTCTCACACTACACAAACCATATGTAAGTTGGTCATTCCTACCTCACCTTCAGCAGTTATAAAAGTATTGGTTTATCTTAAGTAGTATAAAGACTTAAGTTGATAGATTCACAAGAAAATCTAATTTTTCAAGTTAAATTACATAGAACAAGTTTATATTATAAGAAAATGTCCATCTGTCTAATAGTCTAGCAACATTCTTCACCAACACTACAACCATTTACCAGACAATTTCCTCTGTGCCTCCTCTGCCTCTTCTATTTTTATAACAAATATAACATTGGTTTCTGCTCCTCTGAACTTACTGACCATATACCACTCAGCCATTTTACATCAACTCTACGGTGTTCTTTCTCACAAGACCTGATAATAAACTACATATTCCTATCTTTCTTCAAAACTACATTTCTCAGAAATACTCTCTCTCTCTCTCTCTCTCTCTCCCTCTCTCTCTCTCTCTCTCTCTCTCTCTCACATTGTGGATTTCATAACATAAGATTTCAAAATCTCACAAAGCTGCCTGTCTTTCCCAGTCTATAATGTTTTAAAAGTGCTTTAGGTGCAACCTTTCCATGTCAAAATAATTTACAAAAATAGAAAAAAACAGAACACAATCAATACAGCATAAAGAATTAGCTACTATAATCAATTTTTAAAAACTGAAAATTTTTTGGCAGGTGAAATAAGTTAATACAGAGCCTAAATGCTTCATGTTCTATAATTAATTAAAGTGATTTTTATTATGGTATGGCAGTCAGATATCTCTCTTTTTAATTTTTTTTTTCTATATATTTCCATTCTTTGAATTTACTATTTAAGATATATGAGTTGTCTTTTGCAGAAAATAGGAATTAATGTATATTAAAATATGTTTGAAAACATTCTGTTAGTAACAATATAGGTAACAGTTATACCATAGTTATGAGACTTGAAAATTTATTTATTAACACTTCACCCAACATTTTGGAATTGCTATTTTACTGTTGGGAAGATAATGTCATGTTTCAGGACATGGGAGATGCAAATATCATCTCATATTTTAATGAACAAGTAGGGCAGAATCTCTCTATGTAGCAGAGTTGGAAAAGGTTTTGTTCAGATTCTTATCAACAAACTGTAGAAGCTGGCTATACATGAAAGAGCATTAAGAGGCACTGTGACTTCTAGTGTATGACTTTTTACCAGTGTTTATTGATTATACTCTTTTACTTGTTTCAGTCATTTGACTGCGGCCATGCTGGAGCACCGCCTTTAGTCGAGCATATCGATCCCGGGACTTATTCTTTGTAAGCCTAGTACTTATTCTATTGGTCTCTTTTGCCGAACCGCTAAGTGACGGGGACATAAACACACCAGTATCAGTTGTCAAGCAATGCTAGGGGGACAAACACAGACACACAAATACACACACACATATATATATATATATATATATATATATATATATATATATATATA
>NC_068985.1:72278146-72283480 GCF_001194135.2 Octopus bimaculoides
ACATATATATATATATATATATATATATATATATATATATACATATATACGACGGGCTTCTTTCAGTTTCCGTCTACCAAATCCACTCACAAGGCTTTGGTCAGCCCGAGGCTATAGTAGAAGACACTTGCCCAAGATGCCACACAGTGGGACTGAACCTGGAACCATGTGGTTGGTAAGCAAGCTACTTACCACACAGCCACTCCTGTGCCTATACTACGATTATACTTACAATATTGAAAATATTTGCTCATCTTGTAGAATAGCCCAATTTTTACCAGTTCTTCAAAATTGGTACTTACTTCTGTGAAATGTCACAATGTCATACTTTAATATAAATAGCTGTGGAACAATGAGAAATGTATCTGTATTTCATATTTATGATAGTAATAGAACCCAGTTCACTTGCAGAATTAATTTCCAACTGGGAAATATGGGTGATTCTACAAGAGAGCCATATAATCAAATATTAGACTATTTCTATTTAAAGAATGTTTTTTTTTTGTTTTTTGTTTTTTTTGTTATAAAATAGATTTTCATCATTTTATAGAAACTGCTTTACTTTTCAATAATTAGCAATGGTTTCTATGCCATCCCAGAAATTCTTTGCTATCTACCATTGGCTTCCACTAACACCTCACTTCCTTATCTATCTCTATTTCTAGCTGACCTTTGTTGACCTCGACCTGACCAGGAATGTCTCTTCAGTTGTCTCTTTTCTGGATACCTATTTAACAAGCACAACTGTGTCTCTCCACAAGGCAGATTCTTCTCACTTACTCACACCTACCACACAAGCCAACACTGATACCTTCCTCCCCACTGCTAGTGCAGATAGTATATGTAAAGCATCTACTTCTCGTGCCACACAAACAACTAGAAATAGTTCCTTACCTATCACATCACCTTTCACCCACTATCACTGCTTTGCACTCAGCAAAGACTTTCAATAATTCCCAGCCTAGCTGCACTATGCACTCTTCATTATCTACTGCTACAACTAAGCTTTCAGGTAGATGTCACTATCTCATTCCCTGTCCAAAAGTATTTGATATTCACAGAGCCAACCATGTAGATCTTATATACAAAAATTATTGCATATGATCATTATTGTAGACTATGAAATATAATAGTTTTCAGTTCTAGTTACTTTGTTTTATGCTTTTTTCCCCCTTTTTTTCTTTTTTTCACAAAACATCAAGTGAAAAGAAATCATATAAAGATACCATGGATGACTAAGTTACACATTAAAATGATAGAGCTGCTATTGCTATATGCTTCATGATATCACAAAGTCTTTACTATAACTTTGAATTTTGGAATTTTCTTTCAGATTTTCTGTGTTTAGAGTTATATGAGACTTCACAAGTAGTTTGAGTTCTACAAGAAGAAAAGAAAACAAATTATTGAATGTTTAAAACTATTGATTTATAGATATAGTGTGTCTGCAGACTACAAGTAACCTATCATCTCCACTAAAATTACAAGATTTTTCCTTTTTAACTTGCCGATAGCTATAAGAAGTTTTGTATTAATGTAATCAAGACATTTTTTTTTTTCTATTGTATAAACTAAAATATATGACAGCTATCGTGACACAGACTTGTCATTAATATAAAAAAATATAATATAGACAAATAAAATGTTTTAAATCTGAGTTTTGTCTTTCCACTATAACATAATTATACATAATATTATCTAAAAGTATACATTTTAACCAAATTCATTATCTAATATAGAACACTTGGCAATTAGTTCTTAGAATCAGTCAAAGTTATCCCCTAAGCTATCAAGAGAAAATGATTTTATAATGAGGCAAGTAATGAGGAATCTAGGAAATAACTGGGTAATTCTGGAGGTGCTTATTTATTATTTACTTTGAAATCTATGTTAAATATAATTGGATAGAATTGTGTTCCTATTACCAATTTGCTTTCAACCATTTGAAGTTTGTTCATTTAGATAACATTAATGATGTACAAGGTGAAACTATTTTAGAACTGAATACAGATATTGATATTCATTTTTGTTTTTATGCTTCTTCTAAGATTCATCAATAAGAAATGCTTTTACTTCTTTTCCTTAATCACAAATCATCAAATATAAAGATAGATAACTTTACCTTGATCACAAACAAAATGATAAACAAAAAGAAATTTCTATTTTTATTAATAGTTGCCTTAATCATAAACTTATATGAAACATTGCTTTTGGGTTTATCTTGATAAAAAAAAATCAATAGGTATAGAAATTTTAGTATGATAACCTTTAGCCCCAGATAAGCAATATAATCAGGAGATCAAAGAATATTTCCTATATTTGAATTATTTGGAGAGCTTGTGTTTAATTTAAGTTTCTATAGCATTTAGCTGATCGGAGACAGCATTTGCTCCTGGATAAGATTGCAGTCTATTACAGACAACTTCTCTAAAAAGCTCTGGTTTCTATTATTTAAACTAGTTGGAGCTAAATGTATAAAGTGTCTCATCCAGAAACACAGCAAAATGCCTCACAAGCCAGGAATCAATACACTATCTTCACCACAAATCAGTTAATGTAGAAATTTTCTATTATAAACTTTATGCTCTGATAAGCAGCAATAATATATAATCCTTAGAAAGATATCTTAAATCCCACATGAGCTCATATAATATATTTCCCTTTAATGCAGTCTTGACCTTTTAACCATAGGCATAGAAATGTTACTATTGTAAACGTTATCCTCATAAAACTGATATAATACATTGGCCTTTATATTGGCATAACCTTAAATCAATATTTTGAGAAATTTGCTATTATAAACCTTACTTTAAATCACAGATGAACTGATACACTTTGGATTTTCAACTATATTTCATTTGCACATTACATTTAAATATTGTATTCTATAACGAGTATACATCTATCTGACTCATTGCTTTAAATGACTCGCAAATTCAACATATGCATATTCAAAATTTTCTTCCTAGCTTATTAATTTTTTCTCTTTTCCTTTTATTTGTTTTATCTGGGTTTTTTTAACTTCAAATTCCTAGTACTGCCACCACCACTATCTTATATTCATTTTCTAATTTGATTTGATTCCACATAATCATTCCATTTCAATTAATCTTGCAATTTCGAAACTTATCTTCAACATATCTTCTGAAGGTCACAAATGTTCCCATTAAAGAGCTTAATTTCATTTCTTAAGCCAAATTTTATTATCTTTCTTGTAGACTGGCACAGCTTAATTTTCTATACTCATTGATATAAAGACAGAAAAATAAATTAAAAAACAAACTAAAAATTACATTTTTTGACATCAAATTTCCAAAGTCAGCTAATTCCATAGAAAGTAATTAAAATATACATTTGATTCTAATGTAGGCTATTAAGAACAAATTCTTCATGAGTTATATAAACAGATTTGTTGGGGTTAGATCAGAAAATGTTTCATATATACTGGCTATTCAGACGATGTTTAGAATTACATATTCGCTTTTGTATGCGTGTGTGTGTGTGTGTGTGTCCCCACACATGCACATTTGTGTTTTGGGGGAATGTTATTACCAAGACAAGTGTTATTGACATAGTTTAGAATCCAAACTACTTGCAATACTATATTTAAAGTTCATTGGTTCCAAGTTCTGAGTCCATATCTTGCAGAGAGGAGTCAGTTTGGTTTTCATCTTAGTATAATTGAAATAACTAATAGTTAAATACTGTAGTTGACTGAGTGGTCTATACAGCTCCTCACTCTTAAGCATATTAGTTTTCTTACTAGTTTGGTTTTGTAATAAGAAGCTTGCTTCCCAACCGCATGGTTCCAGGTTCAGTCCTAATGCATGGTACTGTGAGCAAGCATCTTCTTTTATAGCCTTGGCCGACTAAAACCTTATGAGTGGATTTGGTAGATAGAAATTGAAAAACTGAAAGAAGCCTGTTGCACATATATGTATGTGTTATATATATATATATATATATATATATGTAAAGTGTGTCTCTGTTTGTCCCCTCCCCAACTGCTTGACAACTGGTGTTGGTGTGTTTACATCCCAATCACTTAGCAGTTCAGCAAAATACACTGATTGAATAGGTACCAGGCTTTAAAAAAACTCAGTACTGGGGTCAATTAATTTATCTAAAATTTTTCAGAGCAGTGCCCCAGCATGGCCATAGTCCGATGACTGAAGCAACTAAAAGATAAAAAATACGTGTAATGTTTCAGTCCATTCTGATGAGGCAGTGGCTTGACAGAATCATTAGGGAGTCAATCAAAATGCTTTGTTTTGTTCTGGCTCTTTACAGTGTAAGTTTAAATTTGGCCAAAGTGAACTTTATCATTCATTCTTTTGCAGTTGATAAAATAAAATACCAGTCCATTGGTGTCTTGCAATTTTGTTCCAGCTTTTATTGTTCTCAGTTTGCCTGGCTACCAGCCTTTGCCTTTCCCATGTGCAATAGCAATAGAATGGAGAGCAGTGGCGTACAAGCTTAGGTAACTGCTGGTCTCCTATTAAAACTAAAAAATCAAAGCTTTACTCCAGCCTGAGCCATGGAGAGAAACTTTTCCAGGTGTAGATACATGATCAACATGGACCAAGTGAGGTCACAGATTATAAATGATGATGATGTCTTTATTTTTACCACTTGGACTACTTGGTTAGGGAAAAACCGCTGAACAGAGTTTGGTCACAGAGTTTGGGGAGAGAGCTATAGAGTGTGGGGAAGAAAGTAAGCCTGTATGTATGTATATATATATATATATATATATATACACACGTGTGTGTGTGTGTGTGTATTTAAGTCAATGTATGGATTCAAGTAATCCAGTAATGCTCATAATAAAATCTCTTTAATGTATCATTGTGCAAACCATATAGAATATATAATAATATACAAGAGAAAAGGATAAGGAGTATATAAAGTCATTAATGATAGAGAAATATTTAGATGATCCTTTATTTAACAAAAGAAATATCCAAATATCACGACAAATTTGTTTCATAACTCAAAAATATATGCAAATAACTTAAATTGTCATATTTAATAATGAATAAATTACTTACACATCTGCATTATTGCAAAATGCAAAAAACTCATTCAAAATAATGCAGAAGTATATATTATATATTATGTATTAGCAACTGAGGCAGTATTAATACCAAGAGGTAATATTTATGCCCACTTAAACGTGAATGTTCGGTTAGAACAAACTATAACTAGAACAATCCATGACAGTTTCTCTCATGGTATCTTCCACAGTATAGTTTGTTCTAACAGAACACCCATGTTTAGGTGGACATAAATATTACCTCTAAATATATATATATATATATATATATATATATA
>NC_068985.1:72284134-72285281 GCF_001194135.2 Octopus bimaculoides
ATATATATATATATATATATATATATATATAATATGCGTACATCATATATATATATATATATATAAACAATAAGCACACATAATATATATATATAAATATATAATATACATACGTAATATATATATATATAATTGTTAATTTAATGTATATATATATATATATATAAATAATATGCATATATAATATATTATGTATGTATATTATGTATGCATACATATTAATGAATATGCGTGCATATCCAATATCAAATATGCACACACATACACATGCACGTGTTCACAACTATATAATCAATGAAATTCATACTTGTTAAAGGTAAAGAAATAGATAAACATGTAACACGGGAAATGAATATTATGTGGTTATAGATTATCACTATATTTCATGCATCATGTGCAGAGGTAAGGGGGACGGGAGGAAGAGGCAATTGCATTTATGTGTGCGAGAAAGAGAACTTTGCTTTTAAACTGAATACATAGCAATAAAATTAATGTTCCAATTTCTCTTAGATAACTTATTTCAGTGATGATCGAATAAAGGAATATGTGTGTATGTTTGTGTGAGTGAGTGTACACATATTTGGAAATATTGAAAACTCTTACAGCTTGCCATCTCTTCTTCATTGTGCAAGGTGGTTATATTTTGCTGTTTTTCTTTCTTTAGGATATCAACTATTTCACATTATTGCCATCTCTTGAAAAAAAAAATGTTCGCTATCCCAATTGCCAGTATACTGACTTACAGATGTTACTGGAAAGCATGTGTTCCAATATCCTCGAAACAATACATCTCAAGTATATAAGCTGATAATGTTCTGTTATCTTTTCCTTTTATCTTTATATATTTTCTTTTATTATTTTGCATCATTGCCCTGGTTTGAATATTGAGCATGATTTATATATATCATCATCATCATCAGCACTTAAAATCCATTTTCTATGCTGGCATGGGTTGGATAGCTTGACAGTAACTGGCAAGGCCAGGGGCCACACCAGGTCCCATAGTCTTTTTTGACTTGGTTTCTATGGCTAGATGTCCTTCTTAATGCCAAACACTCTAGAAAGTGTACTGGGTGCTTTTTATGTAGCACCATCACCGATGCTTTTTATGTGACACCAATATATATATAATATATATATATATATA
>NC_068985.1:72285372-72293897 GCF_001194135.2 Octopus bimaculoides
ATATATATAAATATATATATACACACACACACACACACACAAACACACTTAAATATAAAATGAACTCTTCCATTAACTTCAATGTATGAGGGCCTAACAGCCTTTTTTTTTTTAGCTCTTAGGCTACACACACAGATGCCTTTTTTCAGTAATGAAGGCTTGTGTAGAACAGTCATAGTTTTTGAAATGTTGATATCAGAAGGTTTGTGTAAATGTTTGCCACAAACTCAATGAAAAATATACTTCAGGCTTTTCTGTTGGAATTCTCTATCTCCTGTGTTTGTTGCTTTCACCACAGTTTAAAATCCAACTTACCCTGGTAGGCTAAATGTGTATCTGGGTACCAAACCAGAATTTTCCACATATATTTATGCACCTATATCAAATAAATGAATGGCCATTGACTCTTGTGAATACTTCTGCCTTTTAACAGGTCATGGTTTTTCTTCCTGCAGAGTGTCCAAAATTTTCTCTACACACCAATCAGGCATGCTGGGTTATGTGTTACCTGTAGCACTGAAGAGCAATTTGACATTATATAGGGTGAGCCAAAAATCACGCAAAAAAAGTTTGATACACTCTGGAAGTGTCAAAGATATGCTTCAATTTTTCTAAATTTATTGAGTAAAATAACTAAAATAATGATGAATACACACATACTTGTACATGATTAACAAAATTAATAATAATAATAATAGCATAATATAAGTAAAATGTCAAATGTTTTGATGTGTGACTTTTAGCCCATGTACATATGTGTGTATTTATATGGCTTCAAAGACATGCAGTGCCAAAAACATTCCACTGCACTTACATACAAACACGCTTCTGTTTGCTGATATAAGCAAACATGCAGACATAGACATGCATGCATACACACACACATATTATTGTCATCATTTTACAACTTCTGCTGATTGATAAAACATATAGAAACTCATATATTGATCCTGTTTGTCCTAACTTTTGTGTGTATGTGTATGTGTGTGCATGTGTGTGTGTGTGTGTGTGTGTGTGTGTGTGCGTGCGCACGCGTGTGTGTGTGTGTGTGAGTGTGACAGTCTTCTTTCAGGTTCCGTCTACCAAATCCAATCACATGGCTTTGGTCAGCCTAGGGTTATAACTAGTAGAAAACACTTGCCAACATGTTGTATAGTGTGATTGAACTTGAAACTATATGGTTAGGGAATGAACTTATCAGCCACACAAACATATCATGGCAAAGGATGGTGGTATTGAGACATAGGGAGAATAAAGTAGTCATTCCGTATTCAAGTCACTGAATAATCAGAAATAATTTTTTATACTTTTCTGTTTAATATTCATATTCAATAGCAGAAATATGAAACAAAATTAATGAAACCCTGTAAAAAATAGTGATAGCTTCAGGCTTTGCTTTCATTATTTAAGAGAAATAAATAATTTTATAATTACAATCATAGATTTTAGTACATTATTTTAGAAGTAACTACAGCAACAACATCAGGAAGGAAATGTAATTACTGCAAACCTATTTTTAGTAGAATATCTGTTCACTAAATCATGTGTTTAAAGCTAAATTAATGAAAAATACAATTGTCTAAATTTTTAAATGCATTTCAACAATGCCAGTCTGTAGTAATGGCTCCTAAATTTCTTTAAACAGATTTAGGCAGTCTTATTAGTGAAACTTCTATTTCTTGTGCACTTATACAGTGTATATTAGAATGTAAGGCCTAACTTTGTGTATGAAACAATGGTGATATGGGTGAGAATAGATAGATTGGTAGCTGCTATCTTACAGGTTTTCATTTCAAATTATTGGAGGGTTTTTTTTTTTTTTTTTCATTGAAAGTCTGTACATAATTCTGCTTGCTATGGTTCATCTAGCTATTAGAAATACATAAACTTACAGAGAATCTCCCTTGCAATTGATCATTGATTAGCATTTTATCCAGGTAAAAGGTTTATTGCTCATTCATTGGAAGCCTTGAAAGTATGGCTATATACAGACCATTACACTAAGATGATGCTCAGCAACATTGAAATTAAAAATACTGAGGAAACCTTTTTCCTCTAGCATTTAAACTGGCCGTATCAGGCCCAAATATTCTACTTGTTTTATTTTCATACAGGCCTATTCAGCCTCTCACACTTACCTATAATATCCTTCTAAAAATAAACTATCACATCATCAAAATCTCAAATCTACAGGTTAATGCATGATTAATTCAAAACAGTTTGAATCAGTAAGCATTACATTTGACAGAGAAAGATGAATACTAAAGGGTCAATTTAGTAAAGTTTGCAAATTTGCATAAGTTTGTATGCCATGTAGAGATTAAAACTTTGTTGTAGAGAACATCTTTTGTTTTTAATATTTATGGTTGCCCTGAGGACTTTGGTCATCAATATGCATCAATATACAAACTTATCAAAAAAATCCTTTATTAAAGGATTTTTACAAACTTGAACCATTTTCATTGGACTGGTTTTTATATACATTTTTATACATATATAGACATATTTGAATAAACTTGTAATGTACATAGTAGCCAATGTAAGCAATGATGACAGTTAAATTTTACTGGGAGATTATCTGCTAAGTATAGAAAGATTAAGTGGTTATCAAAGTATTAACTGTATTATCATAAATTAAATATGGAAAATACTGTCTTTTGGCTTCTGATCAGACATGATTGGATACATCTACGATTTAAGCATTCCAACTATAAACAATCCTATCCTCTTTTTTCCTTCTTTCTACCAAGCTTAGTGTATCTAGGACCAAATTATCCAATATCTCCCTCCATTTTAAAGATGGTAGTTGTGATTTCAGAAAGATTTGGCTTTCATTTCTTTGTATAGAATATGTTTTCAGTAGGTTGCAGGAAATGGACATAATAAAGAAGCTTGGTTCATTGGTAAAGCTTCAATATACCATCCTTAAGGTGGTTATGTTTTGATCTAGATCCATGCTTCTATCAGCATTTTCATTGTCATTATACAGACTGGTGTGTATATATATATATATATATATAATTTGTGTGTGTATTTCCATAAGTACCCAAAAGCTCTAACTTTCACTAAGATATTCTAACTGGAATATCATCTGTTGTCATATTCTCTGCTACCTCCATATCAGTCTAGATACAGCATATCAAGTTTAGACATGAGCTAAAACAGGGCAAAAGAAAAAAAGGGAATGAACCAGAGGATCATTGGAAGAAACATTTGTTGAACATCTGATTGTAACAATACTGGATCAGTCAGGTTTAGAGTGTATGCTACTTTAGTTCTCCAAGCCACTCCTACTTTCATCTCTCAGTCCATAGGATTACACAATTCCATGGGCTTTGTCAGAAATAATAGTTAATCTTCCAAATGCACACAGCTGCCCCATCTGATATCAATAACTGACTTCCTTAACCCTTTCATTACCAACCTGGCTGAAACTGGCTCTGGCTTTGTAGTACAAATGTCTTGTTTTCATAAGTTCTGAATTAAAATCTTCTACCAAACCTTAGTCACATTTAATGTTCCTAACACTAGCTTAATGATAACTAAATTATTTTACCAAATTCTTTGTTATATTTAAAGTAATTGAAAGAAACACGGAGCATCTCAACAGAAATACAGTAAGAAAAGGGTTAAGGCAGCAAGCTGGCAGAATTGTTATCACGCGGGGCAACATGCTTAGCAGCATTTCGTCTGTCTTCACATTCTGAGTTCAAATTTTGCTAAGGTCAACTCTGCCTTTCATCCTTTCAGGATTGATAAAATAAGTACCAGTTAAACACTGTGGTTTATGTAATCAACCTAAATCCTCCTCAGAACTTGCTGACCTTGTGCAAAAATTTGAAACCTGTATCTGACTTTCCTTCCTCTAAAACAACCCCCTCCCCCACACACATACAAGCTGGTAAACACCTGCACATGCACTTCACTTTCCATACACTGCCTATACCCTCACACCTACTACTTTGACCCATTCACCACTTGCCCAAACTCACATACTATCCTGCCTTGTTCATGCCATTCTCATAGTACCGTACCTTTTTTTCATACCACCACATTTATTCTCTGCTGTTATGCACATACACACGCAACACTTCACTCTCTCTCCCTCTCTCTCTCTCTCATACACACACATACACACTTTATTACACTCCCACACTTAACACTTATCATGTTCATTTCTCTAAGTGCATATTTGTTCTTTTAGCTGAAAACAATGATGAGCTCAGGCAAAAATAATGATGCATCCAATGAACGTGCTCAGCACTTATATTCACAGGAAGCTTGTTGAACAGGTATAATCAGTGGGTGGGGGTGTCACATATATCACTAAACATACACCATCACACTCACAAGTATGCACACACACACCATGAACAGATGATTGCTCTACCTGATGGAAATAGTAGCCAAATCTTTCTTAAATTACTACTTACCATTTTGAAAATGGAAGGATACATTGGATAATGTAATCTTTGACCTTCAATGTTTGAGGAAAAGACAAGGTACTTAAAGCTGTAATTCCTTTGTCCGTAGGTTTTCTTGATCAGCCAAAACAAAAACAAAAAAACAAAGTAGATCTCGGCAATAGATGCAAGTCTGTTTGTGTTAAAAGATTGTTTTTGGAAGTAATTTTAGAGCTGATACTTTTCTTTGTACACACTTTTATATGCATCATTCATACACTTCATTGCTGCTTTTACACAAGTATTAATCAGTGCTGCTTGTAGTCATTTGTTTAAAAGCTGGTTTGTATTTCAATTTTTAACTGGGTCTTCTTTTGGTTTTAGTCTCAAGTATCTTTGTTATTGTCCTTAGCCTTTCAATGTAACTGCTTTGGCAGCTGCAACCAAAGCATATTTCAGGAGAATCTGTGCTTAGCCAATAGCATATTGCTTACTTGTTTTGTTAATTTTATTGCACTTATAAACTCACCAATTCCCTATAGAAAATCTGAGATCTTTTGAAGTTACTAAAAACCTGCAAACGAATGATTTCCTTTCACCAAACAATCTATTACAAGAAGTTGGTTGGTAAGTGAACAAATAGGAAACCAATTTGTGTGAATTTGTGCGTGACTATTTGTGTGTAACTATGTGTGATGCATTATTTTCTTCATATTTTATAATTTTAATAAAAACCAACTTTTATGTTTTATAATAAAAAAAAAGTTGTTATAGAATTTTTATGAGGATTTCATTTTATTTATGCTTTATTTGTTTTTGATCATGATTTACTGTTTGTTTTTTACTATTAAAAAGAATATTACTAGAAATAAATTTAGTTTTTTAAAAATTCATATATTGACAACTTAGATTAAGTTTAGCTATGAGCTGAAAATTTTTCCATAATTTCTTAAGCTTTGAAATGGTGCCATGGTATAGCAGCAGCTCAGTAACTTAACCAGTAAAAGAATAAAAATGTATAAGCCAATACTCATATCAGTGATAGTCATTGCACCTAGTGTAGTCATTTGAAATCTTGAAACAAGGTAGAAAGTGTCAGATTTTATTCCCTTTGTTACAGAACAGACAAGAAGCTACATACCCTATAATCAAAATGTTGTCATTAAAGTGATAATGTCTTCCTGTATAAGGTTTTATTATAAAGAGGCACGACTACATTTTCATTGGCAATTTTGCATAATTTGGGATTTTAACAGAATAGAAACATTACCTTGACATGTTATCTCTTCTCAATGACTTACAAGAAAGAACAACTTGGGCATTTTTATCTAGCAAGAGTATTGATTTACAATCAGAAAATAAACCTAGAATGGCAGTCTTACTAGTTACTTTACTTGCTAAGATATGGATTTCATGGTTGTGCTCTTTTACTTTTACAGTCATTAAAGAACACCATTATATTTTCTGCCATTGGAATCATAACAAGCTTCTCCTTAAATTATCTATATTTCAGATTTTATCTCTTCCCCCCACTCTTTCTCTCTCACACATACACACACTCACTCACTCACTCACTCACTCACTGAAACCTGTGGTCGTAGTGGTGGCTCTAGTTGGTTGCTCATCCTACTAGAAATAACTGCAAAATCCTCTCAAATCTTTCCTTACTCTCTTAGGAAAAACACACTGGACAATTTTGGCCTGGGTTCTCTACAACTATGAAAAAGAAGGGACAGTCATGATTAAATTGTTATTGATCTTAGATCTGTTTGACTGATGACTAACTTTGAGCTAAATAACAAAAACTATAAAGTGAAATAGTTGATGTAGGTATCAGTCACAACAGATTAAATTACATCATGTCAGATGTACTTATGTTCTTCACTTTTCAGCATCTTTATGTTACATATATGATATCATTGTTCATCCATCTATACGGATCATGACAATGACATTATACATGGACTTAAAGGACTTTTCCATGCTAATGGACTTTCATTTTGAACTTTCTCAGCTCCCATTTTTCAGCTTGTCTACTCCTAGCCTGCTCAGATATTATGGTCCCTTCCTTGATGAAACTCTGCCAGATAGAGGTCTCATTTATGAGGTACTCCCATGTCTCTGAATGAATGCAAAAGTAATTTAGAGAGGATTTGAGATTATTTCTAATGCATTGGAGTTGCCCATTTTGTATCAGTAAGATACATTACATCTAGAAAACAAATAAAATGATTATGGCTGGAAAACCTTTTATCATAAGGACTGACTTGGACTGATCAACAATATCACCTAACAGAGAAAACTCTATAAATATACTCGACTGGCTAGAAGTAGCAACTAGCCATCTCTCTCTCATAACTCTATACTATCCTAAAAAAGCAAGGATGCTCTGTCTTGAATGCATATACTATGAGTAAAGAAGAAGCAGGTTGGTCAAGATTAGAATGCCATTCAATCATATGATCTGCTTGATCTAGGTTGACATCAGATTAAATGTTAACAATATTTGATGGCTAAATTCTGTTCAAGTCAACCCTGATCAACTGACACATGGTCAAATATCATTTTAACTGTTTATATCTAAGCTTTTTCTTGATATAATATATCAAAGACTACATTGTCCAATATATGCATTGTTTTTTTAAGGCTATAATGCATAAGATTTTTAAAAATTTGGCTGCTATTGCTAGCCGATCAAACACCCATGTAGAGGCTTTCTTCATCAGCTCATGTCCTAAAATAATTGTTGCTAAGCTTCTCAAACCTGATTAAGCAGACATATTATCAAATACATTCCAACCAAGACTATTTTAGGGATATCTAGGATTCCATTATCTAGTGCAGTGATTCTCAACCAGGGTTCACATGACCCTTGAGGGTCCATATAAAATTTTTTGTCATTAAAGTTTATGTACAACAAATCAGTTATACTTCTTTAATACACAGAATATTTTAACAATTTTTTTATACAATTCCTAATAATTAATCATAAACATATGACAATATTTTTTTAAACATCAAATGGTTTTGAGGGTCCATCTGAGTGAAATAGGAATCAAGTGGTAGGGTCCATAGGAAAAATTGGTTGAGAACCACTGATCTAGTGTATTTTGAAGGAAATTTGGCTTTCTAACCAGTTGAGTAACCACGTAGAAGCACTTTCTTTGGGTCATTACTCTAAAACGTTATTCATAGACATTTCCCTTATTTCATATATAACTTTTTTAACATTGACTGTCATATATAGATTGTCGTTGTTATTATTGAGTCTCAGGTTAGCCCTCATCAAGTAGAGTTATAATCAAAGCTATTCCAGTCTTTATTATCTCATCCTTCTTTTGTGGATTGTATATTTATGTAATTATTTTTCAATGTTTCCTTTTTTTTCCCCAAAAAAATAGTTGGATTTGATTTGAGTAAGATCTGGGTGCCTTCCTTAGCAGGTTGAAAAAAAAAACATACAGACAATCTCAGTGACTCAGGTTCCATTGTTAGTTCATATCTCCTTGTCTCAGATCTCATGATCTCAGATCCCTTCAATAACTTGGGTCCCTTTATTGGCTCTAGTATCTTCATTGGCTCATGTCTCCATATAGACCCAGCTGTCTTCAATGATTCAGATCCTCTCAATGGTTGATTATGTGTAATTTGTAAAAGAAGAATAAGCAAATACCTTCTCAGTTTCTTGAACCTTCTTTTGTTTTGTACTTTAATTTCTAATACATTATTCTTGTGAAGTAATGTTTATATATGTATGTGTATATGTGTGTACATGAGTATACTCTATAAGAGTAAAAAAAAACTAATTTTAGTTTAGAAAAAATGTTTCCTCCAGCAATACTGCTGTGTTTACAAAAAAGCTGATTTTTGCCTATAATTTAAATGTATTTGCCTATTCCCTCTGGTGCATGCATACCTTCGTACATACGTAGACACACACACACACAAACGTGCATGCGCGCACACACATACATACACATTCATACTAATTATGATACTGTATATTTATATTAAACACATCCAGTGTCATGGATATATATGTGGTTGTGTATGTATAAACACTTGGGAACGTATGAAAGAGCTGATATATATATATATATATATATATATATATATATATAA
>NC_068985.1:72293907-72302439 GCF_001194135.2 Octopus bimaculoides
ATATATATATATAAAATCATGCACTTCAATGTGCACATACACAGAGTCTCATATGTGTGTATAAACATTTGAGACTATATAAAAGAACACACACACATATAAATAATATATATGGAGAGAGAGATTCATGCATGCACAAATTTGATAATTATACCCACTTTCATTTCACCTCATGTGTTTCGTCATTAAACAATGACACGCTGTTAATTATATAATTAGGCTATAATATTAATATCATGTGCAAGTAACAAGTACTAGATATTCAGTCACAGATATTCTCACATTGAACACACCTGAAAAGTGGTGTGAGCATCATCATCATCATCATCATCGTTTAACGTCCGCTTTCCATGCTAGCATGGGTTGGACGATTTGACTGAGGACTGGTGCAACCGGATGGCAACAACAGGCTCCAATCTAATTTGGCAGAGTTTCTACAGCTGGATGCCCTTCCTAACGCCAACCACTCAGAGAGTGTAGTGGGTGCTTTTACGTGTCACCCGCACAGAAATAAAATTTTGTTTCAGGAAAGAATTGCACATGTGTGGAAGTTCAGAAATCTTATTTTTTTAATGTGGTGTACTGAATTTTTACTTTCTGTTTTATTTCTTTACTCAAGACTAATATCTTAGTCTTGAATTATTTATAATTACTTATAATTATTCATTGATTCATCTTGTGAATTAAGATGTACTCAATTGAGTTCATGTGAGTCTTTATTGCCACACACACACACACACACACACACACACACACACACACACACGCTCTCTCTCTCTTTCTCTTTCTCTCTCTCTCTCTCTCTCTCTCTCTCACTCTCTCTCTCACTCACTCACTCACATACAGAGAATAATAGCTACCACTCCCTCAATGAAAGAGAAAGCTCAATGCTATTGTAGAATATCAATTTTATTGTTGAAGTTCAACCCGTTAGTTTGCTACATAGTTATTTTCTTTGGATTGAGGGATTTCTGAACCAAATAAATCTGTGGTTCTCTTATAAGGACTTCTGAGGGTCCATGCAACAAAATAGTAAATTGGGGATCTACAATAGTATTTTTAAGGGCCCCTGAAAAAATTTTGCTTTAGAAATATGTATTGGTGTGTATTGTAAGAAATAGCTAGGCTTCTTTCGCTAACATTTTACATATTTCAACTCAAGTTAATGTGTGACTAACAAAATAGGAATTTTGAAAGAAGTATCTCTAAAACTAGTTTTTAAACATCGAATGGCTATGGGGGTCCACCAGAGTAAAATAGTAAACAAAGGGGTCCATAGATAGACCCCTGAAATAAATGCATTAATTTCAAGAAATCCCAGCTCAAGGCTTTCTACTCAGGATGAAACTACTAATCACTGTGACCTTTCAAATACCCACAATTACTCTTAGATATAGATAGGTGAAGGTGCATAGCTTAATGGTTAAGGTATTCAGCTCACAACCATAAGTTCATGAGTTCTGTTTCTGGTGACATGTTGTGTCTTTGACAAAGACACTTTATTTCACATTGCTGCACTCAACTCAGCTGACAAAAATGAATTGTACTTGTAATTCAAAGAGCCAGCCTTATCACATTCCATGTCATGCTGAATCTGCTTGAGTACTACATTAAGTGTATGTGTGGAGTGTTCAGCCACTTGCATGTTAATTTCACGAGCATGCTGTTCCATTGATCAGTCCAACTGGAACACTTGTCATCATAGCCAACAAAATGCAAGTATAGATAGGTACATATATTGAAAGATATAGATAGATAGAAAAATGGATAGATGGTATTGTATATAATGTGAGAAATTTAATTTAAAAAAAATTTCGGGGTTAAATTTGATGGGTAGCATTATACTTGAGTGTTAAAAAAATGGTAAAAGGGTAAACTCTATTACTGACATTTTAGGTACAAAAATTGGGTGTGGCAATGTGTGTGTGTCTGTGTGTGTACGTGCACACACATACACACACACAAACATATATGAATGTATCTGTGCATGTACACACTCATATAAACACATTTTCCATTACCTGCATATTTTCTCCTTGCAGTAAATTATATTATTGAAATGTAAATTGATAGACCATTTTAGGTCTATGTTTTAACATATGTCAAGTTAAATCCCACTGAGATTTGAATTCATCCTTCTGGAGTCGTTAAAATAAAATATCACTCAAATCCCGGGATCAATATATTTAGCTGTTTCTTTGTGCCTACATAAGAAATCATCATCATCATCACTACCATCATCATCATCATCATTATTATTATACAGTGGTGGTTGGGTGGTAAATATAATGGAGTGCTCAACATCTCAAAATGTTCTGATTTCAAATTTCACCAAGTCAGTTCTGCTTTCATCCTTTTGAGATGAATAAAATAAATGCCACTCAAACATTAAAGTCAAATTAACTGTCGACACCCACTCCACATCTAATAATAATAATAAAAAAATAAAGTCGTTGACTTATGCCTATATTAGAAATTGTTATTGTAATTGTCACTGTTAAATAATAGTATTAGAATATAAGCTTTAAATCTTAACCTTGTACCATGTTTACTCTTTTCCCTTTTTCTGAAAATGTTACAATATTTAAAACATTTCTAATACTTATAAATTACTTTAGAAATCTTGAAGCCAGCTTAATGCCTTTTTAAAGAGGCTAAGGTTTTTAAGTCAAATTGGAATTATTTTATGTCTTGCAAGTATATTTAGTTCATTGGGTTCAAGTAAGCAAATATGTATGGACTGAATTTAGAAGACTAATTTGGGTAAGTTTCATTGTGGGTCTATTGTTTCCATGTTAAACTGAAGAAAGCAATTTATAGGCAGTGAATTGTTAGTGTCAGCATGTCCTGCAGTATTTGGTTTTGCTCTGCATTCAAATTCCAGCTCCTATTTTAAATCATATGTAAAACATTTATTCACAGGATATTAATATTATCACAGACTATGTTAGTTTTTATTAATACGTTTATATTTTATTGCTTTACATTTATTTATCCTTGTCTTTTTTTTTTTCGGTTTCTTTGAATAATTGTTTTTTTTTACAGCTGGCTGACCTTTCTATTCTTATGATTCAACTGAACTAGAAATGGTGCCTCTGGCTTTTATTTTGTCTAGCAAATTGGACTTAGCAAAGCTAGATGCCTTACTCAAAATATAAACAATAGATGGAGTAAAATCTGAGTTTATGATTCAACCCTTACAAAAGAATGAAAACTATCAAATAACTAACATTGAATATTATTCATTGTAATTCACAATGTGTTTTGAATTGTTTATATTTTTTCTGTCTCTGATTGAAAATTATCAGTTTTATCCTTTCTATTTTGATCTGTAGGGTTCCCAGAGTGCATTTCGACCAATCAATCAAGGATATGGTCATCATGGTGGGAGTGGATCAAGTGATAGTTGCTTGAAACCAGACATGGGAAGTAGTGACACTGATAATAGTAGACCAAATACAGACATCCTTATGGATCACGAGATAGCCAGTCCTGGTAGTGACAGCGGAAGTTATACAGCAGGTTAGTCAATTCGCTAAAACTTAAAATGTCAAGAACTGTTTTATTACAGAAAAAAATGAGATATGAGAATGTAGTTATTGTCATTAAGCCAAAATTACTTTTTATGTGTAAGGCAGCAAGCTGGCAGAATCATTAGCACACTAGGCAAAATGCTTAGTGACATTTCATTCATTTTTATGGTCTGAGTTCAAATTTCACTGAGGCCAACTTTGCCTTTCATCTTCTTGAGGTCAATAAAATAAGTACCAGTTGAACACTGGGGGTCAATGTAATCAATTTACCCCTCCTCCAAAATTTCTGGCTTTGTGCCAGAATCTGAAACTAAATTATTTAGTATGTGATACTGCTGAAACATAGAATAAAGTAAAGATTTTTTGTTTTTAATCTGCATGAAACACTGTTTAAAAAAATATAAACAAACATTTATAGTTCAATCACAATTAATCCAACACTAAAAGAAATAGAATTTAAATTTCGTTATTAGGACTATAAATCAGATGTAGGCAATCCTGTATTGATTTATTTATTGACTTTGATTTATGAGATATTGCTCATCATAAAACATATTACTCAAAACAATAAATCATTAAGCAGTGTATGTAGGACAGAAATACTCTATAGTGCAGTGAAAAAATTACAATTTGATTGACAAAAATCATGACTAAATGTGGAAGAAAAAGAAAACAATTATTCAAATTAACAAAGTCAGGTCTTAAGACTATGTTGCAAAATTTTACTAAAACTTTTGATATTACCATACAAAAAAAACCTGTAAAGACACTTCAAGCTAAGTAAATATGTGGTCATACTTGCATACAGGCATGTCCCCTGCATTCTGCCTTAGCTGAGCATTCCTAATCTTGTGGGCATGTTACCAGTTTCACATAACGTTACCAGTTTCACATAACGTTACCAGTTTCACATAAAAGCACACATGCCAGTGCTGCATAAAAACACCAAGTACACTCTGTAAAGTGATTGGCATTAAGAAGGGCATCCAGCCATAGAAACCATGCCGAAACAGACATGGAGCCTGGGCAGCTCTCCAGCTGTCAAACTCCTGTCAAACCATCCAACCCATGCCAGCATGGAAAACAGACGTTAGATAAAGATGACTGTGTGCTGCAGGTTGCCCATAAGAAAGATAAAAAAGAGAAATTTAGTTCTATTAAGTCATTATTTTATGACTTGAACAAGTTAGTCAAAGATCATCACTTTCATTGTCAAGATATTGATGAAAAGATTTTGTGATTGATTCCCAAGTTCTTAAACACCATAAATTTAAGAATGTCCTAAACTTAAGAATGTTTTAGATATGCCATAACAAAACTTTTCCTACATCTTAACATCTTACTTCATGTAGGATATTTCATACTATTCTTTTAATAACATACATCAATTTTCTCCACTTGCTCTGGCTATTGACCCTACCCTAGTTTTTCCCTACATTTGTTATCTTTAGGACTGAGAAAATAATCAAACATAATTTTTGTACTATTTCCATTATATATTTTTCTTATATTTATCTTTTTTATTTTTTACTTGTTTCAATTATTAGACTGTGGCCATGCTGGGGCACTGCCTTGAAGAATTTCAGTCAAGCAAATCAACCCCAGTACTTTTTTTTTAAAGCCTGATACTTATTCACCGGTCTCTTTTGCTGAACTGCGAAACTACAGGGACTTAAACACACCAGCACTGGTTGTCAAATGGTGGTGCAGAACAAACAAACACACACACACACACACACATATATATATGACAGGCTTCTTTCAATTTCCATAAGCCAAATCAACCAACAAGGCTTTGTTGACCTGAGGCTATAGTAAAAAACACTTGCCTGAGGTGCTACACAGTGGGACTGAACCCAGAACTATGTGGTTTGGAAGCAAGTTTCTTACCACACAGCTACACCTGCACCTATGTTGTATAATTTTTTTGTTATTTCACTGTTTTTCAGCCTATTTATATACCATTATATTATTTCCAATTTTGTTTTACAAATGTTTGTTCTTGCATGAGAATTCCTATATAGTGATTCGATGATTTTTTTTTTTTTTTAAACTTTATTTCAGATGAAACTGGTATGCCAATTAAAAGAGGTAGACGTCTATATAAAACTTGTGGTAATATTGGAAAACAGCCATTAGTAAACTGGGCAGAATTACTGCCACCTCCCCCTGAGCATCCTCCTCCTTGTGAAATGATATCGCCGGATTCACCAATGGGCACACTCCATCGCAACATCCAGACTATGAATGGCGGGGGCCCTATATCACCCGTCTCCAAAATCTCGGCATGTTCGTGTCCCATTCAGTACAGTCAAGGAGGTCTGTATGGAAGAAACAACCCTTATTCAGATTCCGAGCAAAATAAATACGCTAAAATTCGGGAGAATCATCCATGTTCTGCGAAAACACTTAACCAACTACGAACTCAGTCTCCCTGTGGTGACATGAGAACATACTCTCCTCGTACAGTCAATTGTATGCAGCACAATTGCATGGGTCATGCCCCACGATGCTGTCATAGTGACTGTGAACAAAGCATTTATGGTCCGTCTCTCAAAGGTTATCGCCTACCTTCAGAAGGCGAAGGAGATTACCGTTATATTAGCAGTGATCCCGAGCGTGGTCCTACACCTCCGATCAGGATGCACTCTTCAAATATGATGGATTTGGCTGATGGACCCCACATGGACAGAGCATGCCAATCTTCTTTACCAAGTTTGGCAAATGAACGTATGCAATCACCTCTCTATCCAGCAAGGTAAGTTTTCTTGTTGCCTTGATTTATTCTGTTTGTGATATCAATTGTATTTGAATCAGATGTTTTTGATTTCCAGGCAATTGTGATGTTATTTTTCCTTTCAAATTATTCCTCTTCACTATATTAGAAAACATGAATAGAGGAAATAGACTATATATATTACCTACATTTCTCTTTTTTTTTTTTAAACCTGATACCATCTTAGCATTCTCATTAATCTTATTTTATCATTTAGAAATACTAACTGAAAAATTATTTAAAGTCTAAAAAATGACGTCATTGATAAGAATTTTTTTCCTCCCTATGTACTTCTCTACTGTAGTTTATAAAGCACTTAATGCAGCTAATAAAACTCTTTCCATGAAGCCTTTCTATGAAATAAAGTTTATAATGTGCATGAAGAGGGAAAGAAGAAAATAAAATAACAATGAGTCGTGATAAAGACAATGGTGTGAACCATTTTGTGTTAACAACTATTGTTAAAAGACCTTTTTTTTCTCCTTTTTTGTTTTATCATTTATCTTTTTCTCATTAAATACTTAATGGCAAACTCTGTAAATGTTACACAGTCGGTCAAATTAGTTCTTACTTTATATTTGCCTGTCTCTTCTTCCACACCAATGAGCAAGCTGCTCCACTTGTTGGTTTCTAAAGTACTTTCTGCTTGATTTACAGAACAAGTTATTTAGAGAGAGAGAGAGTGAGAGAGAAAACTGGAGGTGAGATGTAAATGAGAAGATATGTAAATGAATGACAGATAGAGTGAATGATGAGAATAGATTAAGGTAGTTCTATGAAAATCCCTGAGTGGGAAGAGAATGATTTTACAGACTAAAAGGTAAGCTAAACTGATGAAGACTCAATTTTGAAAATGTTTCACAGAAGGAAAGTAAACCTCCTATATGAACTATGGTAAGTATTGTAGTACTAATAGTAGAAATTGCTAGAACAGTATTAGTAAATGTACTGTTTTTAGTAATTTCATTTTAGTAGTAGTAGTAGCAGTTGTAGAAGTAGTAATAGTAGTATTGCTTTTATTTTTGTTTATTAGCTTCAGTATGTGTTGTTCTATTAATCTTTTTTTTCATCTTGTCACATTTTATTTGAAATTCTGATAACTGAAGTCTAGATACTGATGTTATCAGGTATAATTCCCATTGTCTCTTATCTTCTTCTTACAGACTGGAGGTGACGGCTAGTGGTCCACATCTGAATATTGACTTTGAAGGCTTTTCTCAGAATCCAGACTCGCCGGTATCTGAGATCCCAGATTATGCCGGTGAGTCTGATTTGGACGATGTCCATCTCGATTTTGGATCCCCCCTTACTGATGGGGGAGATAGCAGTACTGAGGTTCAAAATGATGGCTTTGGAAATGTGACAGGTATTTCCGTGACTGTTCCAGACATTCAGACTGATAACCTATCTTTCCCTTATACTGCTTTTACCTCCTGAAACAATAACACACCTGGATTAGCCCTCTTTTCTTTTCTACCCATAAAATACCCATCTAAACCCTCAAAAATGCTTGCTCTTTTTTTCACTCACATCATCAACAGTCTTACTACTTGGAATGAGGCATTGCATTTATTAAAGAAATATAAATAAATAAAAAGAAGCAAAGACAAATTGTTTTGAAAGGCATTTTATTTGGTAAAATTTGGGATATATTATGAACTAACTAAGGACATATAAAACTTGAAATAGGTTTTCAGCTAGCATTAACTCAGCTGATCATGTGACTTTTTCCCTACCACCCCTTCACCCCACATTATTTAAAATTGAAATTACTTCAAAATTATTCTAAAAAAAGAACAAAACAAAAAGGAGAATGAAATTAAAAGACAAACGTTAAAGAAAGCCAAAGAAAACAAACAAAATCTACCTGCCCTGCCCCTACCCTTCTCTCACCAGTGGAAATCATTATCAATCATATGAAATATGATAGGTTCACATCATGTATGATGACTTTGTCATTTGTTCAAAGTTATGATGTCATAAACACCAGTAACACAGCTCAGCATATAAAGTCTGCCGTGTAAAGCAATTAATTTCTGATATTCTTGAAAGTGGTTGTCAGTTCCAGACTTAGCATTAGAGCTGTTCTTATATGTCCATATTTAGTCGCAAATGTATTCTCAAAATTGCAAGCAAAAGTTCTTTTGATATCGATCTAACAGAAGTGTATCACTCACTCATACTCTCTCTCTCTCTCTCTCTCTCTCTCTCTCTCTCTCTCTC
>NC_068985.1:72302500-72320205 GCF_001194135.2 Octopus bimaculoides
TATATATATATATATATATATATATATATATATATATATATTTCTACTTTACCACTGCTTACTATTTCTCCTTTGCTTCCATCATTTTCATCCCTTGCATGTTTGACTGCACTAGAAACTAACAACAGCTACATTTCACATATTATCATTAGTATTATTATTTCGAATTTTATTTTTTAACTTTTATTATTCTTTTAATTATAACCTACATGAAACATTGAAAATTGTTGCCAACTCTTTCAAATGAAAATTGGAAAAGAAAAATAGCCAAGAATCAAAGCAAATCAAAAACAATTAAAAAAAAAACAACAGAAAGCACAAGTACACACACATACATACACCAAAAAGGAAAAAAAAAGAATTTATTAAAAAAAAAAGAACACAACACTATGCCATTTAACTCCTAACTCACACACTCCCCCCCTCCCATCATGTGTGTGAAATCTAAGAATCCAAGTGAACAGATATACTCTGGGGAGGACTGTAAGATCTTAAAAAGGATGAAATACAAAGTTCTGTTATAAAATATTTCTTCACTCACTCCAGAATTTCAGCTGAGAAATAATTTATGATAAAATCAATACACCACTGCTGTTTCTCTCTCTTATTTTTTTTTTTTCATATATACATATATACATACATACATATATTTATATATCGGTGAGTTATTACATTTTTCAATGAGTTATTACATTTTTTTTTCAGTGAGTTATTACATATTTTCATTTTGTTTTCTCTTGTTAGTTTTAGTGCTGTTTTATTTTTGTAGTTTATTTATTTGTTTATTTCTATTGTCTTTTTTTTTTTTACTTTTATTTACTACTTACTTCTTTGAAGACAATTCCCAGAATTAAGTATTTGAAATTCCATGGCAACAACACAGCTTTATAAATATTAATATGCTTTCACACAGAATACCACACTATTATCATCTTCTGTTACATTCCTTCACTTTACTTCTCGATTTGTCATCTTTTCATCTTATTTTTCTTTTAATTTTTTCGATATCCTTTTTCCTTTTTTTTGTTTTCAATAAAAATATGGAATCTGAACTAATTATGTACATTAAGCTCATATACTTATGCACTGACATACACTATACGAGTATGTAAGGTTTGCCTTAACTTCACAAACTTTATTTCTTAATTTTAACAATAGCTTTCACGTAGATATCTGTTCAGTCTAATTGATTAATTAATTTCATTGCTGAATCTCTAAACTGAATCCATCCCACTCCTAATTTTGTTTCTGCGTTCATTTTACTTATATATAGCCTCACGTAGAGATTAAGTGAATGAGTGGATAAGCTATTGGCTTACAATCTCACATGTTGTAAGCTCAAATCAATTACAGTTGTTCAATTAATTGTCTTTCTAGACAAGACTACTAACCTTATTACTTATTTACAACTTTTTGACACACTTTTCAATCCATAGCTGATGAAAGGTCCAACATGTTTAGGTTCTGTCTTCATCATTGCACCTAAACTAACTAAACTGATTTTTATTGATGCAGATCAACACTTTGAGATGAAGATTTAGTAAGCACTCCACTACCACCACCACCCGACATAAAAAGCTTCCATATCATAAAGAGAACAAAGCTCTTCAACCAGCTCAAAAAATAAACATCAGATGTTGCAAGGACTTTTAGCTTTGTGATATCTAATTAGCATTTTGGAAATAATCACACTGATCTGATTAAGTGGAAAATGTTTCTTATCTTTAGCTAACATTGTTCACATCATGTTACATTCCACTCTGAAGTAGAGTTCTATGTCAGTCACATCTGTCCCCTATCAGCCTCTTATTTGACTGGTTTAGCTCTCCAACCCACTCAAAAAATAGATACCAGATGTGAGAACTTTTACCATTTTAAGACCTCTTTAGTGTAATGTCTTCTTTAGCTAACCCTGTCTTGCTTTATTTATAAATTCATTATAAATTATCTTCAGTTAAACAGATTGATATAGACTAATATAATAAAAAAGGAAATTAATATTACAATAGTATATGTATGTTTCTGCAACTAGATTATATTTAAATGAAAATGTCCCTTCTAAAGTTTTGAATATTTTATCTATTTAACACTGTCAAAGAAACTAGGGAGGCTATCAGTTTCTCTTTAAGTAGTGTAACTAACTATCCTGGCCTATATTGTTTCAACTACCTTAGTTTATAGCATATTAATTATCCTAGCCAGTGGTGTATTAACATTCTTATCCTATAATGTTTTAACTATTTTAGCCTATACCATCTTAACAACTTTAGCCAACAATGTTTTCACTATTTTTAGACTTTAGTATATTAACAATGGTTAGTGCTTTATCATTCTTAGCAAGTAGTGTTTTTCAAATCCTAATGTCTTGTCTTTGCTTACAATGTTTTCACAGACATGTTCTATAGGTTTTAACCATCTTGGCCTGTACCGGTACCAATCTATATCCTGTAGTGTTATACAATCTGTTTTTAATGACTTTGGTATCAGATTGAAATGAACATGTCAAGTGGTTTCTATAGTGTCCAGTTCACTTTAAAAACAACCTTCTCAAGGTTAGAACTCTCACAATCACAGGGTTTCTAACTATATGTGAGCAACATATTGTGCAATACTGAGTAGTGTTTCTGGAGGGGGAACATCATGTTAATACAGGACTGAAACAACTGATTTACTGCTTATCTTATCAAACATGGAAAAATGGATGTAAAATTGATGGTGATAGCTTTTCTATGAATAATAATGGCTTTAAACAGTTTTATCCTTTTTGTCCTTACCATTTCTTTTTAGATATTGTATCAGAATTATATTATATAATGTTCCCTTTCTTTTTCTATGGCAACAGGGTGTAAATAAAGGAAGATTTGGTTGCTATTTCTAGCAGGTCGAACAATCACATAGAGTCTCTCTTGTTTGGTTAGTTTATTTCAGCTTCACTTTTAAGATATTATTTTGTGAAAATTTTCACATAATTTTAATTAAGTGGAAATGTTATCTAAGTGGAAATGTTAGGGAAATTCCCTTCATGTTTCATATATTCTGAAGTAAAGTCTTGTCTCATCTGTCCCCTATCAACTTTTATAATGCCCTCTCTTTATATATTAATAATTCTTATTTCATTAATATTCTTATAATGATTTAGGAAATAGCGTTCTGCATAAATTGTTAAGTAATATTAATTCTGTGATTTCCTTACTCTGGTG
Organism: Octopus bimaculoides; assembly: GCF_001194135.2. NCBI lineage: Eukaryota > Metazoa > Mollusca > Cephalopoda > Octopoda > Octopodidae > Octopus > Octopus bimaculoides. The sequence continues at coordinate 72,305,701 of NC_068985.1, forward strand.
TGCCAAATTTACAGTATAATTATTTGCTATTTCTTGTTGCTGCCACCTATCTGTCTCTTCCAAATTTGGAGCATTTGTGTTCCAGAAGAGAAGAAAACAGTAATAAGCTTTCTTTAACTAGATTAATTAGTGATGACAGCTGACACCTCTCACTCACATTGTCTTCATATTCTAGTAAAAAAAGGAAAAGAAAGAAATAACTGTTTTTATATTCACCCAGTTTAACACTACCTTTGAGTACTTTTAGCAGAGTTCATTCATTCAGATCAGGTCTCCAATCTTAGAATAACTACCTTTCTTCCTCCCAGCAATCTCAGAGGCCCTAAAAATATCATGGGCACATTTATTGAAAAAGGTATTTTAAGTTGAAATAAACACAATTTATTTGCCAAGAATGAAGCAAATTAATTTAAAAGTCCAATGTTTGGCACTGCAACAATGCTAATAGTCATACATCATTTTCACCTGACACAACCAATTTTCAGTGGAGAAGTGGAATATTTTTCTTGGTATTTTACTCTGCTCTATATTTTTGTCTATTCTTAAAGATATGAAAGGCAAAATGACATTGTATTTTTGAACTCAGAACAAACTACTAAACTTGTGAATTTTTAACAATTATTTTTTATATCAGAGGAGGGTAGGAAATGCTAATGATATCTTTCAAGTATTCCATAGCTGATAAGAGGAAGCAAGGAAGTTATTCTCAAACCACAGACCTAACCTGGATGCTTGCAACTTAGTGAACAGCCAAAGGCTGGTAGTTGTGTTATAAAGGACAACAGATTAAGTCTGTAATCAAAGAACAAGGAAAACCTTGCCAACAAAACCCCCCACAATTTTCATTCCTAAGGCTTTAGTCAATTCAATGTTACTATAACAGACAGTTGCCTAGGATAGTATTAACTTAAAACTATGTAATTGTGAAGCAAACTTATCCACACAGCCATGCTAATGCCCAGATATGTCAAAATAGGAGAATCTGCCTTAACTTCTGACTGCAAAAGCATTTTACTTATTATAAGGAAAGGACTTTTGCATTAGCTGAGTTAGCAGAATAGAGGACAAAATACCATAAGGTATTTACTTATGGGCCTTTACTCTCTAAGTTCAGTTCTGCTAATCTTAACTTCTTGAATCAATGAAATAAAATATTAGTCAAAAACTTTTTATTATTGATTCACATTGGTTTAAATTTCTAAAATTTGTAATGGCTTAAATTAAAATTTTTATTATTTGAATTGATATCAGTTTAACTGACCATACTTCTCCCCACAAAACACATAAGCTTGTGCCATTATTAACCCTGTCACACCATGTTCCTGCTGTAGCAGAAATAGCTTAAATGTCATCTCTGCCAAATTCCCACTGAAGGAATAATGAACAGCATGCATAGAAAAAGAAGATAGAATACTAAAATTAGACAACTGATCATGTTGCAGCTTTGTAATCAAGCGCATTTATGACCCATTGTTAATGGTGTCCTCCATAGCTGTTGTTTTTTTAATCAAAAAAAAATTGGGGCATGAAAGGAATGTATGATGAGCCCAGCACTTTGTGGTGTAAATGAGCAAGGCCTAGACTCTTTACTGTTGAGGAAATTATTGATGATATTTATTCTTCAGATGAAGAGTTTACACTTACACCAGTAATAAGAATGATTCGAACAATCAATATGGTAAAAGTGATGAGGAAAGTAGCAATTCAGGTGAACAAATACGACAGTTGAGAGATAGGTCTATTGTTATTCTCCTGAATTTTTATGTGATTCTTCCATTAGTTTGCCTACAGTCATTACTCTTAAGCTGTACATGCAATTACTTTTTTTTTTTCCTAAGGAACCTAGGTGGAGGGTAAAGTTAGACACGGACCCAAGTCTGAGAGGGTTAACGAATGAGGCATCATGGTGTTATGTGATGGTAACTCAAAACTAAATCTTAGAGGTTTATTACGCCATCTTACTGAAGTAAGAATAAAACAGATTAGTAAAAGAATACTTTATAGAAAAACCTAAGTTTTATTTTAAAAAATAATGAGATATGCTTATGTTTTGTTTCATAAATGCCAAGAAACTTATCTTTATTCAGTTTATGAGCTGCTGGGATTTTACATTTCATTGTCTATTCAAGAACACAGCATTAATGGCCCCTGTGTGTATTATTATAAAATACAGAAACTAAGATTCTACACTTTGTTGAATGTATCCAGTTTTTTGGTAGTGTTAGCTTGGGACAAACATCGTGATAAAAATCTCCATGCACATGTAAAAAAAAAAGTTTTTAAAATAAACATCACAGTTGATGCAAGCAGAAAATTGTAATTTCATTTGTTTTTTGCTTGCATATGTATTTCTCTTTTTAATGCTTTCAAACAATAAAATCCACAAGAAAGTTACAGCATATATTTAGACTAAGTTTAACTCCATTCATAGAAGAGGTGTAAAAATTCTATTTAACTCACTTCATTGAATGGTAATCTCTTGCTTCAGAAAGTGTAGGAACATGTAAATCAATAAGATTGATCCTAGTATAATACTGATTTCTTTTTATTGATTTCTTATTCATGAAGTAGAGGAACAAACAATCAATCAGTAGTGTTGCACTCACTATATTACTGGTATTTTTTTTATTGATTTCTCACTTCAAGGAGGAGAGAAACAAGTAATTACTAGGATTGATGCCACTGTTAATGGTTCCTATTTTTATTGTTTTCTTACTTCAGGGAGTAGAGAAACAAAATAGAATTGAATCAATATATTACCAATATTTATTTTTATTGCTGTCTTTAACAACTAATCAATTGAAACACAAGAATCCATGGAAGCAAATGATAGTCTGTGTCAGCAAATAGTAAAAAATGCTCATAAAATGGAATAAATTATTTTGCTATGAGGAAGAGTATTTTAACAATTCTCGAAGAACCCTACATCTGAGAGAGACGGGGATGGGTTAAATATTTACTAGAAGTGTGGGAAAAATAGATTAGAAGTGGTGAAAGTTGAAACAAAAATTTATCAGTGATGAATAGTAAAATATAAGGAAGAGTTTAGAGGAAACAAATGTTGGTTGGAGAGAAACAGTCAAAGGGTGGAGAAAATCAACAAGAACATTGGCATCAACATCATCATCAACATCATCATGATACATTCACTTTCTGATATGGGTTGGACAGATTGTCATGGTTTGAGTCAGTTCTTCAAAGTTACTAGTTTCCTAAGTATGGGTAGAGAACCTCTTCTTGCTCATTTTCTTTTGGCATGCTTTTTGCAGTTGGATTCATTTCTTGTCACTAACCCCTTCACAGGCTTAACTGGATGCATTTTATCATGGCACAAGCACTAGAGAGTAGTCATGTCCTCAGAAAGTTACTTGCAAAGTCTTCGCTCAAATGCCACCACTTTATAAAGATCACTGGGTGCATTTTATAGTGGAACCAACTCTAACGAGGCTTCTTTGTATACTGCAAGACAAAAGAAGGTTCTCACTGCTCTACATTCATTTTGGATAGTGTGAGCAATAGACTGAATAGGAGAGACAATGACTGCAGAAGATAGATTAGAGTGAGAGGGGAAAATAGAGAGGATGAAGGGGAAAACAGTGGTATTTGGTGTGATAGTGTGGAAGAGGTGAGAGAAGTTGGTGACATTTCTAGAGGATTAATGAAGAGAAACAGTATAGACTACCCTTGGTGGTCCATACAGAATTTTATGGGGTTCATGTAAGCAAGATAGTAAATTGGGGATCCACAGTAGTATTTAAGGGTCTGTGAAAAAATTTTGCATGAAACAATTTGGTTTCCTATTCTAATGTTTAACATGTTCACAGACACTGAAACATGATCTCTTAGAGGGTGCTATTGCAAACCTATACAAGTGAACATGTGATAAAGAAAATAGGAATTTTGAAAGAATTATCTATAATACTAGGTTTTAAATGACTATGGGGGGGGTCCACCAGGATAAAACAGTAATCAAAGTGTTCCAAAGATTAAAAAAAAAACGGTTGAAAACTATTGATGTAGAGTGTAAATAAGAAAAAAATAAGAGGAAGGGGAGGTCATTAAGATCAAGAAAAAACATACATATACATAGCTTAGTGCATGCATGTGTATATACAAAAAGAGTAAAGACTCCTTTCAGTCATGGGATTGCACCAAGAAGTTCCTCTGAGGCACACATCCAGGCAAGGTTGTTTATAGAAGACCAGCAGTTGCCCATGCATACCAGTCTGCCTTCTCCATGCCACCAATGTTATCCAAGGGAAAGGCAAATCCTGATACAGGTTGGCACCAGTGATGTCACAACTCATTTCTAGGCAGAGTGAACTTGAGCAGTGTGAAGTAAAGTGTCTTGCTCAAGAATATAACACTCAGCCTGGTCTGGGAACCGAACTCACTACTTCATGATTATGAGCCAGATGCTCTAACCACTGAGCCATGCACTTTCACTATATACGTATACATAGCTATATATATATATATGTGTGTGTGTATTTTTCTTGAATTTTTCTTAGACATCAACATACATTTGTTCAAACTAAATATCAAAGCTATTTCTCTCTCACCAAAAGGATTCTTTGAACTAAACTGGAAAAACATTAATTTTGGCATAATGGTTATGACATTAAAATGCTACATTGTTAACTATATGGCCATTAATTCAAATCTTAAAGTAGCAATTGTGATGTGCTCCTAAGAAAAGAAAGAATTCTGCAGAGTCCAGTTTGCTTGACTGAACAAAAATGAGGGTTCAACATTAATTTCACAACAGTGTCGTGAGCAGTAGAGGGCATTTAATTGTAAAAACAGTTTTTCCATCAAATAAACCACCCATTTAGTTATGCATGCATAAAAAGGAATGTAAATTTGTAAAATATATGTATGTAAGCATGTGTGTGTGTGTGTGTGTGTGTGAATATGCAAATATGTATGTCTATGTGTTTGTATGGGTGTGCAACAGATAAAGAATGAATTTGAGTACATTTTTATCTTTAGTTACAATTGTTTCGGCACCCCTCCATTTCTAATGCTAGGATGTCAATGATTCCATGTGAAAAGTTCCACAATATTTGCAGTTAGTTATATTGGAAACATACTGACTTTCTACACTCTCTCTATATATGTGTGTGTGTGTAAATACAACAATCACATGGATTTTATGACTATTTTCCTAGCTAAAACAGGGGGTTAACCTTGCTGGGTTCCAAGGCAGTCTTCTCCATTTTTCCATATCTTCTTAATGCCCTCTCACTAAGCCCTTGCCCTCATTAGCTCCTTCATCAACTTTAGCCATATTTTTCTTGGTTCACTCCTTCCTCTACTTCCACATTGATTTCTACTACTGCTCTCCAGAGTGGAGAAGAGTGACAGAAATCTTTCGACCTTCCTCAACATGATCTGGCCTTGTTCTCATCATTCTCTACAATTCATTGTTTGACTTCCTCTCTGAATTATCCTTGTTTCAATTCTTTTCAACCTTTACTACTGCACCACATTCATCCACCTCTCTCTCCTATAACAAAGCACTTTTCACACATGCATTTTTAGTGACATTACCCTCTTCATTAGCATGTCACTAAGTTCCTGGAATTTCTTCTATGTACATTTCACTCTAGCCTCTGTCATCAAGTCTGATCTGCCTTCTTCATTCAACATGTCTCTTAAGTAGTTACAAAGCAAACTTATCCACACTGGAGATATGCCTGTGGCTAGGCATGTCAATATAGAAGCAGCTGTCTAAGCTTCTGACTTTTATCAAGTTTTAGTTACAAAGAAACAAGAAAGAAGAGAGATAAGAAAGGAACAGAAACAAAAAAGGAAAAAAGATGGAGGGGTAAAGCAGCAGAAGAAAGAGAGAGGGAGTGTGATGGGCCACATATCCCAGAACAAGTTGGGTGCTCATCTCCACCACACAGTAATGATTCAATGGCATTGCTGCAGAGAATGGTCAATGACACTTGCTGCAGCAACCACTCCAACTCACTGGGCTCATTTCTCCAATGGGCCACCATTATCCCTACTTTTCAAGAAAGTAGCAGTGGGTTGACAGAATTAAAAGAACATTAAACATCAGCCTTTTTCCTTTCCTTGCTAAGTTCAAATCCCACTGATCCCACAACTTTGCCTTTCATCTTTCTGGTGGTATATTTATACATAAGATACAATTTCATGGCTCTAAGCTATTGACATAAATTTCCTCTATGGGCAGCTTGCTAGTACTTATCTGTTACTTGCAAGTAAGTATGACCTGATAGCTTGTACCACGATTTTGTTATTTGCTTTAGATACTTGTGCAGACATAGACATCTTTTCAACCTACTACCATTGACCCAGCAGGAACATTGACGATGTAACTACTGGAGAATGAGACAGTTACTCTAGCAGCCAGGTTCACGTCTTTAAGTACACAGACTGGAGCAGTGTGAAATGAGGTACCTTAATCAACAAGCTGCCTGTTCCAAAGATCAACCCTTTAGCATTCAAATCAGCCATATCCAGCCCAAATATTCTACTTGTTTTATGTTCATAGTAGCCAGATCTGGCTTCTAATGCTAACCTTACAATATCATTCTTTCTAAAAATTATACAATCACTTTGTCAAAATCTCAAAGCTACAAGATAATACATGATTAATTCAAAACAATACGAAAGAATAATTATATATGACAAAGTAATCTGAATGCTAAAGGATTAAACTCACAACTTTATGATCATGAGCTCACACATCCTAACCACTAAGACCTTCATTAATATATTGTAACAATTATATGAGCTCACTCATCCTAACCTTCACTAGTATACTATAAGTAACAATATATGAGCTCACATATCTCAACCTTCACTAGTATATTGTAGGTAGCACTCCCTAAAGATCTAGTACTTATTCTTAATTGCTCTGTAATTCTTAAACAAGACTTTCTCTTCTGGCAATGTATTCAGCACTTAAACCCAGTATACTATTGATACTAATTTCATTAACACCAACATAAACAAGTCATAGACAACTTCTGTATTTTTAGGACATTAATGAGAAACTTATTCATTACCAAATTGTTTCCGAAACATGCAAAATGGAGTTTAGTTACTCAATCAAAACTACGTACCAATGGAACGATATATCTCTTTTATTAAATTATTTGGCCTTGTATACCTCCAGTATAATGTCAGTGTGACATATCTTCAATCAAGAAAGAACTATTTTAATGATGAATTTAGTTTGTAATATTAATCATGAGGAATAAGAATATGCTTCTGCAAAAATAAACAGAAAACACTTCAGCTTTATAAAATGAGACAAGTAAAATTAACGTCCCTTCTTCCTTCTTCCTCTACCAACACCCTTACCACTTAGATTGCAATGTTTAAACTAAGTATTTGGCTGTAGCCCTATTAATTAATTCTTTATATTTTTCAATAGAAAGGTAACTGGAGATGTAGCTTCACATTACATTTCTATCATCGTGTTTAAAGGTAGGATAATATATTTAGAAGATCAGATGTTGAATAGAAAGAAAATAAAATAAAATGTTCAGTCTTATGAGAGAGCCTCTGATTGATCACTCAGCCTGCTGAAAATAACAGCTAAATCTCTTTCAAATCAATATAACCTCAGACTGACCTTGTGATTTGAAAGCTGATTGATGGACCCTGTGCAGCAGCCACACACACACACTCTTTCTCTCTCTCTCTCTCACACACACACACACACACATATAGATATGAGACCTAAGTCAGGAAAACTTCAATAAATAGGTTTGCCAATGCAGACAGGAAAAATAGAACTCAAAGCACAAGTGTGTGTGTGTGTGTGTATGTATGTATGTATGTATATATAATGATAATAATAATAATAATAATAATAATAATAGCAATAATAATAATATTTGGCAGAAGTAACCGAGTGACTCAAGGGCCAAGAGTTTCGTGCATTAGTTTGTTAAGTGCTAACACATGAAACTCTCAGCCCTTGAGATGCTCTGTTACTTCTGCCAAATATCTATAAAAAATATACACTTTAATGAATAGAGATCCCTGAAATGAATCCCAGACTAACTACTGGGGTTGAGATAATTAACTCAATCCTTTAAGATGGTGTTCCAGTATGGCCTCAATCCAGTGACTGAAACCCATGAAAGAATATAAAAATTAGCCAAGTATTTACTAAATAACAGGCTTATTTTTAACGTAATTCTACCAAATGTTTATGCATGTCTTGCATCTGCAGAAACTGAAAAAATATCTGTTGAAGAATCTTAAGTCTTAAACTATATATTTCCATTTTCCTTTGTGTGAAAATGGTTTATCTATTGTTCAGCTGAATCTGTCACATGATCTTGATGGTTCCTTTTGCCATTCTTTCAACTTAACTGAATTTGCCATCAACCCTAATTATTGGAAAGAACTTTGAAACATTTTACACCTTTGATGCTTGGCACAGTTAAAAGACCAACTATTCTAATGTAGATTTGTAGAAAACACTCTCTTTAATCAAAATATGCTATGCAAGAAGAGCCTTCAGCATATTTGCTAGCCCTGTCATCCATAATTTTCAGCTCAGCGCATGCTGACATGTTTTAAATGCTGTAACATGTCAATAGAAACTGGAAGTGGAAGGTTGGATTTAGACAGGAAAAAATAAAGCAGAGAAAAGGAGGGTAGTAAAAAAAATCTGCTGAGTCAAGAGAAAATATTTTGTAAGAGAACAATAACATATTGAATCTACAGCCATCAAAGAAACACTTTTAATAAATATTTCTTTTTTTCTGATATCACCATTGGTAATTTATTTTTGCATAAGACATTCATTCACAGTGAATAAAATCAAACTGAAATATGTTGGAGATAGCAGTAGTAGTAGAGCTACCTCTACTGAAACTACTTAATCAAAGAATAGGTTCTTTCTTAAATGAAAGAAGGTTCTCTCTGATTGTTTGACCTGTTAGAAAAAACAGCCAAATCACACCTTTATCATCTTGAAATTAAAAGAAGGTTGCATTAGATAATGTTGCCCTCATTACACTATCTTTGATAAAAAGAAAAAAAACATAATGGTCATTTTTTTGCCTTAATCAGAGCTGATCTAGAGCTAAACAATCACGATGATACATCCTTTCTCAAATCATCAGCAAGAGAACCCTTTTATTGTTACATACATGACCTACTAGAAATAGCATTCAACCAAATATTCCTCAAATCATGCCCTAGGATCTTTGGGGTGGGTGGGAAAGCAACATCTAGTAGTGTAAATTTAGATGCACTCCATTTAATGAAAATATTGGTTTCAAATCTGACACAAGGCCAGCAGTTTTGGGGAAGAGGGAAAATCGATTACACTGACCCCAGTGCTCAACTGGTACTTATTTTATTGACTCTGAAAGGATGAAAGGTAAAGTCAGTGGAATTCAAACTCAGAACGTAAAGATGGACAAAATGCCACTAAAGCATTTTGCCTGGCATGATAATGATTCTGCCAGCTCACCACTTATCTGAAGAAAATATTAAAAAAAGAATTTAAATTGGAAGGTCATGGTCAGAACACTCTTTAATCAAGTTCTGCTTTTGCTGGAACTCAACAGCAACATTGATTCTTTCTATCATTGAGTCAGTGACTGATAGAAAGCCATTTCAGATTATCACAGAACTTGGAAAATGAAATAGCCAGGTTAACCCTTTTATGACTATCCTTTAACTATTAGTTCACCTAAAAGCTTCATCAATATTTAATATGTTCAAGTCACATGTATGGCTGTGTAGTTGAGAAATGTGTTTCTCAACTACACTGATTCAGATTCAATTTCACTGCATAGCACTTAAGACATCTTCTACCATAGCCTCAGATAGACCAAAAGTTTGAGAATAAAATTGGGTTGAAGGAAACTGTGTGGAAGCCCATCAGAGAGACTTTCTATTTTTGAGATTGTAGATTCAACTTGCTACCCAGTTTAACACCTCTACTTGATCATTGGGAATCTTTAGTGGACTCCATTCTGTTACTGGCATTCTACCCAGGTCTCCAGTCTGGTAATAATTTACTTCCACCAGTTTCAGAAATCCTGAAAAGAGTGTTGTTCTTTATCCTTGGAACTAGATTTTGGAGGTGTTTAGTAAAATGGTGTGCATTCACTTTACAATCACATGGTTTCAGTTTCAGTCTTACTCTGAAGCAGTGAAGGTTTGCAACAAGAAAATCTTCCAGTCATAGAAAATCTGCTTTAATATTTTTCGTCTGACTCATTCAAGCATGGAAAAGTAGCCATTAAAACAATGATGATGAGTGTATATTAGACTAGTGTTAACTGATTGAAAACTCATTATTCATATTCTAATCAAATTTTGATTGAGATTTTAATTTAAATATGAACACTTTACTATGAGCAATCTGGGTTAAGAGAGGTACCAAGAAAAAGATTAGTATGATTAATATCAAATTTACCATTAGAAAAATTGCTGTGTTAGCAGATATCACATTGTGATTGACTTAGAGGTACCAGTATATTTCAAGGGTTTAATGATTGAGCTTGCTGCCATTTAGGAAATTTGTTCTGCGTTTCCTAGAACTGTCATTCTTTTAGCAGTAGCAGCAACAAATATCAATATGCTATCTTTTAAGAACTGAACTTTACTTATATATTAAATGATTCTGTATCCTTGCAAGTCTTATAACACCGCCATCATTTATAATTTTCAATATGGCTTTTTAATTAGACTACTTAATTATTACAAGCCATCATCTTTGATTTAAAGCTAAAGCTTAATTTTTCTCTTTTGTTAATTTTATAGAAAACAGGAAACAATGTTTTTGTTTAATTCCAGATCACCTCCAATCAAATGAATCTGTGTTCTAGAGTTTTTCAGCTATAGTATATTTAGTGTCACATTAGGCAATTTCATTTTTCCTTAAGCCTTGACTTTTATTTCTGGGAGGTTGAGTTACCACAAAAGAGAATCCTCTGTTGGCCTGTGAAAATATATATTTCTTATCTACCTATCCATATCAAATTGTAAAGTAGGAATACAAATATAACCTATACTCAGAGGTGCTTTTAACAGACTTTGTTTCATGACATTAAGCAGATATGAAACAAATCTTCCCACTAGATAGAATGTCAGTCATTGACGCTTAATATTCTCTTATGAATTGGTTCCTATCTTCAAAGTGTGGGGGAACTGAGGTAACACAGAGTAAAACATTCTACTCCAGAAACATTGTGATTAAAGATAAATATCCTTCTCAGTAGATAGGATGGTAGTCTATCTCAGACATTCCAAGTTGATCTACTGCTTGTTCTAAAGTCTTAGGTGAACTGAAAGTAAATTTTAATAAAGTGTCCTGACCCAGATACACAATGAAACATCTAAGTGAATTTGAATTCATGAACAGATAGTTCAGGACTTTATCCACAATTGCTTAGAATCCTTAGCCATTTGATGTGATTCTCAGGCAGGATCTGTGTGACTTTGAATTATAAGTACAGTCTATGCAATGTTATTCACAAAGTCTGATTTCTCCAAAGCTATAGGAAATGACACTTTCCTGAAATATCACACTGGGATTGAACTAGAAGCCTCATGATTGTAAACAGAGTTTCATAAACATTTGTCTATGCCTAAAGTATGAGATCCTTCAATAAACAAGCTAGAGTATAAAATCTTATATCTTAGTCAATACAATATTAACCCTTTAGATTACTCTATCAAATGTAATGCTTATTTATTCATACATATTGTTTTGAATTAATCATGCTTTATCTCATAGCTTTGATATTTCAATGATGTGATTGTTTATTTTTTAGAATGACATTGTAGGATAGGTGTAAGAGGCCAGATCTAGTTAGTCTGAACATGAAACAGGTATAATATTTGGACTGGATATGGCTGGTTTAGATGCTAAAGGGTCAAGCGATGAAGCCTACTGTGAATAAAGATCATGTCATAACTGCAAACAAATTTAATCATAGGTCTTACCAAATAAGGATTAGCTTGGGATTAAACAGCAAGGTCAACAATAATTAGCTCATTTTCTGCTATCTTCAGTCCAATGGAAGTTGTTTAGTCCTGTGTCTACTTTGAATGAATAAAATATAATAAGGATTTCAAATTTTGGCACAAGGCCAGCAACTCTAGAACAATGAAAGGCAAAGCTGACCTCAGTGGAATTTGAATGTAGAACATAAAGACAGATGAAATTCTGTTAAGCATTTTGCCCAGAATGTGAACAATTCTGCCAAGCTCACTGCCTCCAAATAAAATGTAATGATAAAAAAATCAAACTTTACAGGAAGAGGAAAATGTGGTGGAGTGGCAGATGTGCTAGTTGTGATTGTTGCAGCTGGCCTCAAGGTCTGAATTGATTCAGGAGATCTATGATTAAAGGCATTCCAGACATGACCTTTCCATTTTTTTTTTAATATGGAATATAATCAACATTACCCCTTCTTGTTTTGAAGATGGTAGGCTGGGATTTGAAGGTGATTTCTTGTTATTTCATTTCCTCCAATAGTACTGAGCAATACTGAAATCCCCCCAGGGAATGCCCAGTTTTTTTTAGCCCATATCGTAGCACACTTATGTAGAGGCTCTGTCATTTAAGTGTTGTTGTTGTTGTTCTTTATCCAGGTAGTCCTTCATCAAAAGTATTTCAGGCATGTACCCCAGACTACATTACTATGTCCTTTTTTAAGCCGTTACAATGTGGTTTGAGGGAAAGTTGGCTGCTATTTCTAAAAGATACTGCAAAAACGTATTGGCTCCACAGCTTGATGGTTGTTACGGTTGGGTTTAAGCCCTAAGTTTCTCCCGATCAAGCAAATTTAAGTTGAGAGACGTTCCAACTCTGATCAGCTTGCCATTTTAGGAGGATCTAAGACTGTTTGGTATATCTTCTCTTATTTGTAGATTGTGAAATGACAATGTGGAAGTTGTCTGACTCGTGGTTGTATCATCTGGGGTGCTGGTTGCAGTGGTGATGTTAAAGGTGTGCTTTTGATATTGGTGGTAATGAGGATGTTGGGTGTACTGGTGATGTTGTTTGGTAGTTGTAGTGACATATCAGGTGTGCTAGTGATGGTGGTGGTATTGATGTTTAGGGGGAATGCTGGTATAGAAGGGGCTGCTGCTTGTGGTGGTGGTTGCTTATTTTTATCTGGCTCTGTTATCTGTCATTGAAAACAGAAACGATACAATGTGAATAATGGGTCTAGAAGCAACAGAAAGATGAATAGTGAAATAGATTTCTATAGATTCCATACCCCTCACTTCCCCTCAAAAAACCATGTATGACATTTTCACATAATGCTGTAAAAATCTAGATTATGGAAGCAGTGACAGAAAAGAACTGGGAGGTGGGGAAGAGAAACTATTGCTAACCCTACATTTCATACATCAGGAAATCAAAATATAAAGGATATTTGAATATTTTGTTTGTTTTGTTTTTTTTATCGGTTCTCTTTTATTTTATATTTTTATTCATGTATCTTCCTTCTCCTCCCCAACATCATCATCATCATCATCATCATCATCATCATTATTATTGTTATTATTATCATCCCTACTATTGTCATTTTTATTATTGCAGTTCCTATTGTAAAACCAATAGAGAGAGAGAAAAAAAAATGTATATGCCACACACCCCTCCACACCAACCTTCTCACTACCCCATAAGCCATCATTTTTGATCATTAGTAAAAATAGAAGAATTATTCAATGGATTTGCAGAATTATTGGCAATAATTATATCACATGGCTACATATATTTCTTCATGTGATATGGAGATATCTAGCTAATAACTCATAATAATAATAATAATAATGATAAAATGCCTCCAATTCAAAAGGGATGTGTATGAGTGTGTATGTCTGTGTTTTTATGATTAGGTGTGCATACACACACACACACACATGCATGCACATCTACATATGGATACATGTATGTATATATATATATATATGCATAAATGTACATATGTATATATATGTATATATCTACATATATTACATATATTATATAATGTATTTATGTATGTACATATATATATATATATATATATATATATATATATATATATACACACACACATATTTTTATGGTAGTAGGTGGATGAATCTTGAACGTTCTCTATAATCAGTTTTCCAGTTAGTCAATGAACTGAACAACCTACACATTGACACAGAGAATTAGTGTGCAAGTAGTTGAGTATTTCACCATTGACATAATTTGCACGATTAACATAATTTGTAGGTTAAATCAACATGAGAGTATGTGAAAAGCTTCTTCATTATTATTATTATTATTATTATTATTATTATTATTATTATTATTATTATATAGAGAGAGGGTCCACACAACTCGGTTTCCCTCACAAGACTTCAGTGGACCTAGTGTCGTAGTCAAAGATATTTGCCCAAGATGTCATGCAGCTGTATCAAACTCATGAACTTACAATTGCAAATGAAATCCTTTAACCATATGATCATACCGCCATTCAAGATATATATATATGTGTATATATA
>NC_068985.1:72320490-72322433 GCF_001194135.2 Octopus bimaculoides
ATATATATATATATATATATATATATATATATATATATATAGGTGCAGGCAGCATGGGTATATGATTGAGAAGCTTGCTGCCCAACTACATGGTTACTGGTTCAAATCCACTGTGTGACTCCTTAGGCAAATGCTTTCTACAATAGCCCCAGGATAACCAAAGTCTTTTGAGTGGATTTGGTTGATAGAAATTAAAAGAAGCTTGTTGTGTGTCTGTCTGTCTGTCTATCTTTGTGTCTCCTTGTCTTGAATGTAAATGAGTGTCCCTAACATACAAGTAGTATCTCTCATTTCCAATATACTGCAAAAACATGTCTGGCCACAGGGAAATGTTTCCTTGCTTGGAAAAAATGTGACAAAGATCATCTGGCTATAGAAAAATCTGCCTCAATAGACTCCATTCAGCCCATGCAAGCATGGGAAAGAGAACATCAAGACAATGATGATGATATATTCATAATAACTCTTGATCATGGATCAAGCAAAATGTATAAACACACTCTGTACAAAGTTAATATTTCTATTATTAAACTGTTGATGCTTTCCAATTGAAGAACTAGTTGAATACACATGTATGTCTCTTCAAAGGCAAGATTGACTGTCACTGTCAGTCTTGCTTTTGAAGATATACAAATATCTACTGAAGCAAATGTAATATTGCTAGGCATCACCTGCTTAATAAAAGAAATGTATTTGTTCATTTCATCCATTTTTACGTCTGTTTTTTTTCATGTTTGCATAGGTTAGATGAATATATTATTGAGACATTGTTGTGCAGTTGGATACCTCTCCTGTCAACAATCATTCCCTGTTTTTCAAATAAGGAATTTCTTATTCCTTGTAGCTTTAAAAGAGAAAAAGAAACGGATAACTTGCTGACAGGAAAACTGACAATAACCCCACCCATATCCTTCGACTTTCATAGAAGCAATCTAGTTGTAAACAAACTCATACATGCAAACATACATATATACATACATACATAGAGTAGACACACAAACATACATACTCACACACATACAGGGTTGGCCAAAAGTCACCTGACAGTAAATCAAAACCATTTAATTCCAAGATTTATTTATGTTTAACAACTAAATGAATTTAATAAATATGAAACATCATGAAAATTGTTCAAATTGATGTCCTTCTTGAGTGACACCATTTTTCCAAATGAATAAATAAAATTGAATATTAAGTATTTATGGAATTTTGATTTACTGTCAGGTGACTTTTGGCCAACCCTGTATGTTGGTCTTCTTTCAGTTGCTTTCGACCAAAACCACTCACAAGGCTTTGGTTGGCCAAAGACTATAGTAGAAGACACTTGCCAAAAAATGTCACGTTGAGATTAAATTGATGATCTTATAGTTGGGAAGCAAATTTCTTAACTGCACAGGTATAACAGCACCTATAAACAATATGTCATTTTTACACTCACACATCTAATATAATAATGAGCCTAGCGTTTTTATATATTTGTCCAGAATAACGCCAGATGTGGAGGAGGGGCAAAAATAGTAATTCAGTGAAGGAGAAGTAGTGAGAGTAATAGCCCTGACTGAGAGGGAGTGAGAGAAAGGAAGGGGTGATAGATGAATAAGGAAGGAAGGGATGAAAAAGAAAAAATCAGCATTTCAACTCTGTGTGAGTGTATGTGTGTGTGTGTGCGTGCACATGTACAAGGGAAATATGTGAATGCTTGTATGTGTGATTATTATGTACCTTATTTTGTACCTTATCTATATATTAAATACTACAATTAGCCATCATTATTGATGGCACATGGTCAGCTAGTATACATAGATTTTGCCACTTCCTCAGTTTCAGGCACAAAGAAAATGTAGACTAGGCAGGAGCAGTCATGGTTTTCTACTCCCAAAACTGCACCTTTACAACACCCTTAATATATATATATATATTTATATATATATATATATATATAT
>NC_068985.1:72322912-72324205 GCF_001194135.2 Octopus bimaculoides
TTAATTGGTGTGTGTCTGGGTCATTAAACATTGTTCCAGATTTTGCCCAACCTTACAACTTTTAACTCAGCATTTCACTATGTTTCTACCAGTACCAGTTGCCCCCAATGGCTGCTGTCAACTTCAAAGTTGTGGAGATGAATGTTATATTTTCCATGCTTAATTTGAATGAGATGAATATATGCCATAAAGCATACACAAACATATTTACTGTGCATATGCACATGTAGGTGCAGGCATGGCTGAGTGGTAAGAAGCTTGCTTCCCAACCACATACTTTTAGGCTCAATCCTCCTGCATGGCACCTTGGGCATGTGTGTTCTGTATAGCCTCAGGCTGACTAAATCTTTGTGAGGATATTTAGTAGATGGAAACTGAAAGAAGCCCATCGTATATATATGTGTGTGTGTATGTGTGCATTTGTCTTTGTGTCTGTTTGGCCCCCATCGCCACTTGACAACCTGTGTTGGTGTGTTTAAGTCCCTGTAACTTAGCAGTTTGGCAAAAAAGATCAATAGAACAAGTACTAGGCTTGAAAAGAATTAAGTCCTAGGGTCAATTTGTTCAGCTAACACCCATCAAGACAGTGCCCTATCATGGCTGCAGTCAAATGATTGAAACAAGTAAAAGATAAAAGATATCATTTAGATATTGATTCCTTTGAGTTCATCTGCTCATAGGCACATAGTATTTTTAGTTTTTTTTATCCAGCCAGAATGTGAGCATATGCATGTGTGTGTGAGTGTGTAGTCATATATATAGCTCAGTAGTTCAAAAGTTAGCTTTACAACTACATACATTTAGGTTCAGTCACACTGTGCAGCATTTTGGTCAAGCATCTTCTTCTATAACCCCAGGCCAACCAGTGCTTAATGAGTGAATTTTGTAGAGGAAAAACTGAAAACAAGATCGCTGTATGTATGTGTGTGTGTGACAGTGTGCAGGCATGCATGCGTATGTGCATGTGTGCTTCTTTGTGTCTTCCCAATGCACACAGATTGTAAACAACTTGCTTGTCATACAAGTTGAAGCTGTCGATGAAAATATTTCTGCACTAGGGAAAAATATTACCTTGCTTAAAAATAGATGCCGTTTATTGACAGGAAGAGCACCCCACCCCCACCCTGTAGTCACTCAGCCAGCATGGAGAAATGAACATTAAAACAATGATGATAATAATGACATATACACACGTGCCCACACACACATACAATATATATATATATATATATATATAGAGAGAGAGAGAGAGAGAGAGAGAGAGAGAGAGTGTGTATATATTATGTATTTTAT
>NC_068985.1:72327187-72332912 GCF_001194135.2 Octopus bimaculoides
CTTTTTCAATATTAGAAATAAAAACAACCTTTTACATTCCATAAATTTCTTTTTTTTTGCAAGGATCTAATGTTGCTTTTTATTTTATGTATTGTTTAATCTGAAATAGAGGATTAGTGCCCTTGGGTCTTTTTTTCCAGCATCTTTTAAAGTGTAATGGAATTGATAGGAATGTATGTTTGAGGTTAATGGGGTCTGTATTGAGTTTGAAGAGCACTTCATGGTTGAAAAAGTAGGAAACATTATTATCCATTATGTATCCCACTAAGAACATATGTTAGTGGATCCCAAAATCTAACCCACTCAGAATATATATGCTAGTATATGACTTAACCAGACTACAGGTTAGTCTAACCAATATACAATGTACTCAGGATATAGTTAGCATACCTAATAAGTAGTTTCTATGGCAATATGTGACCCATGCACAAGGTAGTAAGTTGGCAGAATTGTTAGCACACAAGGCAAAATGCTTAATGGCATTTCATCTGTTTTAATGTTCTGAGTTCAAATTCCCCTGAGGTTGACTTTGCCTTTCATTCTTTTGGGGTCGATAAGTACCAGTTGAGTACCTGGGGTGATGTAATCGATTTATCCCTGAAATTGCTGGCCTTGTGCCAAAATTTGAAACCACTATTTATTATAAGTCTGTGTAAGTCTCCTTACTAAAATGCCATTCCTGTATAACAAACCAGCATGGTAGTCTCTATATAACAACTGAACTTGTTAGAAATAGTAGCTAAACGTCCTTTAAATCACTCTCCAGCATCTTAAAAATAGAAAAATGAGAAATACATAAGACAACATAATCTTTGAGATATAAATCAAAGACTATTTATATATCTTTGTTCATAGGTCTGTTTCATTAGGAATAGTCTAGCATGAATCAGCCACCACTACTATAGCAAACTGATCAAATGAAGTTGGTAAAATGCTAGTTATCATGATTGAAATTATTTTATTAAGCTTTTTCCAAATTCTGGATTATTTTGAAAAATAATTGAAACACATTGGAACTAAATTCTTGTTTGAAATACGATGGTGGATCAACTTATTCATGATTCTTCTCTCAGTGGATTAAATGCAGAAATAGTTTAGCCAGATTGACCCTCACAGTGAAATTTGTAATCTAATGGTTATGTCAATGAATCTTGGCAAATAAAGTGGCTTATTTCAGTTTCACTCACTAATTACTAAGTTTAATTACAATTTTACTAATTAGAAGTTAATTTTATTACAAAAACATCTTACAATAAATCTTTTGAATTTGTAACTATTCCACCAACCTCTTCATTGTTTTTCTCTCTTCCCATTCTTTCTCCCTTCCCTGTCTTTCTCTCTTCCCCTTCCTCTCTTTTCCATTCTCATTTATTTAAATTTACTCTGCAAAGCTAATTATTTGGTTAATTTTAGATATTGTTTATTTTTTTTCTAAATTTCTTGATCTAAGTATTATATTTCTCCCTTAGACAATATCAGCATAATTGCCATTATCCAATACACATTCTCGCATCTGTGCAATCCACACACAGTGACCATCAGCACTCAAGCCAAATGAAATAAAGGTTTATATTCATACACACTCTATCTCTCCCCCTCTCTATCTTTATCAAATATGCACATACACACACACACACACACACACAAACACTGTACTAACAACAGAAAATGCAAAGTTGAATTTTATATAAACTCATATATGCATATGCACATGCATTATAACCCTAACCAGTGAAGGAGCCTATACATGGCTGCTCAACCTTCTAGAAGTACATCTAAGTTTTCTTAAAGTTATATTCTACAGCCTCTTTAAAAAATGGATGAACACATTTGATAGTGTATCATGGACAACCATTTACCTTATCTGGAAAAAGTAAAAAAGAAGATAGCTGATCAAGAAAGGAATGGACTGAAATATCTTTGACCAGTCAGGAATTACATGGATGTTCTAGTTCAGTGAAACACTTGAAATTCTATCTCTCTCTCTCTCTCTCTCTCTCTCTCTCTCTCTCTCTCTCTCTCTCTCTCTCTCTCACACTGACCAATGAAATCAAAATCTTACTGACTTGAACCAGCAAAAAAAGCCTCTAGATAGTTGTTTCAGCTGCAGAAACTTCAAGTGAATTACCCTTAAATCATGTACTAAATTCTCTAAAAATGAAACAAACACTGAATGATATGGTTCTAGATGCACTTAATCACAATTGGAATGCCTTTGATCATAGACTTGTTTAATAACTACAACTTTGTGAACTCTTTCATCAAATTAAGCAATCGAAATAAATCCACTGATGGTTGTTTCCAAATCAGATGATGAAAAGCTACATCCATGACCCTTTTTTCAGGGCCTCTGAGACTGGTGTGAGTTATCTTCAGACCAGAGACTGGGGTTGAAGGCTTGCAACAGAGTAGGTTTCACTAATGACACCTACGGATCAGCCGAGGATGTTAAACTGGATGATGGCTCAAGTCTACCATTCAAAAACAGGCACTTCTCTCTCTCTCTCTCTCTCTCTCTCTCTCTCTCTCTCATAGGCTTGCACTTACTTTCTCTCAGCCAAATTTCACTCAAAAGGTTCAAAACTATTGATAGAAGACACATGCCCAAGTTTTCACATAGAGAGATCAAACCTGAAACCAAAAAATCTTAAGCTGTTATTTACCCTAACATTCCGGAACCTGTTTTTGTTGTTTAGCTCCAGGTCAGCCCTGATCCAGCAAACCTATGAGTGAAAGCATATCCAAGACATAGCCATCCTTCTTTCTTCTTCATGCAGTATACTACATTATTCAATGTGTTCTACCAATTATTTCATATAGTAGTGAGGTATATATATATATATATATATATATACATACACACAGTATGTATATGCACACATATGCATGTTTATTTATGGGTATATCATAATCATCCCCATCCTCACTGTTTTGACATCTACTTTTCTATGCCTGGATGGATCAGATACGAACGAGTACACTGGGGCAAGGTTTTCTATAGCCAAATGCACTTCTTGATGCCAACACCCCACACCTCACATGTCTCTAAGGAAGATGATAATCTCCCAGTTTATCAAATAAGAAACAGCTTAGACATACTTACAGAGAGAACTGGAAACAAACAATATCATCAGAATGAGTCTTTTCTTTATAAATATGGTGCAACCTGTCAAAACATGTCAAGAAGCTTGGATATGTTTTAACAGTGAACTGAGAGCAAATGACACTATCAGTGAAGTCATTGTTCACAACCAGCAAACATATGAAGATGAAGGATATATACATTCTCTTTCATAAGCATACACATACACACAGATATACATACATACATACATACATACATATACATACAGGGGTTGGAGAAGATGATGGAAACACCTTAAAATTTTAAACAAATTTCTTTTAATATGGGGTAGGACCACCTTTCGCAGTAATTACAGCTTGAATTGTACGAGGTATGGACTCATACAAAGTTTGAATTGTTTCCAAAGGAATTTTTCTCCATCAGCTAAAACAGTCTCCAGTTCTTGTAGTGATGATGGTGGAGGATATCAACTCTTTACTTGTTTTCTTAAAATGTACCATAAATGTTCAATAATATTGAGATCTGGGGACTGTGGTGGCCAGATAAAATGTTCAACTTCACTAGAATGTTCCTTATGCCATTCAGTAACAACTTTAGCTGTGTGAATTGGTGCATTATCATCCTGAAAGATTGCATTTCCCTCCGGAAACAGTTCCGTAACCATAGGATGAATTTGATCAGATAAAATTCTTAGTCTTCACTATTAATTCTTCCATGAAGGGAAACCATTGGGCCAGTGGATTTCCAAGATATAGCCCCCCAGATCATCACAGATCCTCCTCCATGCTTAACAGTTGGAAGAAGGCAGTCTGGGTCAAATGTTTCTTTTGGCTGTCTCTAGGGACCAATTTTGTAGGTTTTTACTCAACTTTAAATGCTTTGCAACATTTGTTTTTGAAAGTAGTGGTTTTCTGATTGCAGCTCTCTTGTGGAAACTGGGTTTTCAAGGTAGTCATTAAGCTCTGCAGTAATTTTGGGAGCTGTACTTTTGTGATCCTTTCTAACAATTTGCATAAGAGTCCGACGGTCCCTATCTGAAAGTTTTGGTTTTCTTCCAGAGTTTTGTTTTGATATGGAGAATTTTCCCTCTTTCTCAAAGGCTGTCATTACTTTCGAGACAGTACTTCTTGATACACCAAACATTTCAGCTGTTTTCATTACACTAACACATGCCATACGAGCACCAGCAATTTGACCATTTTGGAAGTCCAATATATGTCATTTTAATGAATTTTAACTACTTTTTTCTGATGATATCTGAAAAGAGACTGCAATTTTAGCAAAACATATTAAGCAACGCTAAAAATAAATCAACAAACATAAATATAAACAAGCTTTTGATGGTTTTATAGATATTTCAAAATTAGGATGCTATGATGCTAGGTGTTTCCATTATTTTGTCCAACTCCTGTATATAATATATTATATTATCATTATATATATATATATATGTATGTATATGTATGTTCCTTTAACTTATGCTAGCATGTAAAAACAGATATAAAACAAATGAATAATTAAATATATAAATTAAAAGTATACACACACATATATATACCCACTTGCACATACAGACATACATTCGTACATTAGAAGTCCAATCTGTAAGTAGAACAGTAAAAATATGCAAGACTTTTCTCAAGTTCCAAATGTGAATTTGTCTGTGTTAACTATATCCCAAAGATGGAGCCTTGTATCTTTGTTGGAAACTGACTCCCTCCTCAGTGGAAGATTTATGATAATTAAAAAATAGAAGAGGCATGCATACATATAAGCAGGTGTTACTTTGCAACCTTGAGGTTTTGAGTTCAGTTCAAAAGCAAAGCACTTTGGGCATGTCTTTTAACACAACCTCAAGTTGGCCTGTAGCTTGTGGGCATAATTTGGAAGATGAAAGCTGTTGCTGAAGTTCATTACGTGTGTGTGTGTGTGTCATTAACCAGCTTGTCAGCAAGAATATAAGCAATAACAAAACTGCAAATTCAAAATGAAGTCCCTTGGGATTTCTCTTCTGAATGAAGTTATATATATATACACAATCCTTTATCACTCCCACCATCAGAAATACAGTGGACCAACAATTAGTCTAATGGGGATTTCTAACAAAGGATTCTATTGTTCATCAATTGTGACATAAAATAAATATGCAATATAATATATACCACTGTATATGCCTTTGTGTGAGTGTGTGTGTGTGTGTGTGTGCATGCGTATGTGTATGTGTGCATATATATATATATATGTGTGTGTGTTTGTATATATATTTATAAATAGGAAACTGGCACAACAAGGCACCAATGTTTGCTGGAAATGGCAGTCAATAACCGTACAACACTATGTAAAGCTTTACTGAATGCATAGAGGCTGGAAAATAATACTATTGTGTTGTAATGATATTTATAATTTATGCCGTTTTCGTGCGGGTGACATGTAAAAGCACCCACTACACTCTCTGAGTGGTTGGCGTTAGGAAGGGCATCCAGCTGTAGAAACTCTGCCAAATTAGATTGGAGCCTGGTGTTGCCATCCGGTTTCACCAGTCCTCAGTCAAATCGTCCAACCCATGCTAGCATGGAAGGTGGAGGACGTTAAACGATGATGATGATGATGATGATATATATGTGTATATATATATGTGTA
>NC_068985.1:72333640-72336116 GCF_001194135.2 Octopus bimaculoides
ATATATATATATATATATATATATATATATACACACACACACATGCACATGTGTGTGTATATATGTATATACATGTTTGTAGATATACTTACATATATATCATCATCATCACTTTAATTCCCATCTTTTCATGCTTCCATGAGTCAGACAATATGTTGAGGCAGTTTTCTTGTCACCAACTCTCACTAAGCAAGGTAAATTTTTCCCAATGATCAGACATCTTTTTCATGGCTGATTTAATACAAATAACATCACTTCAATCAATAACACTCATTTACAATCATCACATGATCTTAAGACAAAAGGTGTACACATATATGCATGCACACACAAACACACACTCTCACACAAGCATACATACACACATGATATTTCAGGTTCAACCCAACCCTGTTTCCTTTGGTGTGGCCATATCACAGCAAATTACTTTATGATTTAATATGTGGCTTATTGCTGTGTATCACTCTTTTTCATGTATTTTCTTCATGCCGCATTCATTTCTCTCTGCGTTCCCTATAGCTTCCATGGTTGCTTCTTGGGCCAGTGTGACTGACAATGGTAATGCAAGCTGCAATAGCATTCGATCAAGTGCAGCCAGTTCAAGTGATGGCTCATTCTTGACCGAAGCAGACTATGCTAGTGCTGTTGCTAATGTTGCAGAACTTTCTGGACTCACCATGTTTGGAACTACTGCCTTTGATCCAAAGTCTGGTAAGTAAACAAGTGTATAAACAAATATTTAAAAATGAAAAAGAAAAAAAATATAAAACAATATGTCAAGAAAAAAAAAACCTTAAAGAAAAACCTCATCAGTTGAAATTCATATAATTATCAATTATTTCTGTTGTTGCCACAAGGACACCATTTGGATGTTGAGGATAATTACATTGAGGAAAAAATTTAAAATATTGAAGGTCGTTATCCAGTGTGATAGGGAAACAATTATTTGAAAATAAACAAATAAAAGACATGTATGAATGTCTGTATATATAAATTTATGACTTTGTGTGTGTGTGTGTAAAAAGAGAAAGACAGGTGCTATGAAGTCATTGACCTATTTGAAATTTGTACAACTTTAGTTCCATATGAAACAGCATTTTTACCTCTATTTTTATCATGCATAATGCAGTATAAATATAGACGATGTCTTTTCTTATTCTACCCTTGTTTTGAAGAAATTAACTTTATTTCAATGATCTTTTCATTTTGAAATGCCAAGCAGGAGGTTTTCTTTAGAAAGAACATAAACAAATATCTCTGCACTCCAAGAAGTTTCATTGCAAAACCACACACACACACATATGTGTGTATGTTTACATGTGTGCCATGTTTGTATTTATGTACGTGTGTTTGTATAACTATATATATATATATATCTATACACAGTAATACCTCACTTTACGAGACCCTGACTTTATGAGTTTTATTTTCTGTTTATGAGTTTTCGCTTTACAAGCATTCTCTGAGAATGAATTAACTCATATATTGAGGCATTACTGTATATGTGTGTGTGTTTGTGTGTGTGTGTGTGTGTGTGTGTGTGTGTGTGTGTGTGTGTGTGTGTGTGTGTGTGTGTGTGTTTGTGTGTGTGTGCACATGTGTGTTAATATATTTATATGTGCATATGCATATATGTGTATGTCATCATCATTTAATGTGCATTGTCCATCTTGACATGGGATGGATGATTCAAGAGGATCTGACAAGCTGAAGGGCTATGTTGAGTTTCAGTGTCTGCTTTAGCATGGTTTCTACAGCTGGATGCCCTTCCAAATGCCAACCACTTGACAGAGTGTACTGGGTATGTTGTTCATGGTGCCAACACTAGTGAGGTTATCAAGTTACTTGCAAGATAAGATCTCCTTGACTGAGTGAGGTGGTTTTGTGCCAGGTGTTGAGAGACTAAAGTGTGATAGTGGGATAGGAACAAGAGTCTTGCTATAAAGAAGATACATGGCTACCCCAACTGGAAAAATAGAAATGATGGTGACGATGATGTGTCAGGGCATACCCTCAGAGTGCAAGCCAGTGATTATAAGAGAGAATAGGGACAAAAAATCATGAAGAGTGGGTGGTAGATTTGCAAGACTGAAAAGGTAGTAGCTGATGCTTGGCAACATGGTCAGTAGTGAATGTCAGATTGGATGGAAGAAAGGGAAGGAAAATAGATGTGGATCTGGGAAGAGGAGTGGTAAATGACAATACAAAAAAGGGCAGTGGAGAGATGATAAATAGGGAGATGATATGAGAGAGTATTCAGAGCAAGGAGCATTCAGTTGAAAAGAGATTGGTAAGGGATTAAGAATGCAGGAAGGGAAACAAAATGAAGTGGTTCCAAAAAGAGGAATAACTAGTGGCACAAAGTGAGGATGAAATATACGCACTTCTGCTGTTATATAATTACACTCACTGATTAAATAGTGCTGTAGCTAGAAGAGAGATAGAGGGATGAGTTGCGGTGATGGATTGATTAGGG
>NC_068985.1:72336333-72353833 GCF_001194135.2 Octopus bimaculoides
TATCCTTATTTATATATATATATATATATATATATATATATATATATGTGTGTGTGTATACATATAGATATATAATATGAAATTTTGAATTTAGTTCACAGACCCCCAGAACTATCTTTGCAGACCACCAGGGGTTTATGGACCCCAGGTTGGGAACCATTGGTGTAGTGTAGAGCATAGAAATAATATGTTTATACATGTCTTCCTGAACACAATTGTCAATCATCTCATTCCTTTGTCATCTCCACGAAGCTCAACTTTCTGAGATCAGTCGCCACTGCTTTGTTCCACATATTCCTGGGTATCTCTCTTCCTCAGGATCCATCCACATTTAGTGATTAACATTTCTTTATGCAGATGTCTTCACCCATACACATCACATGACCATAGGAGCAGAGTCATCTCTTTGTATACTACATCTGATGTTTCTCATGTACAACTTTTTGTACTATGCTAGCTTCATTTCTTTCTAACCATCACATGTCCTCTGGATCCCAAACCCATGTTTCACCACCATACTGCTCATACACAGCATCATACAATGTCTTTCACTCTGAGAGAGAGAGAGAGAGAGAGAGAGAGAGAGAGAGAGAGAGAGAGAGACACCTTTTGTTACCAACAGAGGTAATAGCTATTTCAGCTTTCTTCAGCCAGTTATTCTAGTAACTATACTTTCAGACCATCTTCTACTGCCTAAGTAACAAAAATTATCTACAACCTCTAAAGATGTTTTTAGCATTCAAGAATATCTATTTTTCGTGTGCTCTTAATGTATATTGCTCCTGCACACTTATCATAAATAAAGTGTACTTTCTCTGTTAACCTCCCGTTGATTCCACTATACCTCTGGTGTGTCCCTAGTTTGCACTGGGTACATATGTTGTATGAAATTTCTACACATCAGCACCATTTTTCTGAAGGGATTAGTTTTTTTATCTCTCTTTCTGCTAACTAGAACTTTGGTCTTTGCTAAGTTAACTTTATTTATTTGTGAGTATATATATATATATATATATATATATATATATATATATATATATATATGTATTTATGTATATATGTATATAAGTGCAGGCATGGCTTTGTGGTAAGAAGCTTACTTCCTAACCACATGAATCCAGGTTCAGTATATGTAAGTGAATATATGTATTTATATGTTTGTGTGTATGCATATGTGTCTATGGATGTGTGGATATATATGTATGTGTGTATATACACATATATTTATGTATGTATTCATGTACATACATAATGATATATTGTAGAGCATTGGTGAGCCCATGCTGAATGTACTATAGTGGTATCAAAACTACAAGCTATATGGTCATGAAAGTACCACCTTAATGATTCAGCCATGTAGATGTTAGAAATAATGTTTGAAATGGGAGGTGAAAATATTTAACTTTTTTTTCACTAGGTTTAGTTTTGAGATTGTTACTTTTCACCTTATCCATCTTCATTATGTATATAAAGCACGATTTGATTTTGAAGTTCTAGAAATACATTCTAAAGCTGATGTTCAACTGTGCTCAGACTCACTTCAGTTATCACAGCCTACAAGTGTTTTGTAGAACAAGGTTTACTTAAATAAACAGAAGTTTTTACATGTCTTTGTAAAATATAATCAAAGCAATATATTAACTTTTTACCATTTAAACCAGCCATATCTGGCCCAAATATTCTACCTGTTCTATGCTCACATCAGCTAGATCTGGCCTCTCATACCTGCCTACAAAAATAACCAATCATTTCATCAACTCAATACCACATGGTAATACATGATTAATTGAAAACAATGTGGATAAATATTGCATTTGACAGAGTAGTCTGAATGTTAAAGGGTATAAATTGTTTTTAATCTAAAAATAGTTATAATAAATTTATTTTAAGGATGCGCTGCATCTTTTCAAACTAATTCAGTCATGTACAGAACTAAAAAAATTATAACAGCTTGAAGTTTAAAATTGCACAAAGCCTTTATAATCCTTGCCCTCAAAATAAGTAATCCAACAAAGGCTTTGCTAACAGAAACTTTGAAGTTACTGTCAACAACATTCTTGTATAAGAATAATAAATAATGATAACAATTTACAGTTACACAATTCCACAAATTTTTAAGGGAACAATAAATAATGATCAATTAAATTAATTCCCAGTGCTTTACTTTTTCTTTTCACTTCAGAGAAATGCTAGAAAATGTTTATATCTTCTCCTCATAACAGTTGAACTCTGGGTAAAAGTCGACCAATTTTTGTTAAAACAATAGTAACAGGCCAATGAGATATTCTGCACTGTCATTCAATCTTCTAGAAAGAGCAGCAAGATTCCCTTAATTCACACCCTATTATTTTAAAACAAAAGAGACACCTTAGACTGTGAAGTCCTAGATGTGCAGAAAGATAGGATAGTCATAGCTGCAATGTTTATGATCAAAGATATGCTTGATCAAGGCAGTTGACTCAAACTAAACAACAGTAAAAACTGCCATAATAGTCAATGAGGATTTCAGTTTTATATTCGAGTGTATCAGTTTAATATGATGGATATTTCCTTTAAAAAACCTAGAGAGCTGAGTAGAAGACATTGATCAGTGCAGTACTCGAGCTCAAAATTTTGATGAAGTAAAAATTATATGTTGTAACCAGTCTCATGTTTCTCTGTTTCACATCCATTATCTCTACATTGTCACTCATCCTACAACAAATGACAACAAAATCTACTTGAAATCATGTCTTGCTATCTTAAAAAGGGTGATTCTAAACATGTTGAGTCCAGAAATATTGGCCAGTATAATACTTGATATATAAAAAGATAGGATGTCCTTTACTAGAATACTTTTAATTATTTGTTTGCTCAATCAGGACCAGGATAAAGTTGAGTGAATCAATCTCATAGCTTGGAATAAAGTTGATTGAAACACTCTGGGTCTATGGACCAGCCAATAAAACAAGGAAAATAAACTGATCTGTTGAATTGCTTTTATGCTTGCTTCTCCCCAAAAGAATAGCCTTGTGCCCATTGTTAGACATAATTAAATATTATTATGATGATAACAGTAATAAAGTATAAATAAAGATATCAGGATAGAAAGATATTTCCATATATATATACTGTTGTATGAGATCATATTGTTGGATTGCTAAACTGTGGCTGAGCCAGTAAAGGAGCTTCTCTAGGTGGTTGTGAGAAATAGTAGCCAAATATTGCTAATCTCATACCCAAATCTTCTTAAAGAAGGAAGGACATGTCAAATGGATGGGATGATCACAGCTGGTATGCCTTTGAGCATAGGTCTGTTTGATCAAGTTTGACTTGGGCTAAACAACTTTTCAGTGATGTGTATCAGTTTGTGGTTTGTCCTCTAAATCTTTTAACAAAATGCTTCGTAAGAACACCCTTCTAGAAGCAGAGACATTTGAAGGATTAGAGAGAGAGAGAGAAGTAGATGAAAGGCGTGTTAGTTTTGAATTGTTTGAATTTTTATTTAAAATATGGCTATGGCACTAATTGGAAATATACTGATCGCATTGTTGTCTGGTTTTCTAATCCATTGTTTTGTTGTATTTCTGGTTAAAACACTTAACTCTTGTATTGATTTAGTTCAATACAGCAATAGTAGTTTCATAGGTAGCAGGGTGGGAAGGTGATAGCTATGTGGTTGACATGCCACAAAGAGATTTTGTCTCTCCTTACTTAAAACCACACAAATCAGTACCAGCTTTATATTTTAGAAATTTGTAAACAAAGCATTAACTTTTAGCAGCATTTTTAAGAATTTGCTGTTATTTTTTTTTTTTCATTCAAACCTTAATTCATTTATGTCAAAGAAAATTGAATCGTATGGAAAATCAAACTAGCAACATAAATAAACTTTTGATATGAAACTGAATAAGCTATATGACTTGTTTAAAAACTGAACCTTTAACTTCAATAGCTTTTCTCATACAATACTAGATCTATATCAGTACAATAAAATTATGCTTCTATTGGGTTGGTGCATAATTATTGCAGCTTGTTATCAACAAATTTTATTCAACAAAAACAATATTTAATAAAAACAGCTTTAAATGACGGTCTGGCCATCTTCCAAGCAAATGGGAGGCTGTAATTGAAGTAGATGGTGAATATGCTCCGGAATAATCATTTAAAGATGCTTTTGTTACATATTGTTATTGTTTTTATTGAATAAAATTTGTTGAAAAAAGCCACAATAATTATACACCAACCCAATAATATATCATAAAATGGCAAATGTAATTATTTTAATTTAGGCTCTTAAGAGCATTCATTTTAAATACTCATCAGAAATTCCGTTCTATCCAATTTGTGAATGAATTGTACTTAAATCCTAAACATTTCTGTATATATTTAACCTATATGTCACAATCTATTGCAGCATTTCATAGGATTTCTTCACTCCAAATTCACAGACACACGCAGAAACACTAAACATTTCATTATATTTGATCTATGTTCTACACTTATATTCAGGAAAAAAAAAAAAACATTTTTTATATAAGATTTCAGAAGCATACCTCAAGTCATAGTCATTACACTATGTAACATGATTTTTGTCCTTGGGTAGCAACTGTTATTTCCTATTTGCTAGTATTTCCCTCAAACTTTGCTTTTGTTACAATATTTATTCAAACTCCAAAGAATCTCTATCAGCACATGGCTATGATGCTTCCCCACTATTCCTGCCCATGATCAGAAATGCACATATTGTCAGCCACTAAGAGTCAAGCTCAAGTGGTTATAGTCAAGCAACAGCCAAGCAAATTTGTATTGTTGAACAGAATATTTGCTTTAATGATATTTCTGCTTCAGCAACTCGGCATTGAATCTGTCTGAAATGTGATGGAAAATAGGTCAGTTTCAAAACATTGATGTTCAGGTCGCAAAAGCAAAGTTTGAAGAGAATAGTAGTCATTTCCTTTGATTTCTAGATAGAAGTAAATAGGAAATAGCACTTACTGACCAAAGACAAAAAGAATGAATAAATAAAAATTTTGCTACAGAGTGTTATTTGTACCAAACATATGAACTACACTCCTACTCAAAACATTTCAATAGCACCCATCAATAACCATTTCATAACCATATTTCTAATGAAATACACTGGTTATGTTTCAATTAATTTACAAAGTAATAAAATATTTGGACAGAATTTAATAAAAAGAAACATCTTTTTCATTAATTGGAATATTAAACTATTGTTTGAATCTTTAACAAAAGCATTTCAAATTAATTGTTGATGGAAGATTTTAATTTAAATATGATCACACTAAAATTTAAAATATTGTATCCTGAAACCTGATGTGGTCTCGAGTGGGTTGGCATTAAAAGGGTTAAAAGTTTTCATCACGTACTGGCTTAATGATGCAGTCACACTCCAAACCTTTCCCCACATCCTTTCTGATAACAGTAGTTTCTACACCACAGATACTGTATGATTTATAAAAGACAGAAGCAGTGAAAGAAATAACAAAACAAAATTTAAAATTTTATAAAAAAAAAACAAAGGAATTTTTTAAAGAAATCACTGATTTAAATATTAAATACTGAAAGATAAAATCAAAACAATTTTCATTGTTTCTTCAATCAAACTTCATGTTTTCTCAATTTCTTTTCAAATCCCACATTTTCTGACATTTTGCTCTTCTTCCCTATCCCACATTAATTTTCTTTGTTCATGCTTAATGGCTTATTAACTTGTGCTGTAACATTTTTTTTGTTTGTTTTTTTTTTACCCCTGAATTTTTTCAATTTTCTTTTTCTTTCTTTTTTGGCATGCTGCATGTTATGAAATTACCCAAATAAATCACCAAACATTTTGATCCTAACAATTTTTTGATATGTGAATTTTAAATTGAATTTTATTTAGTTTGTGTTTCAATTAGTACTTCATGTGCATACACACAAACATACAAACAAAATGAATATATAGATAGATAGATAGATAGATAGATAGGCTGTAGATAGATAGATAGATAGATAGATAGATAGGCTGTAGATAGATAGATAGATAGATAGATAGATAGATAGATAGATAGATAGACAGATAGGTTGTAGATAGACAGACAGACAGATAGATAGATAGGTTGTAGAGAGACAGACAGATAGACAGACAGATAGACAGATAGGTTGGTAAGCAGAAAGATTGAAATAAAAGAAAGAAATAGAAAAATCTGACACAAAAAAAAATATTGTGTTGCTATTTTAAAATTTTAGTAATTATTGATATTTCTATATAAAGGAGACTTTTTTATATTCTATCTGGTGAAATATATGGAGCTATATAGAATATGTTTTTCATAAAAGAAGTAGGATTGGGTTTTCTATCACCTGCAGACAACAGGTATTTTGTTTTTTGGACAAGATAACTAACTCTATTTAATGTTTTATCATGCCAATTAATGAAGAACAGACATAAACTTGTATTAATGCAAGGAAATGATGTACTAGTGATTTCCACTTGTATGTTTCAATTGTTTGCCCTAACTCCACTTTTCAAGAAACACAATGATGCATTTTACCTTGGATTTATATGATAAATATAAACATTAA
The DNA here is from genome assembly GCF_001194135.2 of Octopus bimaculoides. Classification (NCBI taxonomy): domain Eukaryota; kingdom Metazoa; phylum Mollusca; class Cephalopoda; order Octopoda; family Octopodidae; genus Octopus; species Octopus bimaculoides. Next base: position 72,342,904 of record NC_068985.1, read on the forward strand.
TTTCTTTTGACCTTGTATGCTGGTAATGTGTTTCCAAGGGAGCTACTGTAGGTATTAATTAATTTTCCCAGAAGAGAACAGCTAATTATATCAACTCCAGCAGGTGACCAGTGCTGATTTTATCAACCTAGGAAGGGTTAAAAACAAAGTTGACTTAAGCAGGATTTGAACTCGGTATGCAACAAAATACTGCAAGGAATTTTTTAGTGTTTCTATCATACTTATAATTCCCTGTTTTCCAATACTAAGTATTGATTGATTGATTTGATTATTGGTAATTATGAGTATTTTGTTGCATTCAGTTGAAACAATGATTATTTTTCATCATTATTATTTCTCACACCATTCGTTACGTTAGTGACTGGACCTCAGAGTGCCAACTCAAAGCTTCCTACCAATCCAAATCCTTCATTCATTTGTATGTTTTGTTTTATTTCTCATTCAACCTCAGTCAACAATTTTTCTAAATTGTAAGCTTAAACTAAATTAAATGCAAAATCACTTGAAACTAGCAGCTAAACTACACTCAAATCACACTCTTCTATTGCAAAAAGTGATCCCATTTGAAACTGTACTGCTAGATGCATTACTTCAGATCAAAAATAATGAAATAAACATTGCTATAACATTGTTGGTCATAAGTCTGTTTGATTTGTGACTAGACAAAACCAGCTAAAGCTAAACATGCTGCCACTACCTCTTTGACTTACATAACTGTCAGATGCTGCAATCTCATGCCACCATTTTTCATCATACTACACTGATATTATGTAAAACATTATGCAGCACAATTAGCAACAATACGGAAAGGCATATCTATATGTTTATAACACATTCACTCTTGCTATAGGATCAGCCTGAAGACAATACTATCAATTAAATCACAAATTGATTCCTACATTGTCAGTAAGGTAACTTGTCAAAGATATTTTGGGTTGATTTGCCCAGACGCTATTCTCCAGCATGACTAAATATTTTAAACATAAAAATATGTCAACATTTATTTATTATATTCCACTTCACTAAATTTCGGTTGCTTAACAATAAGTCTTTACCAACAACATAACAAATTTCTTTTAATGAGTCAGTTACTACGGTAAGAAAGTATATATATTTAATCTAACTTCAGTATCATTGGTTTTAATTTTATCAATTCTACTGAGATTTCTAATTGGCAACTGTGAAGTGTCAGATCAAGTAGCAATAACACACTAGTCCCAGCATTCTATTGTTCACCTCATCTCCCTTACTTTTGTAATGTAGAAAATATTTGCAATAGCACTCCTATGCAGTCACAATATCTCTCCTAATGCTAACTAAATATCTTTCAATCAACTCCATAGAATCTTTACAAAAAGAGATAATATGAACCAATGATAGGCAAGTTTTCTACCTAATCTCACAAACAGTGATGCTTTTAAATGGATGCTTTTTATCTGCCAGAAATAATAACCAAATATTTCTCAAATCACAGCTTGCTATCTTTAAAAAACAAAATAACAACACATTAGATAAGATAGTCTGAGGTATGCATAAAGATACAGGAACATGTATGGCTGGAATAGTTCTGTTCAGTTAGGGATGACCTGGGATTAAACAACAGCTTATTCAGTACAGCAAACATTTTTATTGATGCCCTAAATTTTAGAGCAGTGTGTCTATATAAGCAATTCAGATGTCTTGTAGATTATCAAACAGATTATGTTTCTTTAATTAGTTATTTCTATGTTATCTACTTGAGTAGACCTGGCAGAGGAAGAGCTACAAGACAAATAGGGAACAAACAAATAGGTAACATTTATGAGGTTGCTAAACCTACTAGAAATGGTGGCAAAACTAACACACAACTGCCTTAAAAAGAAAAGGGAATACGCATTAAATAATGTAGATAGTCCTGATCAGACTATGTTTTGTAAAAGACAGAATTGTCGCAGCTGGAATGCCTTCAATTATAAAGCTGCTAATCAGAGATGACTTGAAATTCAGCAATAACTACATCTACAATAAGGACCCTATGCATAAATTAAGGGCAATTAAGCTAGCACCAAATAGATTCCATGAGCTGATCTCAAATTCATTACTAATTCTCTTGAAAAGATTGAACATCACACACTTTTTCTTGAAAGGAAATAGAAGGAAAAATGCTTAATTACAAAAAATAAAATATCAGTTACATCACAAAAGAGTTATGTTAGTCAATTAAAACACACAGACATGCCACTACATTCAGTTTTATTTCTTAATTGTATTGTATATTTATGACCTGATCACTAGAGTAAACATGAAAGACTTTCTTTCTAAAACTAAACTCAATACGTTTCCTTTATTTTAAAGTAAATTTGTAGATGAGTCATTCATTTGTTTTATTATTTATTTAATTTTTTTTTTTGTGAGCTATTCTCTTAAATATAGTTATAGTTTTTAAAACTTTTAATCTTTAATAAAACCTCCTCCAGTAGCACAATTAGAAACCTTCATACTTCATTAAGCCTTTTACAAAAAAATAAAAAAATTGTTTTAAAGAGTAAAAACTAGTTTCATCATCTTATATATTGCTTACACAGGCAAGAAGCACCATCCACGTCGACATCACCGAGCAACTCGTCCCACAAGTCCCTATAGCACTGATAGTAATTTTAGTGCTGTAGTTCATAAACCTTACCCCAAGTCACAGCGCAAGAAGCAGCTCATGGAACAAGGTCAGTATTCATTATGGAGTATGAAGGGTTAAAAAATAGCAGTTTTGTTGTTTTGATAACCCCCCACCAACTGTTTATAACTTTATAATAATGCAAGGTATTGTTGATAATGTATTTCCTACATATTGTAACATATGAGAGTATTGTAATGTGCCAGCTGTATATGTGAAGGCATGCTAATGTATCAGCTATATATTTTAATACAAAGTATAGTATCAATTACATATTGTATCACAATACATTATCAGTTTTATATATAATAAATGGTAATGTATCATTGACATGTTGTTAGTCACAGTAATCTGTCATCATCACCATTGATCATTATTTTATATCCAAGCTGGCATGAGTTGGATGGGTTTTCTGAAGCAGTCTTTTACAGTCAGATACCCTTCATGTTGCTAATCCTTTTAGTTCACTTCTTACATCGCATTGGAACATGGTGTACATATAGACTGGGCACTCTGTCAGTGATGACAATGAGCATCCCTGTGGATTCAATCAACAGAACACCCTGCTTGTGAAATTCGCATACATGTGGTTGAGTACTCTACAAAGTCATGTAGCCTTAACATAGTTCTCAGCGGCATTCAGTGTGACATACCATATGTGACAAGGCTGGCCATTGAACTACAGGTACAAGTCATTTTTTCCAGCTGTACCTATTCCACTCATGTAAAACACAGTAATATACACCTATGTATTGTAACAGCACTAGATACATAACAACTGTAATATGTTTTATTACAGATTAATACATCGTCTACATAATGTAACAGAAATTAATGCTTACATTGTATAATGCAATAATATGTCTATATATTGTGACAGTACTATATACATTACAAAAAGTAATATATCAGGTATATATTTTGAAAATATATCATAAATGTATAGTGTAATATGCAGTGATACATAAGTAATATATCTTACATATTGTAACACAGTAACATAACAGCTTTATATTGTATGTAGAGTAATATGTCAGCTACTGAGTGTAATACAGTTGTATATTAGCTATACATTGTAATACAGTAATATATTAGCTACAAATTGTAACACTTGGTAGTACTCTATCAACTGCATATCTTAACAGACAACACTATATCAATCACATGTAATATAAAATAATGTGTCAATTTGTGTACAGTAATGCATAGTAATACATTATCCACATATCATCTTTGAGGCATGATAATGTGATCAAGAAGTTGGTATTGTAATAATGTTGTTACTGATTCATTCCCACTGCACAGTACCTTTGGAAAGTGTCTTCTACCATAACCTCAGGTCAATCTAAGCTTTATGACTTAAATTGGGTAGACAGAAACTGTGAAAATCTGTCAGATAGACTACAGCTATTTTAATTGGGAGCTGTAACTCAGTTTAACATCACCATCTGGCTCTTGAACGTCTTCAATAGAGTCCCCTATGTTACAAGTATTCATACCAGGCCTGAAGAGATCTTGACATTTTGATTCACTCTTTCCAACTACAGCAAAACTCCTGAGTTCTGTTTCGGGTTTTTTTTTTTCTGCCATTAGTTCTAATGGTTGTACCAGAAATCCATATTTGTTATCCTTTTACTTCAGACAAAGCCAGATTAAAAAAAAAAAAAGAAAGAAGTCTGATAATATTTTAGTATATAAGACAGCAAGCTGGCAGAATCATTAGCATGCTGGGCAAAATACTTAGCAGTATTTCGTCTGTCTTTACGTTCTGAGTTCAAATTCTGCTGAGATCAACTTTGCCTTTCATCTTTTTAGGATTGATAAAATAAGTGGCAATTGATTACTGGGTTTGACATAATCAATTCATCCCCTCCCCTGAAATTGCTAGCCTTGTACCAAAATTTGATATCAATATTTCAGTTTATATGTTATACAGTGGTAATGTAATCAGTTACACAAATGAAAGGTAATATGTTGGCACTTTAAAGTATCCCATCATTAAAATATCCCTTCTTGTTTTGGTTCAAGATCAGCAATTTTTAAGGGTGGGAAAGTCAGTTACATTGACTCCAGTGCTCAACTGGTACTATTTTATTGATTTCAAGAGGATGAAAGGCAAAGTCAACCTTGGCAGCATTTGAACTCAGAATGTAAAGTGCCAGAAGAAATGCCACCAAGCATTTTGTCTGGCGTGGTAACAATTCTGCCAGCTCACTGTCTGTAACACAGTTGTAACAATGTGTAATGGATCAACATGCTTTAATATAGTGATGATATGCTGTAACACACTAGTTATATACTGTGACACTTAATAGCCCTGTTTATATGTCTTTTATTTGCCCTTGTATGGAATACTGTGCCATATTTGGACTGGGCCTTTACTAGTGTTCTTTATCTCTGTAAACAGGTTTAAAAACTTGGTTCTGTTTTGGTTGCAAAACCACAACTTCTCTCTCTCATAACTGAGACATTACTACTTTTTCTCTATGTTACAATTCTTCCATAGTCATTGTACTTTCTCACAAACATTCTTCTCTTGTTCCTCTCATCTTTCTACTAATTCTCATCCATTCACTGTTGTCTTCCCGTGTAAGAACGTTTCTATTCCAGTAGTTTTTTTACTTGCATCTATCTTACAGAACCCTCTACATTCTTGTTTCTGTGATAAATATGATCTTAATTTATTTAAATCATTTATTGATCATTTTGTAACCAACTTCTCATTAGATCTTTTCTTCTTTTTATGTCACTCTCATTAAATTAAATAGTTTTTTTTTAGGCCTGTTTTATTACAGGTTATTTTCCACCTTGTTAGGAATAACTTCTAACAGAAAAAAAGCACAATACCATAATATTATAATGTACTATTGACATATGCTAATAAGGTAGCCTCTACTTCAGTGTTTCTCAACTATTTTTTACCTATAAACCATTTGATTCCTATTTTACTCTACTGACCCTTCCTAGCCATTCAATGTTTAAAAATCCTATTATATTTTTATAATTAAATATTATTTGGAATTGTATAAAAAAAAGATTGCTTAAATATTGTGTGTATTGTAGAAGAAGAACCAATTTATTGCAGATAAATTTTACCAACAAAATCTGATATGGAGCCCTCAAGGACCATATGAACCCCAGTTGAGAACTACTGATCTATATGGTTGCTCACCTTGCTAGAAATATCAAGAAAATCTCCCTCAGATCATACCATTTAAAAAAGAGAAGATGTATTGAACTATGTTGCCTTAGATACACAATTCCTGAAACAATGGTATAGACATGGCTGGCTAGAATATGTTTGCTCTGTAAAAAGTTGACCCAAAGCTAAATAATAACAAAAATATTGTTATGCATTAGTCACATTGGTCATTTAAGATTATTGACACCTCAATTGCAATGTCTTCTTGTATTTTAAAGAACCTGGTTTGTTTGCTGGGAAATTAATCAAAGGTGCATGGCTGTGTGATAAGAAGCTTCTTTTCCAACTATATAGTTCAGAGTTTAATCCCACTGTGTGACACCTTGGGCAAGTGTCTTCTACTATAACCTCTGCTGACCAAAGCCTTGTGAGTGGATTTCATAGATGGAAACTGAAAGAAGCTCATAGTATATATATATTTGTGTGTCTGTGTTTGACCCCCATACCACCACTTGACACCCAGTGTTGGTGTGTTTATGTGCCTGTAACTTTGCAGTTCAGTAAAAGAGATTGATAGATTAAGTACCAGGCTTTTAAAGAAAAAGTGTTGGGGTCAAGTCATTCGATTAAAAATTCTTCAAGTTGGTGTTCCAGCATGGCCACAGTCTAATGACTGAAACGATAAAAAGATAAAAGGTTAAAGATGGAAATGTCATACAAAATGCCTTGAAGTGTTTATTCTCCCACCTTGTTTTGAGTTCAGTTCCCATCAATGTCAACTTTGCCTTTCATCCTTCAGGGGTTATTATATAAAGTACCAGTCAAGGGTGAACTGTCAGAAATGTTAGAATGTAGTAATTGTTCTAACTCAGTATTCTGATTTCAAAATCTAGTCATGGTCCACTTGGGTGGTAGACTAGTCTGTCACCTAGTTTAACACCACCACCTGATCCTTTTAGCAGTCTATTCATAGTCACATCTCTGATGCAATGATATCTTCCTCTCTCCCTGTCTCCTTCCAATCTTAGAAGCCAAGTAAAGACTTATAGTCACAGCCTATACTTTCTAAGAAATTTTTTTAAATGACTTTTATTTATCTAACCTTTGAGGTGTTAAAATTGTTGTCTCTAACAGTTCCATTGCAACTGTTTGAAGTTTAGTTAATGGCTGGGTCTTATAGATATCAGAGTTTTTTTGTTTTTTTTTTCAGGTAGCTTTCTTTTCTTTCTTATTGAATTTACAGATAAATAGGTCAATTGTATTCATATTGATTTCTTTGACTTCTTGATGTTAGTCATCAGTTGGTCATTTTTAGTTACTTGCAGGTTCTATACACTTGTCTGTTTATGTTTTGTTTATGTCATCATTCCTTTTTTTTCCTCTTTTTAGACAAGTACATCTCTGAAATAAAGGTTGATAATATACAGTAATTCCCCAGCAATGTAGAATATGATTATATCTATAATAAACATACTGCCAATTTGTCTCAGTCAATTTTCAGTATATACAAGGCTTGCAGGGGAAGAAGGTTGTTAAATACCTGTACCTTTATACATTAGTTGTTGTTGTTGTAGCTTTGATCAAGTAGATCTATACTGAAGGCATTCCAGACATGACGACCCTGTCTTTTTGCATATCTATGACTACATTATCTGGACTGTTATTTCCTTTTTTCTTTTTTTAAGACAGTACAGTAACTGTGTAATTCAAAAGAGATTTGACTGATATTTTTAGCATGTTGTGTGGTTACTGAGAATCCATCACTGGGTTACTGTGAACCAATTGAAGTCTAATGATATCATTCATCTTATGAGATTGATTGAGATTTTAAGTTAAATCACATAAAATACACCATTTTGAGTATGGCCGTTGCCAGTACCGCCTGACTGGCCTTCATGCGGGTGACACGTAAAAGCACCCACTACATTCTCAGAGTGGCTGGTGTTAGGAAGGGCATCCAGCTGTAGAAACTCTGCCAAATCAGATTGGAGCCTGGTGTAGCCATCTGGTTTCACCATTCCTCAGTCAAATCGTCCAACCCATGCTAGCATGGAAAGTGGACGTAAAACGACGATGATGATGATGAACACTTTGGTACTGGTTGTCTCTGACAGTTTAACACTAGAAGGATTAGACAGCATACACAGTGGCAGATCTAACAGTTTCACTATCATACTGTTGCATCTTTGATCAAATAGTAAAGTACAATGAATCTTCAGAAGCTGCACTGAGCTTTATGTATCTTAAAAAAAAAAAGAACAATGTCATGTTAGATATACTATATCTGAATGCTCCTCTCTCCCCACTCCTATTCCCCCTAATCCTGAGAAAGGTCAGAACTTTAATCATAGTTCTCAGTTTGAGACGACCCAGGGCTAAACAGTAATGATGACAACATATGCAAATATGAACCCTATTATCATGCATATCAAACATACATGGGTAATAAAAGTCATACAACCAAATATGTATTTTACACACAGTTTATTGGAAGTTTTACAACAGCCATGCAAGATGTGTGCCTTAAATTAAAAGCATAAATGAAATCTAAAACTGAAGCAGAAGATAAAAGAATAGTTTAAATAGACATTTTGACCAGAGATCTATGTGATCTATGTTTATGACTTCCTGTAAGGAGCTGACACTCCCTACAGAGAACTCTTTTTTTTTTCTTTAAAAAAAAAGGAAGAACTAAGTTTTTTCTGTAGAAAATTAATAATTCATGTTGAGAATTGGAGCTTCTTACTGAGAATTGAGACACCCTGTAGAAAACTAGGAATTTCTATAGAGAATTAAATCTTTCAGTGTGCAACTGAGACCTTCTGTAAGGAATCAAATATCCTTGTAGAGAATTGAGAGACTGTGTATGAAACTGAACTTTCCTTTAGTGAATTGAGTCTTTTTGTAGAGAAGCAATATTTCTTGAAGAGAGCCAATATGATTTTTAGTTAAAAAAAAAATAACGAATTTCATCAGATTTACATGTCTTTTTGTTCAATTTTGTGACTCCTGGTTATTCATTCATAAATGATCTCTGTTGCTGCTGTTGCTTTCATTGTTCAACACTACCACCATCATCAACAGCCTCATCTTTATCCTCACAATTGTCCTCTTCCCCATCATTATGATTATTTTAGCTTCCTGCTCAAACATTCTTAGAGAGTGTCTTACATTTGTATGGTGGTAAGAGTAATTTATATGACGTAACTTTACTTTAAAAAGCGGAATGTACAATTTCCTGTAATTCAGACTACTTCATGGTCCCAGCAGACAAACTGCAAAAGGTATTACCACAGAGGATGGCAAGGAAGATGTGCTCAAACAGCCACTCCAACTCATGGGTCTCTTTCAGATAGCCATCTCTGCCATGACAGCTGTGAGCAGTGATATGGTCTGGAGGCTAAGAACACCAGAGGTCTCCACTGCCACAGACTTAACCATAAATCTGTCATTCTCAGACAGGTCTATGGTTGATTATCATCATTAACATCGCAGTGAAGACACTGAACAACCTACATCCTTGATGATACTTGTTTGAGCAGATCCATTGTAAAGTGGTAGAACTATTCAATCAATGTTTTAATCATGGACAATTTGTCCGGGTCTTCAGAAAGAGTTACCATCTTTTATCTGTTACTTGTTTCAGCGGTCATTCATCTACAGCCATGCTAGTGTACTATCCTGGTGAGTTTAGTCAAACCTAGTACTTACTTTTCTAGTCTCTTCTTGCCAAACTGCTAAGTTACATGGATGTAAATAAATTAACACCACTTGACAACTGGTGATAGGGGACAAACACACACACATAGATGTATACATCCATATATATATATATGTATGTGGGTATATATATGTATGTATGTATATACATATATATATGTAAATATATATGTATATATATGCATATATATGTATGTTTGTGTATATATGTATGTATATGTACATATATGTATATATATATGTATGTATATATGTATATGTACATATATGTATATATATATATATATATATATGTATATATCTGTATGTATATATGTATGTATGTTTATATGTATGTATATACATATATATATAGTTGAAATTTATAGAAAAACAAAAGACGAAGATAGATGTATGAACAACAAGCAGGTTTATTAGTTTGCTGCTCAAGAAAGTGAAAAAGTCTTTTACATTTCGAACCTATAATCTTCAACAGAAAATAAACAGAGAGAATAAAAAAAAAACTTCTGGATTTAGCAGTCAGGCATAGTGACTGATTAGAAAAACATTTGAAAGAAGAGAAGATGATAAAGTATTGGTGATCCCAAAATGAAGATGCCCATGTGTGTGGATAAGGGCTAGTGACTTTGATGTATGTGGGTGTGTGCATCTGTAACATGTGGCTGCTCATATAGTGGTATGTGTGGTAATGCTATTGAAGATTGTGTGTGGATGATGGTGTGTGGTGTGAGTGCTGGGAAGTGATCAGTGCTAGTGTGTGTTGGGGGGGGGGCAGGGGTTGGGTGTATCAACGAAGAGAAGAAGGGAGTTGAGCCCATGTAGTGCAAAAGAGCAAAGAGAGAAGATTAATCCTGTTCACAGCAAAGATGGGAGTCTGGATGGCCCCTGTGCAAAGACATTCTGAACATAAGACAGGTGTTGTAGTGAATGACTGGTAGAGCAGAAATGGTGCTAGATCAGGGTGTCATTGCTGAGTCTGATGTTTTGGAGGTGCTCCGTGAACTGGTCAGCCAAGTGGCATCCTGTTTGACCAATGTACAGAGAAGGGCAGAAAGAGCAGGAGATGCAGTAAATGACATTGCTAGAAATGCAAGTAAAGTAGACAGTGATATGACAGGGATGCTGATGGGTGTCTGTGAGGATGGTAGTGTTGGAGAGGTAAAGGCAATTATGGCAGCATGGGCAAGAGCAAGGGAATGAGCCAGGATGGGAGGTGGGGTTAAGGAAGAAACTGTGGACCAGTAGGTCATGCAGGTTGTTTGAAGGAGGGAAGGGGTAAGTTTGGGAAGAGGTGGAGGTGTCAGACTGGAGTTACTGGAAGGTTCAGAGGGGCAGGATGGAGGAGTGGTAGGGGAAGGGAAACAGGAGACAGGCAATGGCAGGGCAGGTGCAGGGAGACAGAGCAGAGGTACAGTCTA
>NC_068985.1:72357315-72363770 GCF_001194135.2 Octopus bimaculoides
TATATATATATATATATATATACATATATATATATATATATATTTCATGTAGTGAGAGTGAACCTGTAACCATGTGATTGCAAGGAGAGCTTCTTACCACACAGCCATGTCTGCCCCTAAAATTAAGAACTTAAAAATACATGATTTCGATTTTTCTTTTTGTTAAATTGTCAAAGGTCTTTTTTTTTTTTTCAAGGAATTTGACTACGACCTAAAACAGATACTGTGATACAAAACCTCCTGTTGTATTTAAATGAAAGTTATCTATGATGAATTCATATAAGAAGCATTTAAACTATGATCCAAACATCATTTTAATAAAGTATAAAAGTAGTTATTTTTATAAATCTCACCAAATTCTTGGTTATTTTCATAATTAATTGGAAAACATAGGCCTGGCTGTATGCTTAAAAAGTTCTCTTCACAGATGCTTCATTCCATGTTTGATTATACTGAGCAGCACATTGGACAACTATTTCTATCATAGTTTTGGATTAGTTCTACCATACGTTTGAGGCATGGCTGTATGGTAAGAAGTTTGTTTCCTAATCACATGGTTCTGGGTTCAGTCCCACTGCGTGGAACTTTGGATAAGTGTCTCATATTATAGCCCTAGACCAGGTAAAACCTTGTGATTGATAAATGAAAACTGAAAGACGCCTACTTCGTGTGTGTGTGTGTGTGTGTACACGCACACGTCTTTGTGTTTGCCCCTCTCCCACTGCTTGGTTTGTTAATGTTTCTGCAGCTTAGCAGTTAGGCAAAAGAGACTGAAAGAATAAGTATCTGGCTTTAAGAAAAAAATAGTACAGGTGTCAATTCAGCATGGTCTCAGTCCTATGTAAAGTAAATAAAAGATATATATGTTGAGAGTAGCAGTAATACTCTAAGTTGTTCAATCTATCTCAACCAATCAATGAGCCATTTGAATAAACCTATCAATAACAAACCTATAATGACTACTGGAAACAGCTGTAAGTCAAATTTACTACAATATAGGAGTGTGGAATGACCATTATTTATGTCTTGTCTTGTATATATATATAGAGAGAGAGAGAGAGTGGGGGGAGAAAGAGAATATAAGGATAAAAATCCCGTTAATGATTTTTATCAAAAAGTCAGCATGCTATAAAAATTTATAGGCAATTTATACATTAAATTAATAATAATGTACACACACACACACATATATATGTATATATATACACATACAGGACAGTTGATCAGTACAATGAAGTAAAAAAAGAAATTGTAGCTATTTTTGGCATCTCTGTTATCTCATTTTACACTCTTCTGTTTTTGTCTTTCTCACTTGATTAAAAAGTTTTGCTGTTTTTTCTTTAAAAAAATATCAGAGTTAATATTATTGATTAAAATTTCTAAAAAGTTGTATCCCAGCATGGCCACATTCAACCAATAAAAGAATAAAAGAAGTGTATTTCTTAAGAACTGTCTTCAGGAAGAGTTAAAGAATAAGATAATTTCTTGTGTGAAATTACATGTGTCCAGGTACTAGCATATGATGAATATGATCTGCCGATCTTATCTCGAAGACATGACACAATTACTGCTTATCTTGAGAGGGAAGAGCTGCAATAAATGTATTCGGTGCCAAGATTTCGACAACGATTATTCTGTGAAATTGATTAGTAATTATCAGCTGAAAGACCAGATTAAATTAATGATACAATAATATTCCTAACGTCATTTACGTCTTATCAAACTGGGAAATGGTAAAAGTTGCTTGTAATTAGGAAAGGCTGTGTGATTGAAGTCCTGATTTTAATTATTCCCAATTAAAAGATAAATGGATTTGATATCTTATACACTAGATTGGAATTAAATTTCATGGAAATAGGATTGAAATGTAGAGCTGAAGTTTTATGGAATATCTGATTAAATTGCACGTTTCTTGATCTTTCTCTTAATTATTTTTTTTTTTTTTTTATAATATATCTGTATTGTTATTGCTGTGTAGCTCAACATCAACTGAGATTGATTTGAATTGTCTCGTGGATAGTTGGCAGAATAACATGGTGCAATCCACAGATCAATAACTTTAGATATCCTATGTATCTGGTTGGTTGAGGGCCATACTGTAGATTCAAGTGTATCGGGCAATGAGATCAAATCCAAGTCGCAAAACAAAAGTCTTAATCACACAACCTTGCCTTCATCCATTCAGGCATTTTGGGGCTGGAATAAATTGAAGAAATCAGCTATTTTTTAGAGGCTGCTTTTAAACAAACATCTGATGTGAAATGACTATGAGTGCATGGCACTGAAGTATTGTACGCTGACAGTGGACAGTAATCATGGATGTGGAAATTCCAACAAAACCATGGGAAGATGTGTACAATTACATCCCATGCTCTACATAGGACCTTGTAAAATAGATGACACAGAATGGAGCAAATGTAGCTATGTACTGTCACAGTATGCTCATCCATTCCATACCAACATGAGATAGACTAATCATTAGATGATGGTAATAATGTTAATAATAAATGCCCTGATGCAGTACCAGACAGTGGCTCACATGGCTTCTGATCTTAACCGATTGGAAGTGTTATCATGTACATTGTTTTATAGTATAAAAGACAGGCTACAGCTAATATTCTGCTCAATAATGCCCTGATGCAGTAGCAGGCAGTGGCTTTCATGGCTTCTCATCTTAACTGTACATTGTTTTGTCTTGGTATGAAAGATGGGTACAGCAAATATTCTACTCAGTACCACAGATTTGCTTGTCGGTTGTTTGACCTTAACCAGTTGAGCATGTCCCTTAGTGGATGATGATATACGCATCTCTGATAATGAGCAGAAGTAGCTGAGAGGAATTCTTTGGGGTTTGAATAATTCATCTTTGGAAATATGGGTGTTTTGTTCAACATCTTTAAAGAAACCTTATTCCAGGGACCTTTCGAGCAGTATGGGCTACTCAACTCAAAAAAATTCTAACTAGGCCCCCACCTGCAAGGTCATACACTGTTTATATTGATATAAGATCACCATGTTGCACACATATGGTTGTGATGCATGTGCCTTGTGTACCCTTATCAGATAGGTAGTTATGATGGGTATATTGGGCTTTGTATGTTTGTACCCCAGTGTCACTTTGATGGCCTGCACTGCTCTCTCACTCAATAATTATGGTAATGGTTTCAAATTTTGGCACAAGGTCAGCAAGTTTGAGAGGAAAGTCAGTTACATCAATCTCTCCCTATTCAGCTGGTACTTATTTTTTGACTCCAAAAGGATGAAAGGCAAAGTCAACCTTGGCAGAATTTGAACTCAGAACTAAGTATTTTACCCGGCCTACTAACAGTTCTGCCAGCTTGCCATCTTAATAATAATGATGATAATAATAATTATTATTATTATTATTATTATCAGACAGGTAGTCATGATGGGTATATTGGGCTTCGTATATTTTACCCCAGTGTCACTTTGATGGCATGCACTGCTCTCTCAATAATAATAATAATAATGGGGATGGAGGTGAGAAGGAAGGGGCTGTTGATATTGTTAATCATATTGATTAACAATGATAATGGTCTTTTTCTATTTCTATATCAACCAAGGGAACTTGGTTACAGTTTATAAAATCTCAAATCTACTTTTGACTTATCTGTTTATTTGCATTTCATTTTTGACAGGTAATAAGAAATTGTCCTCTAACCGACACCACCACCATCACCACCACCACCACCATCAGACCGGACACCAACAGCCAAATCCCGAGCAGGAACCCCTCTTAGCACAGGAATTATCAGCTCCACCACCTGGTGTAGAAACTGATGTATCTCGGTATACCCCAACTCACAATCCATATTCAACAGGTGGTGAGTCATATTATTTGTAATATCTACAGCACTGAATGTTTTTAAATATCATTTTTGTCTTTGCTTAGTGCCAATAAACAATGTCTACTGTGTTAAAAATAAAAAGTACATTTATATGGAAATCCTGAGAGGGCAGTATGTAGCTGTTAGCCTCAAATCAGCCATGAATCAACTACAGCCATAGCTTAGAGGTTGTCAACCAATCAACTAGATGCAATCCACAGATCCCATTACACCAGATATGCCATTTCACTGTTTGTCCTCAGGTAGCAACTGTTGTTTCCTATTTGCTTATCTTTGGAAAGTATGTAAAATGGCTAATATTTCCTTCAAACTTTGCTTTTGTTATGATATTTATTCAAACCCAAAAGAAACCCTCTCAACACGTGGCTATGGTGCTCCCCCATTACTCCTGCTCATCATCAGAGATGCACATATTGTTAGCCATTGAGGGATATATTCAAGTGCTTAAGGTCAAGCAACTGACAAGCAAATCTGTGGTACTGAGCATGATATTTGCTATAACAATATTTCTGCTTCAGCAACTCAGTACTGAATCTGTCTGGAATGTAATGGAAAATAGGTCAGTTTTGAAACATTGATGTTCAGGTCAAAAAAGCAAAGTCTGAAAGGAATAGTGATCATTTCCTTTGATTTCTAGATTTAAGCAATTAGGAAATAACACTTACTGACCAAAGACAAAAAACTAGATAAATAAAAATTTTGTTACTCAGTATTGTCTGTCTAGATGAAGACCATACTTCATATTTTGTCATACAAAAGTTGTTATAGTTTAGTTCTAGGTTAGCTCTGATTGATTAGATCTATGACCAAAGGTATACCAACCATGACCATCTCGTTTTTCCTATTCTTTTATACAATGAGCCCTGCATCACATTACCCAATGTGTTCATTCTATATATTTTTTTAAAGCTGGTTAAATGTGATTTGCAGTTGATTTGACAGCAACTGTAACAGGTCAAGTGACCACATAGAACATTTTCTTCTCCATCCAGTCTTTTTCTGTCTGTTGTTGTTAGTCCCAGGTCATCTTTAATGAAGCAAATCTGTGACCAATGACTATTCTTGCCATCTTCAGGGCAAACCCTTTATTCTACTTTTTAGCTGTCTGTACTCATTTTTACTCACTCTTTGCTGACAGACCATCTCTAGTTTTCCTCAGATCCTACTGTTACTCAATCAACTATATCCTTCCCTACAAACTTGAGGCATTTTGTGCAAGTCAGAAATACTTGTTACCACAGTTTTGTCCTCTGAATAAGGGATCTTTGTTATTTACTTGTATCATATATTGTGACAATAGCATGCTTTCATTCCTCTCTCAGTATTTCTTCAATTTCATTATTTGGTAAAATATATTATTCTTCTTCTTGCTAATTAACCTTTAGCACACTGTAGGTGCATCATGTCACTATATGAGTTTTCTCCCCTGTAGTAACAGGCGGCGGCAAGGGAAACAATTCTAGAGAAAATGTAATGTGCTAAAGGTTAATTACAGAATGTGAAGAAGACATTGCAAATGAGATGTTAACCATTTCATCTGACCTAAAAAAGATGTAAATAATTTAATAACAATATCATTCATAAAATCAGGATCTCGAATTTTGAGAAAGAGAACAGTAGATTATATCAGCCCCAGTACTTTAATGACACTTTGTTTAACCCTTTGGAATTCACATAACTCTGTCAACTGTAATGCTTACTTATCCATATTGTTTCAAATTAATCATGCATTATCTCGAAGCTTCAAGATCTTGATGATGTGAATGTTTATATTTAGAATGACATTGCTGTGTACATAAAAGAGGCCATATCTGGCCAGTTTGAACATAAAACGGGTCAAATATATGGCCTGTTTAAATGCAAAAGGGTCAATAAACCCTATTACTTGGTACTTTATTATAACTCCACTGGGGTAAAAGGAAAAATTGACTTCAACAGGATTTGAACTCAAAATGTAGAAAGCCTAAGTAAATACCACAAAGCATTTTGTTTGATACTTTAATGATTCTGATGAACCACTGCTCTTAAATATATTAAAACAAAAATGTCAACTACTTATGGCTTCGTTCCATTTCCCTAAAACGAATGATTACTTATTTTATATCACTTTTTGCAAACAGTAATGTTGATTGTTGATTTCCAATGGCATGATCATTGCTTCACTACATTTACAATGTCAGGAGTGACAAGGACATGTTCAGGTAACCGAAATGGAACTGATATGACATATGAATCTTTGAAAAGATCCAGTTAATAGTTATTTTTTAATAACTGTATGTTGTTGTAAAGTATATACATTCATGCATGTGTGTCCATCATCATCATCATCATCGTTTAACGTCCTCCACCTTCCATGCTAGCATGGGTTGGACGATTTGACTGAGGACTGGTGAAACCGGATGGCAACACCAGGCTCCAATCTAATTTGGCAGAGTTTCTACAGCTGGATGCCCTTCCTAACGCCAACCACTCAGAGAGTGTAGTGGGTGCTTTTACGTGTCACCCGCACAAAAACGGCCACGCTATATATATATATATACACACAGACATATATATATAATTCATATATAAATATATATATATATA
>NC_068985.1:72364050-72385383 GCF_001194135.2 Octopus bimaculoides
ATATATATACATATATATAAGCCCGGTTTCACCCAGTCAGTTTGGATGATGTGGCTGTAAAACCTGCTCTGTGTAAGCATTCGACTTGTTTGGGTACGATTACATTAAAAATCAATTTTAGAATGACTTTTTCCTGTCAAAACGCTAAAAATAACTGACCAACAAAAAAAAAACCAACCAAGATTCAACCAAATCACAAAATAAATCCAAATACTATGCGAACAAAGGTGAACCATCCCACGTGCAAAAGAGACCGATAGAACAAGTAATAGGCTTACATGAATAAGTCCTGGGGTTGATTTGCTTAACTAAAGGCGGTGCTCTAGCATGGCTGCAGTCAAATGACTGAAACAATTAAAAGAATATATATATATAATTTATATTGGTTGGTTGGCACTCCGTCGGTTATGACGATGAGGGTTCTAGTTGATCTAATCAACGGAACAGTCTGCTCGTGAAATTAATGTGCAAGTGGCTGAGCACTCCACAGACACGTGTACCCTTAACGTAGTTCTCGGGGAAATTCAGCGTGACAGAGTTTGACAAGGCTGGCCCTTTAAAATACAGGTACAACAGAAATAGGAAGAAAGAGTGAGAGAAAGTTGTGGTGAAAGAGTACAGCAGGATTCACCACCATCTCCTGCTAGAGCCTCATGGATCTTTAAGTGTTTTCACTCTGTAAACACTCACAATGCCCAGTCTGGGAATCGAAACCGCGATCCTCCAACCGCGAGTCCGCTGCCCTAACCACTGGGCCATTGCACCTCCACATAATTTATATATATATATATATATGTATATATAATTTATATACATATGATTTATGTGTATATATATATATATATATCATCATCATCATTTAACAGCCTTTTCCCAAGCTGGCATGGATTTCATGCTTCGACAGGAACTCATAAGACCCATCCATCTGTCCATCCTCTTTACTCATTCTTCTTTGGGTCATTGGGGTTGAGTTTTCAGGCACTTTCTGATAGGACCATATAGATGTAGTCCTATCAGAAAGCAGCCATCATTAGTCTTTCTATCTGAATTCTCAAGCATAAACAATGGAGACTGTGGATGTTATTCAACCATCTCGTTCTTTGTCTCTCTCTCTAGGTCTTCTGCCGATTGGCTCAGCTTGGAATATGTCTTGCAGTTCTTTCCTATGACATTCTAATCTATAGAGCACAGAAGTTATATGAGAGTTTCTCTTATGGTAACCACTACAGTATAGTTTGTTCTAACAGAGCATCCATGTTTAAGTGGAGATATATACTTTATTAAAATAAACCAACTGGTTTTGCATTTTTTGTTGAACAATTTGTTTCACCTTCAACCTACTTGTAAGTATAGTTACAAAAATGTTGCCAAAAACAAGCAGAAAAAAGCCAGGGATAGCTACTGCATTAGACATTTTTTATTGTACATGACATAGAAATTAGTAATTGGACCCATAGATTCCTGTCAAAACAGCCCAACCCATACTAAAATGGAACAAAGGCATTAAATAATGATGATGATGCCATCATAGTAGTAGTAGTAGTATCAAGTAGTTTATTACTGGTCAAATGTTATCAGTTTTACACTGACTCTTGCACTTGGCAATATTGGTGATTCTTCATCCAGTAACATGTTATTGCTATAACCAGTAATATACTGCTCCACAGTATATAAAAATATGTCTGCTATATTTCTCATACAGAATGTGCTTATTTTCTGATTTACAGACAACTAGCTTATGTATAGACAGACAGACAGACAGACAGACAGACAGATGCATGCATGCATGGGTGAAGGCACATGGCTTAGTTGTTAGTGTTCAGCTCATAATCATGAGGTCTTGAGTTCCGATTCCAAGCAGTTTGTTGTGTCCTTGAGCAAGACACTTTATTTCACGTTGCTTCAGTCCATTCAGCTGGCAAAATTAAGTCACACTTGTATTTCAAAGGGTCAGTCTTTTCACATTATGTGTCATGCTGAATTACCCTACGAACTACAATAAGGATATGTGTGTCTATGGAACGCTCAGCCACTTGTGTATTAATTTCACAAGTGGGCTTTTCTGTTGATCAGATCAACTGGAACCCATATCATCATAACCAACAGAGTGCCAGTTGTAGGTAGGTAGATAGATAGATAGATAGATAGTGAGATAGATAGTGAGTGTATGAGTGGGAGAAAGAAAGAGTGTAACAACTGTGTACAGGACAAAAACAATTTAGCGTAGTAAGCAAACTATACATAGTATGCCAGTTGTATTTTTTCTGAATGAGTCCCACACATCTAATTAATGAAATTAGGATGTTGTTTAACTAAAAGTAATATAAATACGGACAGCAATTTTAACAGATTTATTTGCAGTTGTAATTCTTTTTATTTCTGTTTTGGTTGTTTCTAAATTCATTACTTAAATTGAATAATTAAATATCAATTAGATAATATTATTTTATATGAACTTTCTATTAGTTTGCTGAGTTTTTAAAATTTTATTTTAATTAAAATAAATGTCATTAGTTAATAAAAAAAATTTTGAGAAATAATTTAATTGAAATATTTAAAGTTGGTTTATTTCTCCTTTACATCTGATGGAAAAGTTGTGGGGACCAGGGTTAGGATCTGTGTGGGTTCATGGAGAAAGGGGAAAGTGTGACAGTTAAAAATCTTGTGGAGCAGATTTCTTGTCATAAATACAATCACAAACTCCATAATTTTTCATGTCTGTATTTTCCATGACAGCAAGAGTTGCATTAGATTTCTTGCAGTAATATTCTAATATTCTATAACCAGATGCTCTTCCCGAAGCTGACTTTTACATTGTTTTTTTAAGTAAGGCAATATAATTCACTGGTCTTCACACATCAATCACCCAACCTGTAGGTCATGTTATTTATGTGAGGTACAAACAGACATCATTGCTGTGCGAACAGTATCAATACCAAGACACCTGGAAACACACACACAGACGCACTCTTTCTCTCTCTCTCTCTCTCTCTCTCTCTCTCTCTCTCTCTCTCTCTCTCTCACTCACACACTTTCTCTTACTCTCACATACACACACACACACACACATACATACAGTGGCTTCTCTAGAATTTCAAGACTTGCAATTTCAATCACCTGAAATCATGTGATTGCTAAGCAAACTTTTTAATTACATAGTCATGCCCACTCCTGTGTCTATATATGTATGTATATATTGTCTCTACTCCCTACTCATGCACATTTGGCATTATCTAACCGTTTATATTTTGACACCACCTCCCCCGCCCCCCATACACTGAGGGTAAGCCCTGGCATTTCCCCAAAATCTATCATTCTCTTGCTCTCACTTTCTGTCGCTCATTTGCTCAACTCTTCCATCCCTTTTATATTCTGATTTTCCTTCCTTGTGAGTATGTCCTAGCACTTCGTCACCATCTCTCTCCTGTACTGTCTTGCACTTTCGTTCTCTTCTACTCTCTCTTTTTCTTGCTCTCTCTCCCTTTGACTGGGTAACCATGTATCTCTTCTACAGGAACATACCTGTTCTTCGTTCTCTCTCTCTCTCTCTCTCTCTCTCATCAGATAACCATGTATCTCCTCTACAGCAACACACCTGTTTCTATGTCTCTCTCTGTCACACCCTAATCTTTCATCATCTAACATAAGATCCCTTCTTATAATTCCCTCTATCCTCTCAAAGGATCTTTGTCTTGCAAGTTACTTGGTGACCCCACCAGTGCTGGTGCCATGTAAAAAGCACTCAGTCCACTCTACAGGGTGGTTGGTATTAGGAAGGGTATCCAGCCATAAACAGACACTGAAGCCGTCTTCTACCTAGCCACCACCTGTCAAACCATCCAACCCATGCCAGCATGGAAAGCAGACATTATATGATGATGATGTGTATGTGTGTGTTTGTTTGTTTGTGTGTATGTATTTATGTATTTAATCGTTTTAAGGAAAGTATACACTCCACAGGTCAGGAAATCCATCTGCTGCCAACACTTGCTCCATCATAGTTTCAGAATGCCATTGTTTATGATGTGTAAGCAGATACCTGTAGAAATTTCTGGCCCTCTGAAACAATGATGACAACAACAAAAACAAAAAGGGAACTTGTTTCAATGCTCTTCATGTGACATGTCTTTCTGACATCTCTGCAAGACTAGATTGAATAATCTTTTCTGAAGAACTTTCGAGTCAGTGACCATGGATCTAAAGATCCTCAGCATAACTGTTCAAAACAAGCTCTGTTAGCATGGAAGTACCAACAATTGAACTTATCCAAGATGCATGCAGGTCATCAAAACTGTCCTGTATGCTATTGTTTAGTGTCTATGCATTACCAATTTGTTGGTTTATATTAAACAGCTTCTGCTACACGTAGGATGAATCTAGTCATCAAACAAGTCTCTAGTGAGAATTGACATACTAACCTTCATCTGGCAGGGGAGCTTGGTTCACCTTCCTCTCTTTAGTGGCTATGGCAAAAGAAGTGGTGTGGGGGACTTATCTGAATGGCATGAAGGACAGATATTTTCCTCTCGGCCCAAATTCTCATCAACTTCTTATCATATAAAGAGAGGGTTGGTAGAGACAGAGGTGCTGCCTTCTAGTGTCTTGAACAAAGTATGAGTGGTGAGATTGGCAAGGCTGACTGAGCCTACCTTGAGTATGCTTTTGTAAGTAGAAGATAGGAAATAGGGAGAAGGCACTTTTGATGCCTTATTTGTGATGAAGTAACCTGGGTTTTTCCATTTTAGAATTATCCAAGATGGATTTTTCTTGTGATCCTTTATTGTTAAACTTTTTCTTGAAATATTTTCTTTCACACTATGTAAGCCCCATTTTTTTCGTGTATTTGATTTTTATTTTTGTCTTGTTCTCAATGTCTTGGGGCCTTGTGGCTAATAAAAGAAATTATTGGCAGAATCACTAGAGCATCAGACAAAATGCTTAGTAGCATTTCTTCCAACTCTTTACATTCTACTCTCAAATCCTTCCAAGATCAACTTTGCCTTTCATCCCTTAAGTAGATAAAATAAGTATTGGTTGAACACTGGGGTCAATATAATTATCTTGCCCCTTGCACTAAAATTGCCGTCTTACACCAAGATTTGAAACTGTTATCGTTATTAAGGTGACAAACTAGCAGGATCATTAGCACACCAGGTAAAATGCTTTACAGCATTTCATCCATTTTTACATTCTGAGTTCAAATTCTGCTGAAGTAAACTTCACCTTTCATCCTTTCAGGGTTGATAAAATGAGTACCAATCAAGTATTAGCTTGATGAAATCAACTGGCTCCCTTCTTGAAAATTTCAGGCCTTGTATTTATTGTAGAAAGAATTATTATTATTATTATCATTGCAAGTTGGCAGAATCATTAGCACACCAAGCAAAATGCTCGGTGGCATTTTGTTCTTCTTTATGTTCTGGGTTCAAATTCTGCCAAGGTTGGCTTTGACTTTCTTTTGGGGTCAATGAAATAATTACTGGTCAAGCACTGGGGTCAATGTAATTGATTTGCCCCCTCTCTTGAAATCACTGGCCTTGTGCCAAAATGTGAAACCGTTATTGTAATTGTTATATAAAAACAAAATCAAAAGAAAGAAGTATTATTATTGTTATTATTGTTGAGGGCAATGAATTGGAAGAATTGTTAAAGCTTCAGAAAAACTACTTTGCTGTATTTCTTCCAGCAGTTTATGTTGTGAGTTCAAATCCTACTGAGGTCAACTTTTCCTTTCATTCTTTCAGGATCAATAAAATAATTTACAATGGTATCAACTAATCCCCTTCTCTCAAATGTAGAGTGTCTTTATTCACATTATTTTCAATTAATTATGCATTATCTTGTAGCTTTGAGATTTTGATAATGTGATTGTTTACTTTTAGAATGACATTGTATGTTAGGTGGGACTTGCCGGATCTGGTCAGTTTGAACATAAAGCAGGTGGAATATTTGGGCCAAATATGACCAGTTTAAATTCTAAATTAGAAAGATGAGTATGAGTGGTGAGATTAGCAAGGCTGACTAGGCCTACCTTGAAAGAATACTTAGTAGTATTTATTTCAAATCTTAAACATTATGAGTTTAAATTCCACCAGAGTCAACGTTGTACTTTTTAGGGTTTGACAAAATAAAGCACTGGTCAAGTACTGGAATCAGTGGCATCAATTTAGCTCCTTCTCTAAAAAATTGGTGGCCTTGTACCCAAGTCAGAAGCCATAATTAATATTTTAGATGTTCCTAAGGTGGTAATCTGGCTGAATCATTAGTATACCAGACAAAATATTTAATGGTGTTTCATCCATCCTTATATTCTGAGTTGAAATTCCACTGAGGTCGATTTTGTCTGTCATCCTTTTGGGGTTGATAAAATAAATACCAGTTGAGTACTGGGGTTGATATAATCAACTTATTCCCTCCCACAAAAGTTGCTGGTCTTATGCCAAAATTTGAAACCAATACTTTTGATGTTTCTCTTGTTCTTGTTATTGTTTTTATAAAGGGCAGTGTAGGTTGGTGGATTGGCAGAACCATAGAGCACCAAAGACGATGCCTGGCACCAGTTGTTCTGGCTCTTTACATTCTGAGTTAAAATCATTTTTAAGATCATCTTTACCTTTCATCCTTTCGGGGTCAATAAAACAAAATATCAGTCACATACTGAGGTCAACATAATCAACTAACCCTTCCCATGCAAATTTCTGGCATTGTGTCAGTATTATAAAAAATTATTATTATGGATACTTTGTAGGGAGTAGACTGGCAGAATTGTTATGACATAAAAAAACATGTCTTGTGGTATTTTTCCAGCCCTTTCCATTCTGAGTATAAATCTTGTTAAGGCTATCTTTGCCTTTCATCTTTTCAGGGTCAATAAAATAAAGCATAAAGTATAGTCAATGTAATTGATTATAACAATCCCACCCAACCACCATATTTGGTACCTTATGCCCATGTAAGAAAGCCTTATTATTATTATTTCATATTAATGCAGAAGAGTGTCAGACATACATTATTTAGCTTTGGCTTTCTTGTCTAGGAATTTAATTCCTGCCAAGGTTAACTTTGATCCCCCCATCCCCTTCTCCCAACAGACTCCTATAAGGCACCAATAATGAACTGGAATTTATTTATTCAAGTAATTTATATCCATTTTCTATGCAAATTTCTGTCAATTTGAGGAAACATTAATTAATGAGATTTGTAAGAAATTAACATTTAATGCCTCATTATTTTACATGATCATCACATTCAGTTATTTCATTATGATTTCATTATTGATTTATTATTATTATTTCTATTATTATTATTTATAAACTTTATTATTGGTTTGTTTTTAAGATTTTATTCTTTTCAATTATTGTTACAGTTATTTTTATTATTTTCTTCTTTCTTTTTTTTTTCTATTCTCCCCTCCTCTTTCAGTTGCAGACCTCCCCGCTTGTAACAAACCTACCTACCCCACTCCTTCCAATCCAAACACCAACACTACCACCAACACCAGCCCCCACGGAAAAGGTCACTCTACAACTCCATCGTCCATCACTTCAGAGAAAGCTAAGACAACAGCTGCAACTGAAGCTGCAGATGTTGATGCTGCTGTAGTTGATTGTAGCGTATCATCAATGGGGTCAACCATACCCAATATTCGAGGTGGCAATGACAATGATGCTACTCAGACATCAGAGATAAACTGCTTCAATTCAAAGCACACTGTGAGTATATTGCCTCTTGAAAACTGAGCGGAAAGCCCCATTCATTCACTGGTCCATTCAACCTATCCCCTCTCGTATTCTGTATCTCACATCACTCTATCTTGCTTCATTCTTTGCACTCATGGCTGTGACTCTCTTGACACCATTGCCTTTTTGTGCGTTATTCTCACTCAAGCTGTCTTTGTACACTTTACTTCTCTTGCACATGTCGCTAGCTACAAAAAACGCCTTTATACAGATTATTATTATTATTATTATTATTATTATTATTATTATTATTATTATTATTATCATCATTATTATTATTATTATTGTTACTACTACTGCCACTAATACTGATCCCAGAAGATTAAATGGCAAGCTCTATTGTAAGTAGGATTTAAGCTCAGAGCATATAGGGATATAACTTGGAAATTGTCTTGCAGTATTTAGTTGTGTTCCTATATTTTCTGAGATCAAACCTTGCTGAACTCAACTTTGCCAGTCAACCTTCTAGGTTCAATGAAATTAGTACCAATAATAGACTGATATTCAATAAATCAGCTATCCCATCTCACAAAATTTGTGGCATTATGCTTAATTTTTAAATCATTTTTTTTTATTATATGTCTGTATCTATTTGTATGTATGTGTATGCAAGTATGTATTTATTAAATGCAAGTAAAACGCCAGAAAAGTTATTGCTTACTCTGTGTATAGATGCTGCTTCTTTTTTATAAATGAGAGAACTTTGTTGAGTACCAGACACCTGTATCCTTGTTAGTAATTCTTTCAAATATAATGAACACTTCCGTAAACACAAATTGACCTAAGGTTAACCAATAGCATGGACAATATAACCAAACAGAGAACTGAATTTTATTTCAAAGGTTTACTAAAATAAATAAGTCGATGAAGCGTTACACACATCCATTTTCAAAAAGAACAAACTGAGCTTCTACAGATATGTTTAGTTTAAACTGAGAATAGTTTAATCTATTCTTCGTTTAAATTTTCTTCCATAGCCCTCTGCATACCACTTTAAAATAGCGCCCATGTGAATCAGAAACGCTAATTCTTTAGACAGTATGCTTACATCAGGAATGAGCTGTCTTTGACCTGCTCGATTCTTGGTCTGATGTGTTACTAGAGGTCTATCGGCAAAAGCAAAACGGACGTTAGCTATGCTTTCAATTATAGCTTAAAAGTAATTATTTTCTGAGATTTAAAAAAATTAAAGGGTCATTATAATTACTGATTCCGCCGAAGTTGGTATTGACATATGAAGAGTGAGCTTAGAACATGCAGACACCAAACAAAAAACATAACCTCCTTCCTTGGCGGAGGTAATGAAAATAAATTCTAAGAAAAAAAAAAAAATTATGTATTCAAGGGAAATAACTCATAATCGAAGTTTTTATTGAGTTATTTCCCTTCATTTTCCGCTTTGTTTTGATTTGGCAGCGCATATTTTTATTGCTGTGTATGAGGACATGTATTTAGACTAAATAAACAGAATTCATCGAGTAATTATCTGCTTTCAACTTGTCTTACATGTTCCCCATCAAGACACGATAGTTTATTATATAAATTTTTTTTCATCGTCATAAAGATTCCGATTTATACGGGAAAGCATACTTAATGTTGCCCACATTCACGCTTTCAACTTATATAGTAAAAATCAAGCGGCATTAGAATTTCCGATTCTTAATTTCTTTATTGTCCGTTTTCGGGTAAATTTAAATCTATTTTAAGCAGCAAGGTCGAAGGAGTAGATAAACATAGCGCTAGATTCATAATGTTAAGGGGATTATGGATAAATCTGTTTGTCTTGAAGTAATCTGTAACATTTTGCTTATTTATAAGTAATACTCCACGTAGCATCTTGGACCATTGAAAACATCATAACACTAGACAATTTGAATGTAGCTCTACCAATCTAGCTAAACGCTCTTCAATTATAAAATGAAATATCACTAATAATTAGCCCCTTCGTGACCCTGGTTCTAACAAGAATACATTGTCCGTTGTGTTTATTTTTCCAGAAGAGAAATTGCCTAATTTAAGCACAGATTCAGTAATTCTGGGGGAATGAGATTAATAAAGTACATCAATGTCAACAATTGACAGGTACTTTATTTTATCAAGGATAAAAGGCAAAGTTGACCTCAGCCGAATTTGAGCTCAGAATGTAAAGAACTGAATCAAATACCTCACAGTATTTACTCGAAGCTCTAACAATTCTCCTTATTCAAAATAATAACCATAAAGGATTTAGTGAAATAGCACATGCTTTTTAATTGATGAATTAAGTTGGTGTTTTAAATGCATCTTACTACTTACCCATGTAGTATCTTATAGTGCAGTGGTTTTGAAACTGACAAATCTCCACTCAAAAACAATTAGTGAAATTTTTTCGTCCCCATTCCCTTATTCTTTATTAATAAGATGACAAGATAGTGTTTGCATCCAATATATTTCGTCTTTCTTTGCTAGTGTAGGGCAAATTTAAAATCAACCTAATTTTATTAAATATGTTAATCTGTCTTCTTTTCAATGTGAGAAACACTACTTTAGTATCATGCAAAGATCTGAGGTTTGCTGCTCATGCAAATGAAACACCCATGAGTCTTATGTATAAAGACACATACACCACCACCACCACCACCACTTAAATCCACTTTTCTATGCTTGCATGGATCAGATGGAATTTGTTGAAGCAGATTTTCAGCAACCAGATGCAACCAACCACCTATTTCCAGGTGAAATAATAGTTTCCCATGGAAGACTCAAAATGAACAACATTGCTTGTGTAACATTTACAATCATTACATGATGTCAAACTAAGGGTACACATATACAAGCATACAATCAATCATATCCAATCACAAGGCTTTTGGTCAACCAGGAGTTTTTGTAGAAAATGCTTGTCCAAGATGTTGCACAGTGGGACTGAACATAAAACTATATGGTTAGAAAGCAAGTTTCTTAATCACACAGTTATATCTGCACCAATTGTCATGCTTCACTGCTATATTTGTGACCATATTTCTAACATGAATACACTACTCTCTATATTTTTATTTTCAAAATAGCTAATAATAATAAAATATCTAGGGAACTTACAAACTGTGGTGTACAAACTCTCAATGCTTAAAATATTACAAGTTATAGCTTTGAAACAATGAATTAAAAATAGCTTCAATATTTGGAAATGCATGCCAAAACTATGTACTTAAGAATGCAGTACTGTAAGAAGAAAATTTTATGCTTGAATAAATGCTAATAAAGAATGAAGTTAATGAACGCAGTTGTGTCCATGATTCATAATACAATTTATTATTTTGCATAGAATCTACTTGAAAATTTTTCTATTGAATTGAAATTTGTTTCTGCTGCTAAAAATCTGTTTCTAAAAGACTGAAAAACCTTTCTATATTCTTTTGTAACCATATTTCTAATGAAATGTATTGTTAGTAAATTTTGAAAATAATTAAAATTTGGTTGAATTTAGAAAAATAACAAAATCTTTATTAATTTGGTGTTTTGAGCTTAACTTAAAATGTTATTACATAAAATTATATTTGACATTTTTTTAATTTAAAGAATTTTAAAACCGGATGCTTTGTATAGTTTATGTCTTCTTCTCTTCATAATCCAGTTTAATGTGACGAGTAATTTTAATCTTTATATAATGACATGTCATTAAGGTATAAGCTTGTAGTTACATCTCAGATGGAAGTATGTAGTTACTTTGGTCATGGTTACCTGTAGTCCCCACTTAGAACACATTACATGGGTACATCTTCTGCCTTCACACATGGGCATAGTTTATGAAAGTAAATTGTCATGTTGTTGAAACTAATACAGAGTAGTCAGTTGTGTTGGCCGTTTAATTGTTTATGATATCCATTTCATTTTGGGTTAGGGAAGATCGTTAAATAAGGGAAGGTAAGAAGGGAATGAGCTGTAGAAGGGTGAATATGATCAAGTAGTTCAGCATTGAAGATCTACTTATATGCCATATTTACCAGCATTTAAGATGCACTCTCACATAACACACATCCCTGCTTTACAAAAATATTTTGTAAAAAAAAAAGAAAACAAATTAAATGTTTCATCATACACTCATACACTCTGTATAGGATCCATAATAGTTGCATTTGACACATTGTGTTTTTTTGTTGCATAAGAATAAAAAAAAAAGCATATCTTATATGGTATATGCATGTGTGTGTATGCGGATGTGTGATGGATTCTTCAGCCAATTCAAATGTTCAATCAGTTGAACAACATACTCATTGAATTAACATGCAAAGTGACAGAGTATTCTTTAGACATATGTATCCCTTAAGTACAATCAGTGTAGCATATTTTGACAAAGCTGGACATATGAATTACTAATACAGTCCATTCGACAGTCTTTTTACTCAATATCGCTCTCAAGCCTTGGGTCAAATTGAGGCTATAGTAAAGACATTTGCAGAGCATTCTTTAGTGTTGGAATCAAAGTTTGTGACTTCAAGGTTGTGAACTCTTCAAGCATTCAGCTATGCCTGTAGTGCATGTACACGTGTGTGTGTGTGTGTGTGTGTGTGTGTGTGCATATGTGTGTACACCAGGCATGGCTGAATATACACACATACATGCATGTGTGTGTGAATATTGAAATTTTTGCATCTTCACATAAGACTATCTAAGCAAAAGAGTAATGACATTGTGTTTACATTTCCTGTGAAGAACACATCCTGTAGTTCTGTGTTTTCAAAGTCTTGTAGAGCAAGTAATCTCTTACATGAAAAACATGGTGATAGAAAAAATACCCAGCTGTTAAATACTGCCTTAAATTATTATCCATTAAACCCATGCCAGCATGGAAAGTGGATGTAAAAGAGACAAATGATGTCTTTGTATGTATATGTACATATGTGTTTGTGTGTGCGTATGTATTTACATGTATATGTATACATGCATATGCCTGCTTTCAAAATAAAGAAGAACACATTGGATAATATAGTCTTACATACAAAAACAGCAATATCATATAAGGATGGCTTTGATCAAGGCTGATCTGAGGCTAAAATAATAACCACAGCAACAGCCATTTTATCTCTTGTAAATCTAATAACCATTTGATAGAATATAAAACTGTTACCATATTTAGTTTATAATTTATTCAGCTTAACAATGATGAATACAGCTTTTGAATATTTTTTACTGATCTAAAAATGCTTAGCACAACTGATGAACATAAGCCGCACTGATTTACTATTACCAACTTTA
This sequence comes from Octopus bimaculoides, assembly GCF_001194135.2. Classification (NCBI taxonomy): domain Eukaryota; kingdom Metazoa; phylum Mollusca; class Cephalopoda; order Octopoda; family Octopodidae; genus Octopus; species Octopus bimaculoides. The sequence goes on from NC_068985.1 coordinate 72,377,025, forward strand.
ACTATGAATGGATATCAAAGACACAATGACAAATGTCAATAGCTTCATTATCAAATATTTCTTTTCTTCAGATTATTCTGTCAAATGCAATGCTTATTTATTCACGATATCTTAAATTAATTCTCTATTACCTTGTGACTTTGAGATTTCAATGGCATGATTGTGTATGTTTAGAATTACATTGTGGGGTAGATGTGAAAGGCTGGATCTTGCCAGTTTGAATATAAAACCAGTAGAATATTTGGGCTTGATGTGACTGGTTAGATGCTAAAAGGTTAAATACTTCTATCTTTGAATACAGTTATTTTTTCTGTACAAACATTTATATTGACTGCAATGGGCATCTTTCAAACTTAGTAATGCACATTTTTTTCTGAATGAGGTTAGTTTTGACTTCCATTTGACATCAATTATTTAGTCAAACTGCTGGTAATACAGATAACAACATTTTAATCCATATTTCCTAATGTCCATCTCCATGACTTATTTAATGATAAGAACAAAAATTTATTTATTCTGGAAGTTGCTCTATCACAATATACAAAATAAAACTCTGAACTTTCACTCACATTTTTCCCATTTGCTATTCAGGGCAGTGCAATAAACCCCTCATCCTTCCATTCACTTTCTTTTTAATTGTCACTCATTCACTCTCTGTTTCTTGTTTTTCCAGTCCTCTCTTTCCACATTATTTATATCTTTAGCATTCGAAACACGCAAAAATACTAAGCTCATTTTCATATAAGAATAATTATAATTATTGCTATTCTGATCATTATTGTTAGTATTATTAGTATTGTTGTTAAGGCAGCAAGCTGGCAGAATCATTAGCAGGCCGGGCAAAATTCTTAGCAGTATTTCGTCTGCTGCAACATTCTGAGTTCAAATTCTGCCAAGGTTGACTTTGCATTTCATCCTTTTGGGGGTTGATAAATTAAGTACCAGTTGAGTACTGGGATCGATGTGATCGAATGTCCCCCTCCCACAAAATCCAGGCTTTATGCCTATAGTAGAAAGGATTATTTTATATTGTTATTATTATTATTATTATTAGTAGTAGTAGTAGTAGTAGTAGTAGTATAATTATTAGGGCAGTGAGCTAGCAGAATTGTTAGTACATCAGAAATCATGTTTTGCAGCACTTCTGGCTCTTTACATTCTGAGTTCAAATCCCACTGAGGTCAATTTTAACTTTTTCCCTTCTGAGGTTGATAAAATAAAGTACGAGTCAATGTAATCATCTTGCTCCCTCCCCTGAAAACTGCTGGCCTTGTGTCAAAATTTGAAAGAATATTTATTGAAATTGTTGTTATCATTATTGATAAATATGTGTAATAATAATTGTGCTCTCTAATCTCTATATTGTTTCATTATTGTAACTTTTACTTTTCTTTTGTTTTTCAGGAACCAGAAGTATAGTAAATGACCAAAATTAAATTCTTCTACTCCAGACCCTGAATAATTTATCATAGAATCATCATTTTTAGTGGCCAATTAAGAATTTCTATACATACATACATACATACATACATACATACATACAAACAAACAGATATATACTCACACACACATATGTATGTGAGTAAGTGTATGTGTATACATGTGTGTACATGTTAGCATACTTGCATATGCCCATACATACACATGTGCATAAATAAACATACACAACATATAAAACATACACAGACCTATTTTTGGTGATGAGCTTTATATTTTCTTTTGCTAAGGTGTAAAGACTGCAATTCCAGCAATTCTTACAAATTTCAAAACCTTCCCCACTTCTCAATGCTTTAATTTGTAGATTTAAACATTTCTTTCCTCTTTTCTTTCCTTTTTTCAAGACCTTTGGGCTAAATGTTCGGTGAGGTGAGGTGGGGTAGGACGTGTGGTTGTGGTGGGCTTGGGTTAATTAATTTCTGAATGCTGTTACCAAAAATGGTTTCTCTCATATGAATAATACATTTTTTTCCAAAAATTATCCTTTCTATTTCTTCTTGTTTTGTTTTTTTTTATTTTAATTTTTTTTTTTTTTTTTTTACTGTGCTCTCTTCTTTCTTTAAATTAGGTATTTCTCACACATCCCCCTCTACATCACTCCCTTGCCAACCCCTACTTCATTATTTTGTTTTCATTTTCTTTTCAATATTCACTGCCTGCATCTGAATTTTGAAGATTTGTCTTCACTCTTGCCCCCTGTACCTGCCTATATACCCACCCCATCCCTCACCCAGTCCCTATTGTCATAGATACCATATTGTATTGGTATCAAACGTGCATGTGAAAAACAACAAACAATCCTTTAGATGTGCATGTATGTGTATAATGAGTGCAAGATAATGCTACACAAAGACAAACTACTACTGCTGCTGCTGCTGCTGCTGCTGAGCAGAAAAGAATCTCAAGATGGAGTTGCTCCCAAATTTTTTTTTTTTTTTTTTTTTTCTGGAACCCTTTCCTTAAAATTCCTTCCAAGAAACAATCTCTGAATGACAACTTTAGAGTGTCAAAGCAGGCCAACATTCAGTGTAACTTGAGCAAAATGATTTCATAACAACAACAATAATAATAATAATAATAATAATTATAATTATAATAATGATAATGATGATAATTATATCGATGATGATGGTGGTGATGATGATGATGATGATGGTGAGGATAATGTTGATGATGAGTATGATGATGATGATGATTCATTATTGATGACAAGCAAACGGGAAAATGAAATGAACCAGAAAAATTAAATAAGAATGACAAAAAAGGAAGAAACAAAAGAAAAAGAGATAAAAAGATTTTATAAATCTATTGTACTTTTCCTCCATGCTTCAGCTTTTTTAGCTGTAGATCCAACCAGTAAGATAGATATACTTAGTTTTTATTATATCTTGGTACGTAAATAGATAGGTAGATAGATAGATAGATAGATAGATAGATAGATAGATAGAGAGGGAAAGAGACACAAGTATACATATATATGGCTGTATATATATATGTGTGCATGTGAATATATATATGCATTTGTGTGTGTGTGTGTATATATATATATATATATACACACAAATGATGTGCAGCAAAAATCATCCTGCATTCACCATTCTTGAAACACGTTTCAATTACAAATGCATGGTGTGCACTAGTGCAAAGCATGATGGTAACTAAAAGAAAAAAATGAATAACAGTAAATCTTTACCTACATGAAAACACCATTAGCAACGGTTTAACTTCAATGGCACTACACCAAAGACTGTAAAATATAAGAAATTTTTGTTGAACCTCTGTGTGTGTGGGTGTGTGGTGTATGTGTAGAGGTAGGCATGTACACACACACACACACATATATATGCATATATATAAGCATATAATGTTTCAGGTAAGATCAAGTCACATTTGACTTTTGTAGAACATATACAGGGTTTGTAGAACATATACAGGGTTTTGTTGGTATTTGTACAATATTATTCTTGGTTTGGCTTTGGATTCCTCAGTTTATTCATTCCTACAGAAGCAATTAAATTTGATTCCTATCACGAACTTACAGTTTCCATCTACCAAATTCTACTCATTAGTCAAGCTGAGGTTATAGAAACGACAATTGCCCAAGGAACCCTGCAAATGGAAATGAACTTAGAACCACTGGGTAAAATTACCTTTTTAACTATAAGAACATGCCTGTACCTACATGATTTTATGTGTGTTTGTGTTTATAAGGGTTTGTATGTGTTTGCATATATCTATTTATAACAGACAAAAGAAATTCATTAATGACTTAGATTCATGGAAGTTTCTTTTTTCAATTTGCCAAAGATTACTTCAGTAACTTTCAGTTATCAATTTTTACATTTGTTATCAATTAATACAAACACACACACAAATAAATATATATATATTTACTCACGTAAGTATGTATTATATATGTATATGCATACACACACACACACATACACACACACACACACACACACACAGAGTCAACTATTATAAATGCTTTATGCTGAGATACATTATAAAATAGTATTCAGTGTTATCATCTGTGGTAATTTACTTTCTCAAATAAATATACTGATATTTATATGTGTGTGTGTGTGTGTTGGTTTGCATATAAACATGTGTGTATGTACATATACATATATGTATATATTTATATGTAAATGTGTGTATGTGTATATATATATATATATATATATATATATATATATATAAAATGTGTATGTATGTATGTGGATATGTAACTCTGTGTGTGTGTATGACTGTGTTTTATCTAAACTAGATTTTTTCCTCATTCCTGAAGGCTTCATATAGTTGACATTAGTTAAGTGTGCCCATCAGTAAGTAGAAAGCTTGTTTATACATATAAAGTTGTTGAACACCTAGTTGGTTGTATTATTGGTGAAGTGGTGGTTCAAGTGATAGGTTAAGTGTTTGTTAGTATTGTCAATGATGCCTCTTCATATTGACTGATATTAGCAGATTGTCTTTAAAGCTAGTCATGTAGTTAGACATGTTGTCTATGATGGCTTCTCTTTTGGAAGGTATCAGTAGCATCAATAAGTGCTTCTGCCTTAGGGTTAATCACACGGTTGTTCATGTTGTGTGTTTTGATATGTGACTGGTTGAATGCTATTGACATGTTGTTGGCAAAGTAAACTCTTTACATCAGTTAAATGAATTTGAGTTTGCTTCTTAGTTAAGTAGCTGAAATTTTGGTATGTGCCAGCAAGTGGAGATGAGTTCAGATCTTTTGTGTATGATTGAGGTGGTTCTCTCTGATGCTGAGGTTGCAGATTTTGAGTCAGATTCTGTTTGCTGAATCTGATCAGATTCTGTATGCTGGTGCTCTATTTATGATTGCCCAGATGATCTGTATTCTTATTCCTGCATTCTTTGCTTTCCAAATGTGTTTGGATAATGCTGGGAACATTTCCAGGTATGAAGGTAGAATGTCATGTATTGTTGGTGCTGGCAACTTTTGAATGTATTTTCAGTTAACCATATATAGCAAGTCAAAGTATTGTTAGAGATTACAGTGGCACATTACAATTTTACTTTTAGACGTTTGCTTTTCATGTGTCAGATCTCAATATTTTGCAGCACTTACATGTTTGATCTTCTCTTCATTAGTGTTGACATAGGATATCTGCAATGAGGCACACTATGATGCTAAGCATATTCCTCATACATCTAAAACTCACCTTTACACTACTCTTGTTGAACAGATGGTGGACTCTGCTTAGGAAGTGTTTACTGATAAGTAAGAAGTTTTCTGTAACATTGGTTTTACATTGTTGTCATATGATGGATATATAATGTACCTCTAGCTTGTGTGTTTGGGATAGCTGTTGTTTGTCTCCAGTGAGTGTTTAACTTTCTTTACTGACAGCTTTTCATCACTTCATTGCAGTTTCCGCAGCTTTGTTGAATGGAATTTTATTTGAGGATAAAGACCATATTTCTTTGCTGATGCTGTTAGATATTTGTCTGATGATGCTAAGGTAGTGGCTTTGATTTTGTATGGATGGATATATAGGGGTGGTGTTTGGTTTCTTTAACAGTTCATATAATATTGTAGCTAAATCAAATGTGACATCCAAGAAGTTTACTTTTGTCAGCTTTAGCTTTAGCTTGCCCCTACAGGCTGAATGCAATGAATGTCAGTATTATTCATTTTGGAAGTGAATCAGCTGTATGTCCACTTGTACCATTTGCAATGATGATTCTCTTGTCCCTGAATACACCTGCATTATTCCATTAAAGAATGTCTCTATGCTTTGGAGTAGGTACATAAAAACATGCATGTGTGTGTAAAAACCCATCACACACACTCATATCTATGTGTGTGCGTGTGTGTATATAGGTGGTAAATACACATGGGAGAAACAAGCTTAATTTATTCCAAACATAGTAAGTTTTTGTCAGCCACAAAATTTGAGGCACTTCAAAAATCCCATTAACATACTGTATGCAGGCCCCCATCTCTCTCTCTCTCTCTCTCTCTCTCTTTCTCTCTCTCTCTATGTGTACATACATACACACACACACACTCCCACATTTATACATACACATATGTACATTATATATCTGTGTATATATAAAGTGGTGTGTTTTTACGTTATAAATTGTCAGTGATATTACATATGGGGAAGAAAGATGCACATACAAAAAAATCTCATCTTTAGCCAGGTTATTTTCCTTTATTTCCTGCCATTCACTATCTGGGTTAGGAAATAGGGGTTTTAGTCAAGATGTATAGACAGATGAAGGGAGAGAAAGAAATCAGATAAGTAAGAGGAGAGAAGTTTTAAGGGAAATTTATGCTTTTGTGGAAAAGTACTTTTTTTTTATTAAGAACAAAAAAAAAGTCAAGAAATGTTCCCTCTGAGTAATTCTTGAGAATTTTATTTTTTGACATTGCTCTTCTGTTTTGTTTTTGTTGTTTTGTTGTTGTTGATTTTTTTTACATTTATCTACAAGAATCTTCCAGGATAAAAGTGAGAAAATAAAAACAAAAAATATTTTTAAAGAATTTCATAAACCTCCTGCCCCACTTCTATCTGATTTACCAATCTCTCCACCACCTCACCTTCCTTCGTATACAAAAAAAAAAATGAAAAACTGACTGAATACCGTCATTTTCCTGCTCTGTCATTTTTGTTTTTATTATTATTACCATTATTAAATATTTTTTTCCCTATCTAAAACTGAATTAGTTGAAATATTAAGATAAGGAAAGGATAACAAAATGTAAATTGAAATAAAGGAAAATATAACATAAAAAAATTACTTTGGAATAATACATAACCAAATATAAGATACAATAATGAAAAATTATATAAATATAAATAATATCTTGAGACAGGAAGCTGAATGAACCAATTCTATGGCTGACAATACACGTCAGATGTTATATCAATCAAAGTGTTTGTCAAAATACATATCTAGCAGAAATCTTTTTTTTTTTCCATTTCCATTGATTGTGGCGCTGGAGCAACAACAAATCCTTCTTCTCCCAAACCATCCCACCAACCCACAAACCCAAAAACAATACCAGTAAAAGCAACAACTATAAAACAATACTTACATGCTTCAGGTATGGATTTTTTTTTTTACAATTTTGGCATCTCTCCCATCCCCCACCCCCAACCATCCACTGATATATTTTAAACTTGAATCTTTAAAAAAAAATGAAGAAATATACAGAAGAAGTAAATAAGAAAAAAAAAAGAAAAATTGAAAAAAGTTACTTTTGTTTGTTTATTTGTTGTGTTTGCTTGCCTTTTTTCCATTTTTTTCTTATTTTCTAATGATTGTTTTATTTCTTAATTTATTGATTTCTTTGTAACTTAAGCAATAGGGAAATTTTAAAAAGGGCCATTTATATGCATTGGGGTTCAAACTGAAAGTGAATGACAGTTGTTTTAAGAAACTATTTCTAAAGATAGGGCCTCAACAAAATATTTGTTTATCCCTAATAATAATAATAATAATGATAATAATAATAAATTACTGAAAACATAAGGGCAGTAATAATTAAAACAATAATTATAAATATAATTATTTTATAGCAAAATAAAAAAAATTATATTTAAAAATAGATTTTTTTAAATTTTTAGAAAAGTAATGAAAAATAAAATATTGAAAGGAAACTCACACATGTGTAGAAAAATTCAACTCAAGGTTATTTTTATCAAGTGAATCAGTTATGGTGTAATGGTTTCTATACACGCAGAGTTACTAGAAAATTCTCTTCTGTTTTCACCGAAGTAACTATTTTATTGAAAAAAAAAATATCAAACATTAAGTAAAAAAAATCTGATAATTACCAACAAATGAAAATAAGAAGAAATCAAAATATATATGGATTTCCTATTGATTAACATCAATGGTGTTGATGATGGTGATCTATTTGAATAAAACTACAAGGTTAATTTTATAGAAACTACTATGATTGATTAAACCAAACTCTATATTGCCAGCAATAATTTAATCAGCTTTAGCTGTATCATCGAACACTGAACAGACCCAACTAGAATTAGCTCTGTTATCTATACCATCTGCCTCAAATCCAGTTCTAATTGTTAAAGGAACTCTTGATATCTTTATAACATGACAACTGGATTACTGAACCGTACAATATATTTAAAGCCATTCTATTTAATGCTTATATATATATATATGTATATATATATAAAACAAATAATAAATGAGTATATGCATATATACGTACAGGTATGTGCATACCTACGTCTACCTGTATATATAGGTGCATATCTGGGTACAGGACATTGCAAACAAAACGTAGACAAGAAAATAATAATAACCAGAGTACAGAAAACACACAAGCCACATAGAGAACATTTTCCTT
>NC_068985.1:72386018-72388416 GCF_001194135.2 Octopus bimaculoides
ATATATATATATATATATATATATATACATACATATACACATATATATTGTGGTTGGTATTATAGATGTTTTACAATAATTCAGTTATTCAGATTTCAAATGCAAATTTCATGCCCAGTATTATACTTGATTAAAACAGCTGGCTGTTTGAAACACTATAAAGTTGAACAGAAATTTGTATGATATTCTTTCTCATTCCTTTATATTATTTACTTCAAACTCTCTCTCATAAGGCTTTGTCCTTCAAGCTGTTTAAATTTGACAGATAGACATAAGTCCCAGGTACTCCCTGATCTAGTTTCAAAAATGTTAGTCTTGTCTCAATGTGAGAAAAGATTATTATTATTATTATTAAGCCCAGGGTGGGGGTTGCACAGTTAGTAGAGAAAGCATTTGTCCGTATTGAATGTTTGACTGTATTCAGTTTCACTTTAAATCCTACACACCCTTTCCTACAAGACTTGCATTCACCTCCAATTACCTGGAGATGGCTGCAAAAAAAAAAATTACAAGTCATGACTGGAGTGGAGTCAGTTGACTCTTTCCACCCAAACCCACCCATAAAAATCTGTAGCATAATGAAACAATGCAAATCCCTGTTTATAGGATGATCTATTACAGAAATGGTGATGAAAAAGCATTGCAGGGTTTTGTTAAATCTCTATATTTTTGAGTTCAAATTCCACTAAAGTGAACTTTCCCTTTCATCCTTCTTGAGGGAGTCTATGAAATAAGTATCAGTCAAACATTGTAGCTGATGTATATGACAGTTCTCTGCCTCCAGATTTGTACCATAATATTTATGTTGCAAATGATTATTATTATCATTAAGGTGGTGAGCTGACGGAATCGTTATTGCACCAGACATAATGCTTAGCAGTATTTCTCCTGGCTTTATGTTCTGAGTTCAAATTCCATCAGGGTCTACTTCACCTTCCTTTTGGTATCAATAAAATATGTATCAGTTGAGTATTGGGGTTGATGTAATCAACTTATCCCTTCCCCAAATTGCTGGCCTGGTGCAAAATACTTTGTGATATTTGTTTCCAACTTTTTACATTCTAAGTTCAAATCCTGCTGTGGTCAACATTCTCTTTCATCCCTCCAGGGTCAGTAATATAAAGTATCATTCAAGTATTGGCAATGATATGATATATTTAATAGCATTGGCATCAATATAACAGACTGTTCCCCATCACTGACATTATACCTATATTAGTGACAAACATTATTATTATTATTAAGGACAGAGGAAGTGCACAAATATTACTGCAATAAAGTAAATGAATACATTTGGTTTAGACTTTAAGTTCTGTTGGCAAATCCAGTCAGAACCAATAAAATATGTTGGCTACTGAGATTGATTCAATCAACTGAAATCTGTTCCCTGCAAAGGTTGGCCTGTTGCCAAAATAAACCCCTATGCTTATTATATGGTTGATCAATTATTATAATTAGTTGTTTAATCATTAAGAATTAACAAGCAAAAGCAATTTGCTCTCACTTCTTCTACTATAACCAAATTACTCTTTATTAATTTGTTAATTTATTCATAAGCAATGATTATTCATATGTATGTAATGAATGGACATGGGATTACAAGACATACAGAATAACTGTCAAAAATATCAGAAAACTGATTGTTGAAATTTCATTGTTGATGCTCACTTTGTTTTTTCTTTGTTTTACTTTCTTTGGTTCTTATATACATACATTATTTGTGTATGTATTTGTATCTGTCAATATATATATACATATATATACAAACATATACATACATACATATATATATATAGTTACTTTGTGTTATATTAAGAATCTGTGCATGATACCAGAATTATCAGTTCAAGTCAAATATAACATACCACTCCAAATTATTGTCAAAGTATCCGCATTAGTGGCTAGTTAGTACTGGCATCAAGTCATATAAGTTGTAATAATGAAGTCAAACTAAAATATCTTTGAACACTTTGTATGTTTTAGCTGAGGAAGTTCTTATGTAATAGGTGCATTTCACATTATATATTATCCAGACCTGAAACATGTATTAAATGATTTCAGAATATCACTATTTGGTTTGACTGCAATATTGCATACAGTTTACTTTTCTGTTAGGGTAAGATCAACAAAAAAGCACTACATCCAGTGAGAGATAAATGTTATTTAATGTACACAGTATAAAGGTACCAGCTACTAATAGTAGTCTAGTCAAATTTTAATAACTTGCCAAATAACACAAGGTGTGTTATTAAAACTTGCCCAGACTACATCTCCAATGCATGAAACTTTTAGTAATTTGCAACTGTATACAGTGTACATTAAATAATATCTACATCTATCTATCTATCTATCTATCTATCTATCTTGTGCCTATATATATATATATATATATATATAT
>NC_068985.1:72390017-72391285 GCF_001194135.2 Octopus bimaculoides
CATGGAAACAAGGCACCAGGAAAAGCAACTAGCTATAGACCACTGCTTTAAGAAGTCTTGTCCAACCCATGCCAGTATGGAAAAAGTGGCCATAAAAATGAAATGATGAGACTATATGCTTTATGATTCACCTACTCCATTAGTCAGTGTATTAAAACATTTTTAGTTTCTAACACAAATTTCAATTTTACATTTCTAATTGGAGTTTTGTGAGATTTTTCTAGGGTGAAGTAAATTTATGTAATCTCTTTCTTTTTACCTTTTTGGAAACCTAGAACAATTCTATATAAATATCCTTTCTGTACTTTTTTTTTTAGTTGTTGTATGTTGTTGGCATTTGAGAAATGTATCAGTGGTCATTGTTTTCCTGTTCCTTCAACAGACAAAATTTGACCAACAGCTAGAAACTATCATCACCATCATCATCATCATCACCATATTGATTAAGTATTACATTATTTAAACACTCTAATAACTTCAAATTAACTTTCTTCTCAAGTTACCATTCCTGCTAACTGACTTATTTGTTACCAATTCCAGAGAAAACAATGTCGTAATGCTGACAGTGGTATGTTGTCAATAAGCCAGGATTAATCCATTCCCTCCATATATCAGTAGTCAACTACTTAATATAAATCCCCCTTAATCTTAGCTACAGCAACAACAGCAATTAATGGTAAAAATGATGTAGTAAACCTGTATTTTAGGTTTACAAGTCAGTACAATATTTGATTTGCTATAAATTCTTCTCTCTTCAATTATGGAAAAGTAAGTTTGTTAAATTAAGAAATAAAAAAAATAATAATTGTGATAATGGTTAAGGATTTAATTACAGTTTGCTTCATTTTTGTTTTGTTTTTCAATTCTCATATTTTTTTTTAATCCTCATAATTTCTTTTTTTTTTAATTTGGTTTTATTCCTTGGTAGAGAAAAATAATGTTCTGTTGACTGAATGTACAATCTGTACATTTTAGTAAGTTTCAGAATTTTTATCATGAAATTCTGTTTGCAAACCATATATATATATTAAAAAAAACGAAGAAAAAAAGAAATATTTTTTTAATCCTTTTCTTTTAAGCTTGTGGATTATTTCAAGTTTTCAAATTAATAGGGGGAAAAAAAAAAAAACCAAAGAAAAGATATTTACTTTAGTCATTCAGTCCAGTTCATACTATGTATGAAAACATTTATATCACAGTGAGTGCTTTCTCAGCTGAGAGCAACTTGTCCAACCAGAAACTCAAAATCAAACCAAAGCAAAAAGGAA
>NC_068985.1:72391883-72392790 GCF_001194135.2 Octopus bimaculoides
TTTATTATTGAATATCAGATTAATATGAATTTCTCTATCCATTTATATTCATTGATCACACTACCAACCATTCCCTAAAAATATATAAACAGCAATTGCTCACACATATACACACATACACCCATACTCTCTCTCTCTTTTTCACTCTCTTGGTGTGTGTGTGTGTGTGTGTGTGTGTGTGTGTGTGTGTGTGTGTGTGCATGCACACACATATATATATATATGATGGCTGCAATTCAATTTCAAGCAATGTGACTATTTGACCTTTCTCTTAAACATGAGCAGCATGAATGTGGCATTTCAGTCCTGCTAGGGACTTACCCTCTTTCTTGTAGATATGCCAGTGATGAGCACCTCTTGCAGTAGCTGCTCAGAGAGCTTACCACTCATGTTGATACCTTTATTCCATTATGGAATTTTTCAGTGAGTGTTTTGACTTTTATGGTTATTACCAGCCACAGTATGTAACGAATAATACAGATCTTTAGATATCAAGTGATGCTCGTGCTTGAACCCCTTTGAAATGAAGAAAAGCTTTGCATAGAGCTGGTCCAACTCTCAAAACATATTTACCCAAAAAGAATTAGTCTACATCACTGGATGCAAATGAAGTTGCAAGTGTTACATCAATGTTTCCCTTCTACTAGAGAAATGTCTAAATGAAGACTAAGAGTCTCTCAATTCTAGCTGTTGGATGGCCATTGGCGCTACTGCATTTACCTAATCTTTGACTCATTGTCTTGCAGGGTGTCCAATGAAAACCACCCTCCTTACCAAGCAGGCTTGATAGGGTTGCAGGTTTAGTCACTGCTGGCCAAACCAACCAACAGGTTGTATTGGGTTACATGTTACCAGCATCACTAAGAAAGAGACCCAGCATGCATACATATATATATATATATATATA
>NC_068985.1:72393212-72396680 GCF_001194135.2 Octopus bimaculoides
ATGATTCTTCACTGGAAAACTCTTTAATTTATTGTATAGTATACAAGGATTTTAGTTTCTGTATACTGTTAAAAATATCAGAATTACATATATGGTAGATATAACGTAGACATAAACATTTTCAGGAAAAAAATTAAAAAATAAAATTAATATTTAGGGCATAATTCTGGTTTTGTGTAGAATATTTCTCAGTTAGAGTATAGATATGACTGATTAATTTGTTCTTAAAATCATTAGAGAAACTTATGAGAATTTTCATCAAAGATATGAAATTGTTTAGCTAATTCATCTTGCTGAGAATGGTTAAAGTAAAAGTTGATTTGTCTATTTTCAGGTGGCTTTAGAGTCGCATCAGTATCAATTCCTGTTGGTGTCAGTTCCTCTCAAACAAACATTAATATCAAAAACTACAACTGATCAGCTCACATTCCAAATTTCTTAAGGAAAATAATTTCAATTTTCATTAAGATAAAATAAAATAAAAAGAAAACAGTGTTGATGACAGAATTGATAGAGTATCGGACAAGATACATTGTGTATTTAGTTATATCCCATTATATTCTGAGTTCAAACCCTGCTTAGTTTTACTGCCTCTCAAGGCTGAAAATAAAATAAAATAAAAAAGTACTAAGGAAGGTGTAATCAACTCTATCCTACAAGGTGGTGCCCCAGCATGACCACAATTCAATAAGCTTATTTACTAGTTTCCAGATGATATTCACATGTTGTTTAAGATTGAGGAAATTAGAGATTTTAAAATATGGATTTTGAATTCATATCTAACAACCAGAGAAGATCAGAAAGGTATTTTATTGTCAAGATTATATAAGAATGCATAAATTAAGAGAGATGGGACTCTACAATTCATAACAAATGCTGCACTGAAATGTTTATTGCAATTATGCATACAGACATTCTAATGACTTGTGCATCATCAGCAAGATGTCTTGGTTTTAGCCTGAATAAAAACAGAGTTTAAACTATAGCTGTGCAATCTAAAGGATGTACAGATGCAGCTTAAAATGATATAATCAGCTTTGTGTTTATGACAGAATCATTAAGACATCTGACAAAATACCTGAAGTATCTTCTATGTTCTGATTTCAACTTTGCTTTCCAGACTTCTGGGTTCTATAAATTAAAGCACCAGTTAAGTACTGAAGTTAATATAATATTCCTATAAAGCATCCTAGATTTGAATGGAATTATATTAGAAGAAACAGTCAGTAGAAAAATATTCTGAGCTGATCTTGTCACTTGATGTTTTGACTAATGAATAAAAGGTTTTGGAGGTAGTAACAGACTGGCTCATGAAACTGAATTCCATGCAGTAACTAGTTCAGTTCTGAGTTCAGATTTTCTTAATAACTACCAAAGTTGACTTTACCATTAGTCTATCTTGGATTGATGAAATAGATAACAATATACTGAAGTTCATCATTTGACTAAACTTACCCAATACCTGACTTAATTTTGTGTTTGTACTTCCTACAAGTGAAAGAAACAACTATGTCTTTGCTTTTAAAAGTTTCTGATTCAATGTTATCACATTATTTTGTTGATGTGGACACATAATACCATTTCTAAAGAGAGGAACCAAACAAAAGACCAATTACTGTAGAATGAAATTATAGATTCTCTATAAGAGGAGGCACCATTTCATCTTTTATATACTTTTGATTTGAGCAATTTTAAGAAAATACCCAAATTACTCTGCTTCTTGAGGTGTGGAACACTAAATTTGATAAGGTATAAAACTACCAGGTCATGGATCAGGAATTCATATTCCACAGCAGATACTCCATCATATCTTTTAGCAGTCCAGTTGCAAAAGATTTACTGTCATATCCAAACTTTTATGGATTTAATGTTGAAGGAAACTGTTCTTCACTATTAGCTTCAGGGATCCATGTAGCTATAACTTACTTATTAACATATTAGATTAAAATAATATCTGTGTACCCTAAATTACTCAAAATTCCTCTCACTCTACATCTGCCTCATCAAGTATCATGATTTAACAGTTACAAATAGTTTGTATTAGTTTCTAACATTTAATCAAAATTTTTATTACTCTCTCTATAATTCTATATCTACCATATTTTCCTATTTGAAGGCAGCTTTTTGAATATAATTCTTCTGTGTAATTCTAATTGTCAGCATGATTTATGTTACTATTTTCATGTTTCTCCTCTTCTGACATACGCACATGTTATTTATGACAGAAGATTTTATTTTTATATATATCTTCATGTAAGAAGAGGCAGAAACAAAGATACCACAACAAAACCATTCAAAAGGAATTTTTCAGTACACTCATTCTTAATTTATTATATTCATATAATTATAGGTAATCAAGTTAACTTAGGATAACACTGTAGAACAATTAGTGATTACATTTGAAAACCATTTCATCTGTGAATCTTTATTACCGATCCTGTTCAAGAATTAAATATTTAATAATTTTTAAATGTACCTTCATCTATCTTGTAATATTTCTATCCTCATTGATTAGTTTTATTCTAGGACTGGGAACTTGTCCACCCTAAATCATCCTACAATATTTAATGGTTTATAAGATCATTACTGAAAGATTTCTTTATGTTAGGTGCTTAAGAGGCAAGTCAACTCAATAAAATCCTTCCGACAAACTACATACTTTATGTAGTTTGTCAGAAGGTAAGCTAAGCTGGTTGAGGTTAGGTTTTGTCTTTATCTAGTATATTAAAGCTGCAATTCAACCTGGTAGAGACTAGGTTGTATTTTTATATAATGTCATAGGGAAAATTCTTCCCTAAGCTTTTGAGTACATCTAAAAATTAATGATAGGACAAATATTCAAAGTGGAATAATTCAACAGAGAATTAAACCTACATTGCACACACAGTCAGTCACAATAATATGGAGTAAACCATGGGTTTTCTCCAATAGTTCTTTCCTTAGCTTTTATACTCAATTTTTTAAAGTTTCATTTAGAAATATTTTCTTTATACATGCATATATATTTATTTATGAGTATGTTTTAATTTTAGAGAATAAAGAGATTTTTTAGTTTCTGTTTGTCAATTTGGTAACAAAATACATTGTTTAAACATATTACTTAGAATATTTTTATTGCAACACTTATTTTATAACAATTTATTGTTAAGAATAGCCAATAACAAAGCATCACATAGTTATGATGTCAGTGGAGATGTAAAATATCCAGTTATAAATCTTAAGATAAAACACTATACCAGAATATAATGCAGTAATACATTATACACCCACATTATAAATAAATTGCTACACATACTAAATGTACAGTAATAATAATGATATAACCATTCTATCTTTAACTATGAGTGTCATAGACTATGGATACCAGAATATATATATGTGTGTGTGTGTGTATATATATATATTTGTGTGTATGTGTGTGTATATGTATGTATATATATATATATATATATATATATATATGCATAT
>NC_068985.1:72398626-72410002 GCF_001194135.2 Octopus bimaculoides
GTATATATATGTATATATATATATGTATATATATGTATATATATATATGTGTATATATATATATGTATATATATAATTATATATATATATATATATATGTGTATGCATATATATATGTGTGTGTATATGTACATATGTATATATATATATATATATGTGTGTATATGTACATATGTATATATATATGTGTGTGTATATATGTACATATGTATATATATATATGTGTGTGTATATATGTACATATATATATGTATATATATATGTGTATATGTATATATATAGATAGATATATGTGTATGTAACTATGTGCATATATGTATATAGATATATGTGTTTCTAACGATGTGTATATATATATATATATATATTAATGTATATTTATATTTGTATCCCAATTTCAAAATAAAAGAGGAGCTCCTACTTAAATATAGTTTCTGCTGTGGTGATCAACACATATAAGCATTGCTAAAAATAAATTAAAAAATGCAATAAAAAATTGAACTTTTAGAGTTTGAATTTGTCCAATAAAGTTCAATGTTATGGTTAGGAAGTAATGTGTTGATGCTATTCGCAATGATATGAGCAGTTAATTAAAATAATATAATGAGAATTAAACAAGAATTAAGGTGACTAAATGGATGCAGAAGAACCAGAAACACACAAAATCAAACCTATGTGCTAAATAACCCAATGTTATTTTCTTTGTTATTGTTCCTGTTGTTGATGTGTAGATGGCACAGTGGTTGAAAGTTTGGAATTGAAAGTAGATATTTTACTAACTCTAGCTCGTGAGCATATGCTTCTCTGCTTAAATCCCACCAAATTTCACTTTATCTTTTTATCTTTTAGCAGAGTAGATAAAATATATACCAATTCTATACTGGGTAATAAGTGATTTAAATAATCTTACCCTTTCCTTTACCAAAAAAAAACCAAAAAAGATTAGGCCTGTGACTACTCATAATCATTATTCTTATTGTTGCTGTCGTTTTTGTTATACCATTCCCCTCATTACAATTGTTATTGTTCAACTTGGTGATATTATCTTTCATACACATACATAGGCCAACTGGAGTTCACATCCCACTGCTAGCTGCAAGTGTTATGTTGTGTCCATGGGCAAAACACTTAACTTTACTTGCTTTAGGTTTTATGCTTATTTTTATTAACTTCATTCTACTAATATATATATATATATATGTATATATATATGTAAAAATATATATGTATATATATATATAAGATGACTTTGCATATATTCATGATAAATGCTCAATGTAGACAATGTGACCAGTTATAATTATATTTTGGATATCGTATCAAGTTGGTCGAAATACATTGTTTTTTTCCAACTTCAAATGAATACTAATTGCTCCTCTCTAGTTTTATTTATCCTCTATTTATAGAAGCTGTTATATTACATAAATGTATTCATCTTCATGGTCATCTTAAAATATCTGAAAAGCAAAAATTATCATGTTTAAAATGCTATCGCTTTTTACTTCTTCTTCTTCTTCTTCTTCTTTTATGCTTATCATACCACAATTTATTTTAATACACCATTGCTGGTTTTCTCATAATGACGTCAATCCATCTTAGAGTCAATGTGGAACTGAGAATTCAGGTTGGACCAAAATCTAATTTAGGGTTTATTCCCTTCCATCTATTCTTGCCAACCGGTAGTCATTTATAGTTTCTTTGGAGATTCTTCAATGAATGATTTACCATTGTATTGTCATCCGGTGCCATGATCTGTCACTACCCATACTTGTCACATCATTTATTCATCTTGGGATTTAGTTGCTTAGTTGATTTTAATTTTCAGATAAATTCTGTATTTTTCTCTTGTTTGTCCCAGTTTAACAACTTCACTAGGTAGTATATATATGTGTGTATATATATAGTAAGAACTGACTCATTCAATGAAGACCATCCAACCCAATGCCAGAATTGAAAGTAGATGAAAAATGGTGATGATATATGTGTGTAAGGCATTACATATGTTCTTTGTATTACATATGAGACAGAACTGTTGTTGAATTAATTCATTATATTTAACATTGCAACCTAATTTAGTAAATCCTATTTATTTATGTATTAGTGACCATGCAACTGTTTGTTTGTACTGTTTAGTCTCCAAATTTATCTTTTTGCATCATATTTGTTTCATGACCTTATCCTGGGTAATGGCCTGATGGCCAAACAACAGAATGGATTAGTGTGATGTGTTGAACATCCACACTCTATCCTTTACTGTTCAAAACCCAGTAGCCATAGCACTAATCCACACTCAGATGCACAGAGAATCCTTAAGAATTGAGAAAACAAAGGATTCCAGAAGTAAATGCAGAGTTGTGAGTCAGAGACTCTTATCATTGAGCCAAATGTTTGCTGTTCTTTCACAAT
The DNA here is from genome assembly GCF_001194135.2 of Octopus bimaculoides. Classification (NCBI taxonomy): domain Eukaryota; kingdom Metazoa; phylum Mollusca; class Cephalopoda; order Octopoda; family Octopodidae; genus Octopus; species Octopus bimaculoides. The sequence goes on from NC_068985.1 coordinate 72,401,033, forward strand.
TATCAGTGCCAGAAGATATGCCAAAACTAAAATGTCTACTATACATTCCGCTAGTATTAACAAGGAATTCAATTTCTTTATTACTGTTTTTAGGAAAATGTAAAGAAATAAAAGATTTGAGTGATTAAGTACATATCTCCCTCAATCTTCAACATATATTTACCTTTGGTGTCTGTAAATTAGTGATATACAGCACTACACTTTGGAAAATATGTCTGCTTCCATATCTACATTAAAAAAAAAAGAAAGAAAAGTGAAAGAAAAAAAAAGAAAACTCTTCAATTTCGAGTCCCATGTCTTCATAGATTTTGTAAATGAAATCTATATTCTTTCGAATTAATTGCCAACTAAATGATTACAGATTTTTTTTTTCTCAAAAAGCTATCATGTATTTTCTGAATCTATTGATACAATTTTCTCAGGTGTTTCAATAACATCATTCAAATATATCTCTTCAATTAAGTTTTTCATTTACAATTTGATATATATATTTTTCTGGGAAAAAATTCAGGGAACCATTTCTCATTTCTTTAACATTTCTGCTCACTATGAAATGTTTGTTTTTCTATGGTTTTGACTTTGGTTTACATTATTTCAATTGGTGTATCCATTATGGTCTGTTTTCTTTTGAACATCATGCATTTTACTGAACTGTTGTTGTATATCTTGGATCCGGCCAAATTATTTTGTTTCAGTTAGTGTGAATTATGCAAAGTTTTGTTATTTCATTACAATGTTCCCCCCATCCCAAGAACTATTCCATTTAGACTTCAATAACCATCTTTTTTGCAAAAGCTACTTTGATTGTGGTTATTATCATAATTCTTGTTGACAAAATATGCAAGTTTCTTTTTTTCTATATATAATTTTAGTTTTTAGTGTTTGGCTCTTTATTTTGAATAGTGTACTTGGAAGATTGAGGAAGTACATTGTTACTTGGAAATCTCTTCAAAATCAGTCAAACAACCTTAATAACTAAGTTACTTGGAAACAGTCAATGACCAACAAAATCTGATCAATTTTGTTGTAATTTCTTTCTTTTTTTTATGTTTTTTTTTAAGTAGATGTTAATTATACACATAATTGAGAAACATAAGATTATATAACATCAAGATATTCAAGCCATGAAACTGCATATGAGATTTTTTCCGACTACTACAAAATTGAATTACACAGATTGATAAATAAATTAACTCTAGTTGTACTATGATACTAATGAAATACAACATTGTGTTTTTCCTTTTAGAATACAAACAATAATTCTAAAACCAATGAGCATAAATGAAAAAAAAGCAAAGTGCAAAAATTATCACTTTTACCTCCAAAAATAATACCAGCAGAAAAATAGAAGACAAATTGTTAAAATATAACGGTGATAGTTTATATAAACAATTTTACAATGATATACATTTTTTTTTTCTATTATTATTTTTGAGTACTACATAAACCAGTGCCAAAACATCAAATTAAACTTTGTTCATACTTTCAACATGGCAAAGAAAATTAAGGACTGATAACTCTTTACTACTGGAGAACAAGCAATTGGAAATATGAAATATTAAACACAATGAAAAGCAAAAACTAAAGAAACCACTCACCAATATATCATGAAAATTCAAACAATATCAATATTTGTTCCTAAGATGAGAAACTAAAAAAATTTAGCTATTCTGTTAAATGTTAATATATTTGGGAATTTATAGTGAAATTGGTATCATTTTACTAAATTATAAATTATATACATGCACTGCACATTCACACAAATATGTATATGTGTAAATATTTATATATACACTTATATATCTATGTGAATGAACACACACATATTACTTAGTTAATGAAGTTAATTTTGAGCACACAATGTTGAAACTTACTATAAAAGTAAGTATATATAATATCAAGGGAATCTATATTTAGAGTGCTGAATTGGAAAACTTTTCTTTTTCTAACAAATTCCAAAAAAGGAAGCAAAGCTCAATAAGTTTCTTCCAATTATAAGGTAGATATGAATCAAACCAGAGAGTAAAGTATTTTCTTTTTTTATGCTATTTTATTGTTCCACGGAACATTTACAAAAAGCGGTGGTTTATGTGGACTAAAATAAAAACATAAAATATAAGTCGTTGTTGTTTGTCCTAAGTTAATAGTTGCATAGAAGAATTTACTGTCAGAAAATAACAGATTACTTCACACCTAATTAATTCCAATTTGATGTGACAACTTTGTTAATTTAAATAATGTTCTAATTTTACAGAAAATCCTTGAAACTTATAACATTTGCTCAATAGATTAAAATTCTAATTTTTAAATGTTGATATATTATTTTAATATATAATATATTTTTCTTCACTAACTACTAATTAACTTAAGCCCCCAGTCTAAGACATATGTATAGAAGTGTGTTTATGTGAGTGTATATATGCACATACATGCAAATACACAAACATACATACATAAATGTGTACGATAGATAGATAGATAGATAGATAAATAGGTTCTGCTTGTACATTTAGAAGAAAGATTTATATGAGGAATTGTAATCAATTTTCACTGATCTCAGCGAGCTTCTGAGGGACATGAATGTAACTTTTTCCTTCTAACCAAATCAATTTAAAAAAAAAAGAAATGTCAACGTTAACTACATTTGTGTCCATTTTCTTGACATTGGAGCAAACTACATCCGTTATTGGCTCCCACATATAATTAAACTTCTATAACACTGTCATCATCAATATAACAGATTTTTGTTTTTACACTTTATGTCGTTTTCCCCCCAACCTCTTCAAACTAGAATGCTGTTTTTTTTTTTCTTCTGCAATAAAGTTTTGAAATATGAAAAAAAAATAAAATAAATCTTCTATCTATTTTTACCTTGTTTGGAAAGGAATGTTTAAATCAAAGATTCAAGAGAATGTAGTGTCTGTGATGAAACATTTTAAGGGTTTATAGCGATTTTCTTGTAAGCTTTTATTGATATACACAGAAATCAAATTTTTGTACCGCCAGCAAGTTTGAAGTAGCTACGTTATGTTACGAAAGACAACTTTTGCTATAAAGTATTTGGTAGATCAATGAATGCTGTTTTGAAGCATACTTCCCTTCCACCTATGTTTTTTTTTTAATGCAGTGTAATACGGGGAATAAATGATGGGAAAATATTAAAAAAATATTGAAAAAAAATCAAACAAAAAACTTTATATTTGAAAACAATTAAAAATAATAGCGCAATCAAGGAAAGAAATTAGCGAAGACTAAGGGAGGTAACTACAAGCTATGTCAAGGGAGATAACTTCAATCTTATTTAATAGCAATTACCTCTAATATTTAACAATTGATAAACTGTTGGAAAAAGAAAACAATTCAATGTTTTTGATCTAGTACATTGAAAATATCAAATTTAACATTTTTAAAGCCAATTTTCAAAAATATGAATTAACAATGCTAAATATTTAAGGATGATAGTATAAAATTATAAAAAAAAAAAAAAATTAAAAAATGACATTTTCAAAATCTATTTGAAAAGAAAAAAAAAATGTTCAAATCATTCATTGTTGGAAAGAAAAACCTTTTGCTCTTTCTCTCTGTCTGTTCGCCTCTCTCCACTTGAAGACAATATTTGCATACAAAAGACGAATTCCAACCTTTATATGATGTTTTTGAATAGTTATGCAAATAAATATATAGAAAATAAAACTGAACATAAAATACACACACGCACCCCATACATAAACTCATACATTTACAAATCAGTTTAGAGAAGATAAAAGAAAAGAAAACGATACATACATGCATGCATGGACACTGATATAGAAATACACAAGATTTGAGTGTCTTGCAAATGATCATTCATATCTAGACACAAAATTTAAAAAAAGTCAATACATTCATATCAATACATCAAATGACATTGTAGAAAAGCTTTTATACAATTTGAAAAGCATAAATAAATGAAAATGTATTCAAAAGTTTTGTCTTTGCTTCTCTTTATTTGTTTTATGTTCCTTTGTTTATCAGTTTTTTTACATTTCAGCAAATGGATGGTTCAGAAACTCAAATATTTTCAGAGAATTGTAGAGGTATAATTTTAGCTTTTTGGGCTTTATGAAACACATCATGCTAGCATTTGAATTAATTTATGAAATAATCAAGAATTTGAAGAGCATTATAAAAATGACAAACTCATTTTTCTGTTATTAAACTGGTTATTTTGAAACAAAAGATACGTAAAATTATATGCGATATAAACACTTTAGAATGCAATTTTGATTCAAAATCAGGGGATAGTCTCTGAATTAATAGTGATTGTCCCAAATTTGAAGAGAACTATACTATATTAAATCAAACCCAAAACCTCTGCAATCCCAGGACTTATTTTTATTAACCTTAAATGAAGAAAAAGTATCATTGACCCTAGATTTAAGCATGATAATAATAAAAATGGTTTCAAATTTTGCCACAAGGCTAGCAATTTCAGGGGAGTGGGTAAGTCAGTTACATTGACTACAGTTTTCCACAGGTACATATTTTATCAACTATGAAAGGCAAAGTTGACTTCTGGCCAAATTTATATTCAGAACATAAAGATGGACAAAATACCATTAAGCAATTCGCCTGGCTTGCTAATGATTCTGCCAGCTCACTGCCTTAATAATAATAATAATGATAATAATTTTGTCTGCTATAGGTACAAAGCCTGAAATTTTGGTACTTATTTCATCAACCCTGAAAGGATGAAAGGCAAAGTTGACCTCAGCGAAATTTGAACTCAAAACATAAAGATGGATGAAATGTTGCCAAGCAGGGTTGGCTGTGTGATAAGTAGCTTGCTTACCAACCACATGGTTCCGGGTTCAGTCCCACTGCGTAGCACCTTGGGCAAGTGTCTTCTACTATAGCCTCGGGCTGACCAAAGCCTTGTGAGTGGATTTGGTAGACGGAAACTGAAAGAAGTCTGTCGTATATATGTATATATATATGTGTGTGTTTGTGTGTCTGTGTTTGTCCCCACAACATCGCTTGACAACTGATGCTGGCGTGTTTATGTCCCCGTAACTTAGCGGTTCGGCAAAAGAGACTGATAGAATAAGTACTAGGCTTACAAAGAATAAGTCCTGGGGTCGATTTGTTCGACTAAAGGCGGTGCTCCAGCATGGCCGCAGTCAAATGACTGAAACAAGTAAAAGAGTAAGCATTTTGCCCAGCATGCTAATGATTCTACCAGCTGTCTGCCTTAATAATAATAATGGTGATGATGATTTCAAATTTTTGTCACAAGGGCAGCTTATGGGGAGGGGATTAACTTGATTACATCAACCCCAGTGTTTCACTGGTACCTAATTTATCAACCTCGAAAGGATGGAAGGTAAAGTTGACCTTGGGGGAATTTGAACTCAGAATGTAGTGGCATGCAAAATACCACTAAGCATTTGGTCCAGTGCACTAACGATTCTTCTAGCTTGCCACCTTAACAATAATAATAATGATGATAATAATGGAAAGCTGAAAAGTGAGACAAAGAGTTTATTCACAGCAGCACAGGACTAATTAGATAAAAGCCAAGATACAAAAAAACAAGTAGATTCCCAATGTATGTTACGCAAATCAAAAGAGTAAAGCATTACTCATATAGTAAGTGAATGTAGCATGCTGGTACAGAAAGAATACAAGAAAAGACATGACAACCTAGGGAGAGTAATCCACAGGAAGTTATGTAGAAAGCTAGGATTTGAACATACTGATAAATGGTATGAACATGAACCTAGTAAAGTACTAGAAAGTAAGAAATACAAGATGTTATGGGACTTTAACATTCAGACTGACAAAGTAATAGAAGCTAGAAGGCCTGATTTAGTAGTAGTAAATAAAGATAATAGAAAATACCAAATAATTGACTTTACAGTCCCAAATGATGAAGAAATCAATATGAGAGGTATAGAAAAAATAGCAAAGTACCAGGACCTAGCTATTGAATTACAGAGACTATGGAAAGTACGGGGAAAATGTATCTCAATAGTTATAGGTGTATTGGGAACTATACCTAAAGATTTGAACAGATGGATAGAGGAAACAGGCATAAAATCTGGTTTAGTACAGCCCCAGAAAACAGTGTTATTAGGGACAGCCAGGATACTTAGGAGGGTTCTTAGCATCTAACGTTATTTGTTGTAGCCCAATGTTAGGATTGTTTCTTTTCCAACAGTTTAATCTGTTGTGTGTATATGAAAATAATAATAATAATGATAATAATAATAATAATAATAATAATAATATTTCAAATTTTGGAACAAGGCCAGCATTTTAAGGGTAGGAGATAAGATGATTACATGAATTCAACTGGTACTTATTTTATTGACCCTGAAAGGATAAAAGGCATATTCAACCTCCGTGGAATTTGAACTCAGAACATAAAGACAGCTGAAATGTTACTAAGCATTTTGCCCAGTATGCTAATGATTCAGTCAGTTCACTGCCTTAAATAGTAGTAGTATTAGTAGTAGTAGTAGTAGTAGTAGTAGTAATCAGGAAATGCAATGACTGTAGGGGATTTCTACAAAAGTAATCGCAATGGTTATAAGTACTCTAGGCACTGCCATCAACAGACTTGGTAGTCTCCTTATTGAGAGTGGTGCAACTATGAGAGCTGCATTAAAACAGAAATCTACTCTCTTGAGAACAGCAAGGATTGTAAGAAAGGTCCTCAATATCTAAGGAGACTGGTATCAAGGCCATTCATTGATTATGAATATAAAATAGTCACACAAACCATGAATAATAATAAATAAAAGTGCAGGCATGACTGCTGAGTTAAGAAGTTTGAAATTCGCTTAAGTCATGCTGTTCTTGGGTCTAATTATATAATGAAGCATTTTTGTCAGGTGTCTCCTACCATAGCTTTGGGTTGTGTCAGACCTTTTGAGTGAAACTATAAAATCTACAAAATCCATCAAATTGACTGTACATGCACTTGGGAAGTAAACATAATCCATTGCCAGATTTAACATTACCACCTGAAACTTAATCCAAATAATTTTACAAATGTCTGGATCTGGTCTTTGGTCTGAATGTAATTCATGAGAAACGATTTTCTTTCCTACCTTTCCTCCAACAGTTTCAGAAGCCAGCAAAGTTCATGGCACAGCTCTGCTACCTAAATGTTTAATCCAGCATTGTTTCTGCCTCTCCACTTCTCTCATTCCTTCTGTCATCATTACTCGCATTTCCAAATTGGTAGACAGACTGATACAAGTTGTTGAGTAATATGATATGTCTAGACACAAGTTATTTTTATGAGATACTACCTGAGGTAACCGGTAACACCCTGGAGTGAGGATATTCCCAGTACACATTACAATGCCTAATTTCTCTCAGACGAAAAATGAAATCAAGACATAGGATAGATAATAGAAGGCTTAAGCAAATTCATTCACGAAACAATAATACAAATAAATACGTGTGGAATCTGAAAATGACAATCGTTTGGTCAGTTGAGTGGAAAGCTGCAAATATATAATGAATAGAAACATCAAGATGGGAATTGTAAAAGAGTGCTATGAAAAAAAAGAACAAAAGTTTGAAAAGTAAACAAAAAATTATTTAGTAAAAAGACAATTTGACGACTGTGTTTCGTGGATATAGTTGCACTGATCGTGAGAACCAAATATCGATTGCATCAGTTAGAAGCAACAATTTTAAGTGCAGGTGTTAAGAAAATAGATGTTACATGTTTTAGCACACAATGTTGCAACATTTAGAATCGACAATTTTAAGTGCAGGTGTTAAGAAAATACATGTTACAGCAATCTGAGGATGCTGAAATAATTGATGAACATTTTAACCCCGCAACAATTTAGGCCAAATTTCGTTAATCAGTTAAAAATCGGTGCTGATTAAAGATTATCGAGTTTTTGAAATTGCAAGTACATAAGTGACCTCATGGGCATAAGCCCCACACATGTGTCAAGTTTCATCAAGATCAGTCTGATAGTCGCGGAAGAGTTAAAGTAACACATTCGCAAACACACACACACCCAATGGTGGATAAGAAATCCTGACTTTCTTAAGTAAGTTGAGGCCCACATGAGAATATACCCTGTCTTAAAAGACATAAGATCCTGAACCTTCTACAAGAGTTAAGGTTCATGTAGTAACTTAACGCAAATCTGAACTTCAAAAGTATTTGCAAGATGGGGTATACTGATAAGTTAAACCTTGCATATATAAGTAGTAGTTTGTAGTCTGATTGTCAGTATATCTATGGTTATGCATGAAATACTGAATAGAAAATGTTTGAGAAATAAAATACACTTACCTATTTAAAACCTGAAATGATAGGGAATTAAATCAACGAATTGAAATACTAAGTTTTAGCAAATGAAAACAATTTGTATTGAAATGCAGAATTAGCAAATGCTAATGAGATTACTGTTAATAAGATGTCTGTTTATGCCCATGAAACATTTTTTGTCAAATTGCAGCAATTTTCGTCAAATTAAAATCTATATTAATGAGTAGAACCAATTTGACGAAAAAATGACCAGTCTGGTAGCGAACCTGTGTTGTTGTTATTTTTGTGCATGTGCATAAAAAAAATTATTTATCTCAAACCCATCCTTAGCACATATTTCATCTGTGTATAAAATTTCAAGAAAATCGGTTGAAGATTTTAAAAGTTATGGCCGAAAATAACATTCATATGAGAATTTGCATTGAAATGTCCTATTGATTTTTGAAAAAATCAATGCCGATTAAAAAATATCGATTTAAAAAAATTTTTAAGTGTGTAAGTGACCGCATGGGCATAAGCCCCACACATGTGTCAAGTTTCATCAAAATCAGTTGGATAGTCTCGAAGGAGTTAAAGTAACAAATTCACAAACACACGCACAGCCACAAACAGACAGAAATTGCCATTTGTGTATATAGATTTGCTGTTGGGACACCTGAGTTATTCTTTAACTTGTCCACATATTG
>NC_068985.1:72410012-72411688 GCF_001194135.2 Octopus bimaculoides
TTAAGTGTGTAAGTGACCGCATGGGCATAAGCCCCACACATGTGTCAAGTTTCATCAAAATCAGTTGGATAGTCTCGAAGGAGTTAAAGTAACAAATTCACAAACACACGCACAGCCACAAACAGACAGAAATTGCCATTTGTGTATATAGATTTGCTGTTGGGACACCTGAGTTATTCTTTAACTTGTCCACATATTGTTTACAGGTGATTGCTAATAGTTAGGAATAGTCAAATGGCTTGTGAGAACCAAAGAAGATATATACAGGGATACAGTCAGCAATGAATTTGTTATGCAGGTAATCATCGTCAAAAGTCAGTACTTAGTCTTCTGTTTTGTTGTCAGTCCTCCAAGCCATGACAAAGGAATGGGAACTTTTGCATAATTGATGACAATTGTTTGAGCAGAATCTGTAGAAGATTTTGAGAAGGAAATCCAGAAATGAAAGTAAAAGTTCTAAATCTAAACTTAAATAAGAAAGAAAATAGGACCCTAGTACCATTAGGAAATAGTAGAGCTTGAAATGCAGAAAAGAAGTACGTAGAGATTTCATATGGTGAACACAAGAGGTATAGTGGAATTACAGGCATGACAACAGAGAAGATAGATTTCATATGTGACAGTACACAGGAGCAATAAGCATTTTCAAACGCCCAGACAGCCCATTTGAAATAGCTGATAGCTTCTGTTACCCAGGTGAAGACATATAACCAGAGTAATAACAAGCTGGAGAAGTTCAGAGAAATATTACCTCTGCTGGTAAGAAAAAGTTTCTCCCTCAGTGATGAGCAGATTCTATGATTCTTGTATATAAAGTGTGGCTTTGCATTGTACTTAGACATAGATCTTTCTAGCTTGTGCAAATTGTATTTTACAAAGACTAGAAAAACATGAACCAAGCATCTTACTGCATAAACGATAGAGTACAAATGAGCTGAATGTAAGAGGTTTCAATAAGTAACATTCAAGAGAGAAGTCTGTGCTGGTATGGGTATGTGATGCATATGGATAATGACAGCTGTTTGAGGATGTGTTGATTACTCAAAATGACTGGAACCTATGGAAGAGAAAGACATAGGTGTACCTGAAATGTTGCATTTTATGAAGATGACAAAGAACTATAATAATTGATGGTATACAGTGATGGAGAAGACTCAGCCAGCCATGCAACCATGAAAAAACACATAAAAGTAAAAATAGTGACAAAAGCTAGAATATATATATACATTTGTACCTTTCACTCATTTTCTAATTACTAAGTCACCATCTGCTATCACTCTGTAGTGGCGCGTGTGGCCGCCATTGGCCGCCATCTTGGGAGTGCCATTCCGCATGTGCAAGGGACTTGCCGTCAGCGGAAGTACCCGGGCACGCATGCGCAATGCAACAGGTGGAGAGAGAGCAATAGCGTTGTCCTCTTCTCTATCTAGCACCGGTCGTGACAACACGTATCTTCCAGTGCTCTCTCAACTCGATACCGACATGTGGTCGAAGCTTCTTTGGTATTCTAGCGGCATGCCTGTTCACCCAGGAACGAAACGGCTCTACACCAACCTAGAATAAATTATTGATCTGTTGTTACCGTTATCCCTCGTGTTGTATTTCTGGATTTTAATGATTAATATAAGAACTAGGGAGAGATGGCCGAGCCGTCATATCTCATCCAATTCTTATAA
>NC_068985.1:72413206-72414508 GCF_001194135.2 Octopus bimaculoides
CCGCATGTGCAAGGGACTTGCCGTCAGCGGAAGTACCCGGGCACGCATGCGCAATGCAACAGGTGGAGAGAGAGCAATAGCGTTGTCCTCTTCTCTATCTAGCACCGGTCGTGACAACACGTATCTTCCAGTGCTCTCTCAACTCGATACCGACATGTGGTCGAAGCTTCCTTGGTATTCTAGCGGCATGCCTGTTCACCCAGGAACGAAACGGCTCTACACCAACCTAGAATAAATTATTGATCTGTTGTTACCGTTATCCCTCGTGTTGTATTTCCGGATTTTAATGATTAATATAAGAACTAGGGAGAGATGGCCGAGCCGTCATATCTCATCCAATTCTTATAACTCTTACCTACCTATTCAGTACTCTCTCACTGTACTATGCTAGTCATGCAATCAACTAAAACATAAATACTCAGTCTCCACCTGCCACAATCTGTCTCCCACCTATGATGTTGTCTGTGTAATGAAGGATTGCATCAGATGTATTAAGTATTCCATGCATCTCGCCATTTATCCCCACCATCATTTTTTGTTTGTCAGATCACTCCTTTATTGATCTCTCTCTCTCTCACTTTCTCTCTCTCTCTCTCTCTCTCTCTCTCTCTCTCTCTCTCTCTCTTACACCATTACCATTTTGACTATTTATCACTCAGAAGCTCAGTCTTGCCAGTGAACAATTACCCTTCTATGCCGCTAAAACTATTCTTCTCACTGATCTCTTGTTATCCCTCTCTTACAAACAACCATTTCACAACTATCTATCATACTCTCTCTCTCTCTCTCTCTCTCTCTCTCTCTCTCTCTCTCTCTCTCTCTCTCTCTTTTCCATCAAACATGCAGCTGCTATGTTTGCTAGCTCTCTCCTACAGCAATTCCTGATTAACAAGGGATTACATTGGTTTAGGATATGTGGTGTTATGATCTGGAGCGATGTTTACTCCGCCGCGGTCGACGAGGTAAGGTCCTAACGTTTCATTCTGTCCTTTTGCTTCTTGTTGTCTTTTTCTTCCATCACACCACAAGCTATTTCGGCCCATAACAAAAAAAGAAAAAAAGAATTATGAGTGTAGTCCGGATTTCGAGCGATGTGATTAAACCGTTTTGCGGTGACACGGACGTGGTCGCGTGGCTAAAAAAGATGAAGCTGGTCGCAAAGCTCCATGGGATAGGTGACTTGGCAAGCTTTCTACCACTGTAAGTATATGGTCCGGCGTTGGCGCTATTTTTAGAGATGGAAGAGAGGGACCAAATTAGCGCGGAAAAAATAGAAATCCGCTTGATGGAGGCCTTCGCAGA
>NC_068985.1:72414894-72415535 GCF_001194135.2 Octopus bimaculoides
GTGTTTCCGGTGTCAGGGCCCGCACATGGTGCGAGACTGCAAGTTACCCAAGCCTGAGGTCATTTGCTACCGTTGTCGAGAAACGGGACATATAGCCAGCGAATGTCTGTCGGGAAACGGTCTAAGGGAGACTACTGCGCCAGTGGTCATCCCTTTGGATCAATAGAGGCGCGTTTTTTGCTACCCGTTGTTGAGGTGCTGGTGGAGGGGAAGATGTCGCGAGCCCTCGTGGACACAGGCTGTACAACGACTCTGATGACTCCGGGAGTGGTAGAGACGTGGAGTGGAGAAAGCAGTGTGAGGGCAGTCGACGGAAGAGAGGTACGCTGTGAAGGCATTACTGACATGCAGGTTGAGGTGCAGGGAACAAAGCCGACGCTGCAAGCAATTGTAGTTGGCCACTTGGTGGATGAGATTGACGTGGTGATGGGGATGGATGCAAATCAAAGAGCGGGATCGTTTGGTGTGACGCCTGTAGCATCGCAATAGGGATTGTCTTAGAAATGGGAGGCACCGTGGTGGAAGATGCAGCCTGGCTCAGGAAGATGGATGACTGCAACCATATCAATGTGGCGGAGTTGGATGCCGTGCTGAAGGGGGTGAACCTGGCCTTGAAGTGGGGGCTGTGCACCATCGAAATT
>NC_068985.1:72416489-72433495 GCF_001194135.2 Octopus bimaculoides
GAATGATCTATAGATCAGAGGGGCGTGTGCTATTATGGGCTGTGATGAGCTATGTGTTGTTGGTGGAGAGAGATGAAGCAAACGGAAGTGAAGCCAGACCGGAAGTCGGACACACGCTGTCGAAGGCCAGCACGTGGAGTCAGTCAGAAGACAGAGAGCTTACGAGGAAGACATGATTTAATCTGTAGCGATCGTTTACTCCGCCGCGGTCGACGAGGTAAGGTCCTAACGTTTCATTCTGTCCTTCTACTTCTTGTTGTCTTTTTCCTCCATCACACCACAGGATATATCAATACACAACACTATTTACCTTTATGTGTTGCAAAGCCATCAATCACACCTTCTTGACCCTGGTCACATGCCCATCACACTCTCTTACCATCAACCGTTTCAACAACTATTCACCACTCATTCTCTCTTACAAGGAATCACACTCCCATTACTCTCTGCAATAACTGCCTCTCTCATTACACCCTGTAACCCTGTCTCCCAACTGTCACCCCTTTCAACACTGCCTTTCTTGTCTCTGTACACCACCCTCCTCTCCCACACTACAATCATTGTTTTATCTTAATTACTTATAGTTAGAGGTTGAGGTATTCGGTTCACAATCATAAGTTGTGAGTTTGATTCACAGTAGTGTATTGTCCTTATTTCCTTTATTTCACATTGCACCAGTCCACTCAGCTGGCAAAAATTAGTTGTATCTGTAATTCAAAGGGACAGCCTTGTCACATTCTGTGTCATATTAAATTTCAGTAATGCCTTCACAGCGTACCTCTCTTCCGTCGACTGCCCTCACACTGCTTTCTCCACTCCACGTCTCTACCACTCCCGGAGTCATCAGAGTCGTTGTACAGCCTGTGTCCACGAGGGCTCGCGACATTCTGTGTCATATTAAATTTCCGAGAACAAAAGATGAGCTTGAGTAAGAAGAATAAAGAAGAGTTGACTGGCACTCTGTTGGTTACAACAAGGGTTCCAGTTGACCCGATCAATAGACCAGCCTGCTTGTGAAATTAACATGGAAGTGGCTGAACACTCCACAGACATGCATACCTTTAACATAGTTCTCACGACATCTATAGAGCTGGTATCACAATAAAATTAGACCCATGCTCTCTTTGAAATAGATGCAATTAAGAAGGAGACCCAGCAATAGAAACCACACCAAAAGTAAAGCAAGGCAATAATTCTAAATAAGAACTGAACCAGAACATGATAACCTGTCCAACTCATGCCAGCTTTTCTTGCAGGCATGAATGAGAGTAATGATTACCCTGGAGGATGGGGAGCACTAGAGCAGTGGTTCCCAAAGTGAGTAGTACTGCCTCTCTGAGGGAAGTGGATAGAGGTGATTAAAGAAAAAGTTGGGTGGCCAAAAGGGAGCAATGGCTGTAAAAACAATAAAATAATGCGTTCATTTTTATTTGTGAAATACAGTTTTGAATTTACTTCAGAAAGTAGTACATGTTTGTGGGGGTGGGGACGCTCGGAATGCGTGCCAAGGGGGAGGCAGCCAGAAAATGTTTGGGAACCACTGCACTAGAGTATAAATGACATTAATGCCAATGAGGTTGTCTTGTATCTTATAAGACAAAAAGAATCCATTGTCTTTGGTGGGGATGGTGGGTCAACATCACCAAAAATGTAGGGGTGTATTGAATAGCAATAAATTTGATGCAATCCATTATGACAATGATATATATGCATATCTGGTGAAACAAAAAGGAAAATGGAACTCAAATGCATGAGTATATATTATATGTATGCATATATAGTTTTGCCAAGGTTAACTTAGCTGTTCATATTTCTTGGGTTGAAAGAGTAGGTACAGCCAGTATGGAAGGAGGGTGATTTCATTAACTTCATACCTCCATACAAAATTTTTCAACTTGTGTATATGATAGAAAAACTTTGTTTTAATTTATTAGGGTGCAAGTAGGGTACAAAGTAGGCAAAATTGCTAGAGTGACATGAAAAATACTTTGCAGTGTTTGTTTTGACTTCTCATTTTTAAAAATTCAAATCCTGAAGTCAACCACCTTTTGAAGGCAATAAATTAAAATACCAGTCAAATACTGGAGTTGATGTTATTAACAACTTTCCTTCAAGAAGTCTTAGTTGAATGAATTAACCTCATTACTTACTTTTTTTAAAAGTCTGGTACTTATTCTATCATTCTCTTTGCTGAACTGCTAAGCTACAGAGGACATAGACACTCACCAATGCCAGTTGTCAAGCAGTGGTGGGCAACAAACGCAGACATTATCACCATCATTTAACATCTGCCTTCCAGGCTAGCATGGATGGGATGGTTTCACAAGAGCCAGCTAGGCCGAAGCCGGCACCAGACTGATTGTTTTGGCAGAATTTTTACTGCTAGATGCCCTTCCTAACACCAACCACTCAGCAGAGTGGACTTAGTGCTTTTTTCATGACACAAGCACAGGCGAGGTAAGTAATGCTTTTTACGTGGCACAGGCACAAGTGAGGTCAGTTTTGGCAAGGTTTTTACAGTGTGGACTGGGTGCTTCTAAGTGGCACCTACACTGACAGGGTTGCCAAGTACTTGCAAAACGAAAAAAGAAAAAACTTTCAAGAAGGGAGGAAGCATTGGAGGAGGTAATCTTGTGTTGGATGATGAAAAGGTTATAGTGAGACAGATACAGGTGTCTTGCTGTAGAGGAAGAGAAAGATCAGGAATGAAGACAGAAAGAGGTGTGCTACCGTAAAGGAAATACACGGTTACCCAACTTGAGAGAAGTGCAAAAGAAGGAGAGAGAGTGGGAGACAGCAGGATAGAGATGGTGGCAAAATGCCGGGCATAATCACAAGGGACAGGTATGAGAATATAAATGGGATGGTTGAGTAAAGGAAGAGAAAGATATAGATGGTGGGGATGGATGAGTAAAGGAAGAGAGATGTACATGGTGACAAGTGCTAAGGCATACCCTTGAGGTTCAAATGCCATAATATAAGTGGCAGGATATTGCAAAGGGAGTATGATTAAAGAGTATGAATAAGTGGCGAAAGACCTGGATATGTATGGAGTTCGGGGGGGCTATCAGATAGTAATGATACAGAGATGTGAGGACAGGATTGGGGAGTGAGAGCTAGGCATAGTGTACGAAGAAGTTATGTGTGGATGGAACACACAGATCGGGGGGGCTGGCAGATAGCTAGTAGAGTGAGACAGGGCATGTGGAGAGAGCAATGATACAGTGGCACAGGACCAAGAAGACAGGAAAGGATAGTGGGAGGTAATCAGAGTACATGAAGTGGAAATGTGAGGAAGAGATATAGAGACATAGTTTGGTTTGTTGTGGTAGAGTGTGTGACTGGTTTACTTAAGTGTGGGTGAGACACACAGAACTTCTAGAACTCAGTTTCACTGATGTGGGCAGATCTTCTCAAGAACTTCACATTGCCAGACATCTCAGTCCATTGTCATTTCTTCTGTAAGGCCCAAATTTCTACATATATACACATGATAAGCTTTCAACTTCTCTTGACCAAATTCACTCACAAGGCTTTGGTTGGCCTGAGACTATAGTAGAAGACACTTGCCATGCAGTGGAACTGAACCAGGAACCATTTGGTTGGGAAGCAAACTTCTTACCAGTCAGTCATGCCTGCACCTTTTATGCTTACAGCACCACGGTTTTCCAAATGGTCACCCATCTAAGTACAAACTAGGCTCTACACTGCTTAACTTTAGTGATCAGAAACCAAAAATTAATATTTAAGTGCAGGCAGTGCAGTAGATTGCCTGAATCATTAGATGACTTGACAACAAGCCTCCCTGTATTTAGTTACAGCTCTTTGAGTTTAAATCCCACCAGTCAACTTTGCCTTTCTTCCTTCCAGGGTTGATAAAATAAAGTACCAACCATTTCCTTCCTCTAAAATTTCTGGCCTTGTGCCGAAGAAGTTATTGTTAAGATATATACAGGAACTATATGGTAGAAGCAACTTGTTCTTGTAAGCAATAGCAAGATGTTTTGGTATTTTGCTGTGAAAGATTATTTCCTTTTTGAAGATTTGGATCTTACCAATTTCAACACAAAGAAATAAATGAAAATAACAAACATATATATAAATGTATATACACACACACATATATATATAAATATATATACACACACACACACACATATATATATATACATACATACATACTTATACACACAC
The DNA here is from genome assembly GCF_001194135.2 of Octopus bimaculoides. Taxonomy (NCBI): domain Eukaryota; kingdom Metazoa; phylum Mollusca; class Cephalopoda; order Octopoda; family Octopodidae; genus Octopus; species Octopus bimaculoides. The sequence goes on from NC_068985.1 coordinate 72,420,684, forward strand.
ACATATATATATATATAAAGACTGAACTGGTATGAGGGTAAAAAATGTCTCCTTCACTAGTTGTTTTAAGTCGAAATCTCCTCCCGCCTTAAAAACACAAAAAAAAAGTTTAACTTAGTGACAAAAAGGATATGTTTAGTGAGATGCCTATGTTGTCATAGGACCTGCCAGAAATAGCAGCCAAATATTTCTCCGATGAAATTCTGCCATCATACAAGATCATATTGGATAATGTGATCCCAGGATGCATACTGCCAGGAGAAAAGATAGGATGGTCACCGCTGGAATATATTTAATCAAAAGTCTGTTCAATTGGAACTCAAATGTGATGAAACAACTCTTGAAAACTGGGATAACCTTCACAGTAATGACCCGATAGTGAAGGTTGTCGAGTTTTGGTAATTTTTAGACACAAATCAAAACTAAATGTTGTTGTAGTTGCTCCAATAGAAGTTCAATTTGAGTTGAAGTGGAAGATTGACTGCAGCATGGAACTGATTTGAGATTTGACTGTTGAGAAATACAGCCAAGAAGATTGTGCTCAGATAATTTTCATTCCATTTGGCACGTAGAACACTCTCACTAGAAACTGGTCTAAGTCATATCTCCACTGAAAGGAAAATGACAGCGCTATTCAAGAGAAGATTTGCGCTTTCAAGCTCGGAACTGAGAAAACTGATAAGGAGGATACAAGAGGCGGTCGAAAAAGCCAGCTTCTATATATGGCTGAAGCGGGAAGACCAAATATGGCTTGAAAGTCATAACATGCCTAGGTGAGACAGGCTGACACTGAAGTGGCTTTGTGCCCTCCATTGTCAGTTAAAGTTTAGACAGTGTCATGTGACAACTTGTTGGAGCCTAGCAGCAGGAAGTTTAGACAGTGTCATGTGACAACTTGCTGGGGTTGCCTACTGGACCCTAGCAGCGGGAAATTTAGACAGTGTCACGTGACAACTTGCTGGGGCAGCCTGCTGGAGCCTAGCAGCAGGTATAAAAAGAGGAATTTGACATGACAATCAGTCAGACGCTGACACTTGTTGATGCTGCATTGAAGAGGTCAGGGAATAGAAGAAAGAAGACATGCACCCAACACCAGAGCTGAAGACACCTCCGAAAGGGGGGACCCCGCCACGTCAAAACGGTAGAGGAGTAGGGGCCGAAACCGGACGTGGTTCCTCCTGATGATGTCTTGAGCTAACTGGATCCTATAAAGGAGCTGTTGTGGTAGCAGACCACGAAACATGGTTGAAATTCCTGGCCGTGAGCTTAAGGTGAGGGACTACTGACTCAGGATCATAATATAGTCTGATCCTGCTGTTACTATTTTTGTACCTTTGTTTACTTCACTAAATGAAAAACAAAATTTAGCTCTAAGATATTGATTCCCCCTCCCCCACTCTTCTTAGTAATCATCACTTAGTCTCCCATCAGTTCTATGGAAAAAGGATGTCCAGCAGTGACCAAACATATTTTCTTACTGAATCCATAATTACAAATAACTCAAACAGTGAAATAAGTTACACAGCAAAAAACTTAATTCCACTATTGAAAATATTTGCATTACTTTTTGCCAACACAGTACATCACTTGATGTGGAGGTGCAATGGCCCAGTGGTTAGGGCAGCGGACTCGCGGTCTCGATTCCCAGACCGGGCGTTGTGAGTGTTTATTGAGCGAAAACACCTAAAGCTCCACGAGGCTCCGGCAGGGGATGGTGGCGAACTCTGCTGTACTCTTCCACCACAACTTTCTCTCACTCTTACTTCCTGTTTCTGTTGTGCCTGTAATTCAAAGGGTCAGCCTTGTCACACTGTGTCACGCTGAATATCCCCGAGAACTACGTTAAGGGTACACGTGTCTGTGGAGTGCTCAGCCACTTGCACGTTAATTTCACGAGCAGGCTGTTCCGTTGATTGGATCGATTGGAACCCTCGACGTCGTAAGCGATGGAGTGCCAACAATAACAACATCACTTGATATATACTTGCTTCTTCTAAAATATAGGGTCATATTTGAGTATAATTAGGCTGTTATTTCCAAAAATTAAACAGCTTGTGATAGATAATCTTTAGTTCATTCTAAACAATTGACTTGTTAATGGTTTAAGCAAAACTGTATGAATTATTAATTAATACAGCGAATTGTAATGTTGCCCATTGGCTCTCACTCTCTTAAAAGTCTAGTAAATTTTGTTGTCATCTCATTTGATTCTAGTTTCTACTTATTCTATAGATCATCATTCATTGAACTGTTAAGTTATACAGCATTAAGAAATACAATAATAAAAAAACGCACTTGTTTTCAGAACTGTGGAAACATAAGTATGGATACATATTTATAATAATGAGACAGTTTCTGTCTCCTAAATTCCATTCACAATGGTACTGGACAACCTGGGGCTATAGTTGAAGAAATTCGCCCAAGGTGCTGTACAGTGGAATTGAAACTAGAGGAACCATGTAGTTGCAAAGTGAACATCTTAGCCACAAAATTCTTTTTGTCTTCCTTTTCTATGGGTACCATTCACCTATTACATACTGCACATTTTCATCTGTTAGTTATCATCCATTCCCACCATATAACCATATCAATGCAACTGCCATTTTTGCCTGCACACATAAAAGCCCTCAACACCCAGCCACTCTTTCAGCTTTTGTGCTTAGCTCTTCATGCTTATTAATAATAAATAAATCTATTTGCCAAAACCCAAATACTATTTTGGTGTCAAAGACAAATGTTTTGTCCAAAATGATTTAGAGACAACTGAAATGGAGAATTGCAGCATATGCCCATCCCAAATTGAGTTTTGCAAGTTAACTGTATTAATAATTCAATCTTTAATCCACACTAAATGAGACTGTAATTGTAGCAAGTCAATGTTATTGAAGCTGAAAGAAACTGTTCATTAAGGGGAAAAAAGTAAGTCACAAGAAATATTTGTCTTTTTGCAGTTTTTATTTATTTAAGAATATGTCTACATTTCAAAAGTGAACAGGAAAAGGTTAGCTCTTTATTTCTAGTCCTAAAATTTACTGGATTCAACGTTTCTGTGGAGTAATCCAAGCATTAAAACATCCAGTCTGATACATCTGAAATTGAAATAAACATACATTTAAGAAAGGAGAAAATAATCAACATTTTCTTAGATGTTTGGAAAAGAAATAACATCCCACAAAAATAAATAAATAAATAAAATAAGAAAATAAAAACTGATGCAGGTCCAAAAAACATGGAAGGTTTTACAGCTGCTCAGACATAAATAAAGTGGTGTAATAATGACAAAGGTAGAGACAATGGTGGTGGTGGTGGTGGTGGTGGTGATAATGAAATATTGATTGGGTGTATTTTTAAGATATCCCAGTAATGTACACACAACACTGTTGAGTAAGGTTGAATGCTCGTTCAGTTAAACATTAAGCCCTGCCAGTCAACACCTCCAAACACTAACATGGTGAGCCAATGAAGGAGCCTCTAGATGGTGGCTCAGTCTCCTAGAAATAACAGCCAAAATTCTGATCAAATAAACAGGTAGTCAGTTAAGTGAGCAGGTGCAACTCATAGATCTAGTGTTTCAAATATACTATGCATCCACAGAGCTGGGGACCATACAGCACACTTCAATACAGTGGTTAAGCCTTTTGATATCAATCCACCCAAGACTTCTCTTGGTTCCAGGTATAAGCTTTCTGTTTTAAACTTATCTAAATTAAAAACCTTCCATCAAAATTCCATGTTAGTTTATGTTTCAAACTCTAGCTTAATAATGATAAGGTTATCTTATTAAATTGTTCATTAATTACAAAATTAATCAAAATATATGCAGTGTATTTCAAAAAGAAACAAGTAAATGAAAGGGTTAATTGTGTGGGGTGAAGTTTTACTGCATTAATGAACATATATCCTCAATCTATTTCCCTACAGATGTAGATTCTAGTACTAACTACAGTAGGGGTAGGTAAGATGGATCAATCAAAGCACAACAGTTGTTATTTCTGTGCACTTATCAATGGCCATGTGCATCCTAACATAGAGCTTTTTGCTATCTTTGTGTACATGCAATTTTTGTTTGTCAGGACTGAGTGAGAGAGAGTGTTGTATAGTGTTCTGAGCTGTAGATTTTTGGAAGTGATTGTGCAAATAATAAGCAAAGACGGTGAGGGTTGGAGTTTGCTGTAATAACAAGCAATATGTCTCACATGACCAGGCAATCTTTCATTTTTATTACGTTTATATCATTATGCAAGTGGGGAATGTGTGCAATTTGTAATGATGTGCAGTATGATGATGAATATTTTGTTTATTGTAGTTTATTATGGTTTGTAAAAAGATTAAACCCAGATAGAACTGGTATAATCTCTGTATTGTTTGTATCCTGCTGTGGTCTCTTTGTGCTGTAAATGTTGCAGATATGTTTGTCTAATTCCAGGTAGTTGTGTCTTTACTGTAGATGTACTATGTTTATGTTGTTGCAGACTGAGCAGACCAAAGGGACCCTAGTTACGACCATCACATGATATAAATCTAAGACTAAGTAATCCAGTTGACCTTCCTTTTTAAAATGATAGGGTGTGATATGAAGGACTGCCATTTCCAGCAAGATGCAGAGGCTCTTTCATTAACTTAGTGTATGTTTATGATGATGATGATGAGTATAGTGGTTGATTGTAATTGATTGAATATTGCTGGCAAAAAGATGACTGTTGTAGCAATTTAACCACAAGTTAGCCATTATCAAAAGAATTGTAGTCATGATCCTTAGATTCCCAAAGAGCAGAAAACTGAAGACAACATTATCCAACATTTCTTCCATACAGTAACTAATTTGATTTCAGTACTTTATTTAAGTAAAAAAAGCACTCAAGAATATTTTGAATGATGAAAGATTTAGTAGTGTAAACACAAATGCAAAATACCCTCATTTACAGGCATACACATGTATATACATTAATTTGCTATCTGCAATTATATACATTTGTTCTCTACAATTATTATGAATCAAAACGTAAATTTCAGTTGAGGGCCAGCAAAAACAAAGGTGCAATTTTACCTCCCTTCAAGTTCAGACACTTGAAAGATCTAACCCTAGGCTTCCTGGTCAGGTTCTGTGGATCCTAAATTAAGAGCAGCTAACTGGGAAAGGAAGTGAACAAATTACAGGCAGGTGTTTTCAAATCATTTTCAAAATAAAATGATTTGGTATTTGGTCACTATACAGTATCATCATCATCGTTTAACGTTTTTATTTTAGCAACAGTTGAAATATTTTGAAGTATTTTGTTATGCTAAGATAAGATAAATGTCTTCATCATCGTTTTTATGTTCACTTTTGCATGCTTGCATGAGTAAGAAGATTCAATGCAAGAGACTATCTATGGTTGGATGCTGTGTTTTTATCACCCACTCTCTTCTATTTACAAGCAAAGTAATATTTCCCCATAGTTAGACATTTACACAGAAACTTGGGAATGAAGGACACTGCATATATAACAATGAGACTTGTTTACAACTATCCCATGATGTCAAGACAATGAGATTACACACACACACACACACACAGAGGCTTCTTTCAACTTCTGTCTATTAAATCCACTTGCAAAATTTTGTCTGACGCAGGGCTATAGGAGACACTTGCCTAAGATGCGCCAAAAAGTGGGAATGAACCCAAAACCATATGGCTGGGAAGCAAACTTCTCAACCACACAGTCTGTTCACTTTTGTACAGTTTCCTTGATTTGTGCAAAAGTGAGCTGCCAAATTCTCTCGAACTTTTGTCTCCATGAAAACCTTTATGCATTTCATTATCAGTAATTATTAACCCTTTAGCATTTAAGCCAGCCATAACTGGCCCAAATATTATAACTGTTTTATGTTCAAACTAGCCAGATCTGGCCTCTCACACCTACTTGACAATGTCAACCTAAAATTAAGCAATCATATCACCAAAATTTCCAAACTACAAGATAATGCATGAATAATTCAAAACAATGTGAGTAAATATCACATTTGATAGAGTAATCTGAATGTTAAAGGGTTAATATTCATATTTCCTGTAATTTAAGCAATAGCTTTAAATCATTCAGCCATGTTATAAACAGCTGATCTCATATCACACGAATCTAGAGAAATATGTTTGAAAGAAAAGTGGGGTAAGAAACATTTTGACCCTCAAGTGATTCATCACCATCATTTGGTCTTTGGATTCTTTTATCAGAGTCTACTCTGTTGAAGCATTCAAGCCAAGCCTTCAGAGAGGACATGTTAAACACCCCACTCCTTCCTTTCTTTTTTTCCAAAATTTCTTTGGATTCCTCTTTTCAACAAGGAGATAACAATTTTGACTCCCACAAAACAGCTTTTTTCAAAAAATAGGAGGAAATTTCAGTTTCCCTCTATCCAACCAATATTTTCTTCAAAATATTGGTATGGTAGCTAGAAATAACAGCCAAATCTTCCTCAAACTACATACTTTTTACATTTTATTAAATTAAAGAAAACATTGGATAATCTAATGGGTTAGAGTTTAGGGGCTATGTTTAAGGTTAAAGTACAGGGTTAGGATGTAATCTCCATATTTTTCAACATGAAATTCTTAAAAAGGTTTTGAAAAAGGTCAAATACAAAACAATTGAGGACAGAGTGGTGATGGTAGTGGTTTTGGGGAGAGGAATTAAAATTTTAGATGTTTAGCAGGAGGGGAGATGCAAAATCAAAATCTTCATGGTTGAAAATATAAAAATCTAAAGAAATTATTTTTAAATATGAACAAAAAATATCTGGATATCTGGATGGCTGTGTATTCTGAAAGCTGGGAGAGTGGAAGATAGAATTTTAAAAAATTGGAATCTGTATGTTTTTCAGTGGAATTCAAACAAAAATTAGAAATAAAAATTTAAAAAGTTAAAAATAAAAAATCTGTGAAGTGTATGTGTGTGTGTTTGTGTGTGGAGATGCACATTTTGAAAAATATTCTTTTGACAAAACTGGGATCTCAGGAGTAGAAAAAAGTTTTTTTTACAATTAGAAGCAGAAGCCCCACAGAGGACTGAGAATATTGTCCTTTCTCCTACAAGTAAGGCACACACAAAAAATAAAAATAAATAAGATTCAATCAGAATTACATATAATGATGTTAATAAATTAATTTTAATATATGAATATATATAAGCAAGTTGGACTTACGGCAAACCCTGTAACAATAGCTATTGAAGTAGATATCAAGAGCTGCAAGTTGTACTTTCCTTGGTTCCTTTTATAATCTGTAGACCAAGAACCTTCTGGAATAGGCAAATAATCCATATGGGAAAGTGTTTCCTTGTCAATATCTCTGTCAGATTTCCAGTGAGCTGGACCATATCCACTCATGTTGCTGGCTAAAACTGAGGAACGACCTGAAAGAATTACAAAAGAAATAAATTCAGTTATTTAACATTGGTTTCAAAATTTGGCACAAGGCCAGCAAGTTCTGGGTGAGGATGTAAGCTGATTATATTGACCCCAGTGCTCAACTGGTACTTATTTTATTGACCCTGAAAGGATGAAAGGCAAAGTGAACTAAGCATTTTGCCCGGTGTGCTAAAGATTCTGCCAGCTCACCATCTTACATGCAGCTGATTAATATTGGTCTCAAACTTTGGCACAAGACCAGCAATTTGGGGAAGAGTGTAAATCAATTATACTGACCCCAGTGCTGAACTGGTACTTATTTTATAGACCCCCAAAAGGATGAATGACAGAGTAGACCTCAGTGGAATTTGAACTCAGAATGTAAAGATGGATGAAATCTAAACTAAGCATTTTGGTGCATACTTAGGAATGCAGAGTCTGTTTAGTTGACATCCAGCACTTCATTAATACTCTATTTCATCAACCATGGAAAAATGAAAGGCCAAGTTGATAAGAAAGATTTGAACACAAAGTGGTTTAGAATGTTAAACGAAATAAAATAAATAATAAATAAAACAATAATCTATACCAGGGGTTTTCAAACTTTTTGACTTGCGGACCCCTTTATATTTCAGGCTTTACCTTAGGGACCCCCTTATAAATGCTTATGAAATTTATACATAAATATTTGCTTAAAATAATATATATCTTTACATTTATTTATTTAACAGTATTTAATAAATAGGCTTATTGTCAATTAAAAGATTTCGATTAAAAAATATATATAAAATCAAATTGCCCATAAAAAGTATTTGCTGTCTACAGACCCCCTGTTGTCCACGGACCACAGTTTGAAAACCCCTGATCTATACAACCACAACTGTAATTTCATTTTTAAAAAATGACAGTTTTAGTAAAATAATTTGGTTCCCACTGCTCTTATTGTCTAATTTCAGATTAGCTGGTTGAAAAACTACTTTTCTTATTGCTCTTTGTAGCATTTTGTGTCTGTAACACAAGATTGGTAATGTAAATAAAAATATAAAAATCTTTTCAACTAAAATAAATTGAAGCAATAAAGAAGCCTCTACATCAAAGACTCCCAAATTTTTCACTATCAAGCATCAGTTTTATTTAAATGAGCTTTCCTGTAGATCCCAAGCTCTAGAAAGTTCTGTGCTCAACAAACCAATTTTATTAACCAACTACAAACTTATTTTCCAGTTTCTTTTCTCAAATGAAAAAGATATGTAATTAAATGTAATATGTGAATAATTATACATTTCACATTGCAACTTTTTAAAAATTTTAACAAAGTTCATGGACACAAGGCTGGGAATTGTTACTGTACATATTTGAGCAACTTGCAAGAAATACCAGCCAAATCTTCCTCAAAACATACCCTACTATTCTGAAAAAGGAAGGACACACTGGATAAGTCCTAGATACCACAAAATCAAGATGCCCATGATATGTCAGCTTCATGAAAGCTCATGAATAACAATGCAATCATCAAGCTGATGATGGATTTGCTACACAGTTGCTCAATCTAAAATATACAGCAGCCAAATTTCCCTCAAATTACACCCTACTAACTTAAAAATAGGACACATTAGATTATGAAGTCCAAGATATACTATGAGCATGAATGAAATATCTGTAATTACAGGTTTACTCTATCAGGGCAAACCCTAATTTAAATGCTGATAACAATAAACCTTAAAGGATATAAATATAAGGTATTATTTTCCCTGGAAATGGATTGCATTCCCTTAAATTTATCTTCACAGTATATATATATATATAAAACCCTTTAGCATTCAAACATAGATGTAAGTTGTTTGTTTAGATGTCTGTTTGTGTCTAGTTGCCATCTACACCCATTAACGAATTGCAAACATGTTAAAGCAACATCCAGTTTGTTACTAGGCTCATTGAAGTTTAATAAAAATCTATAATTGGATAGCTAGGGCCCCTAGAAGGGATCCACATATATAACCAATATATTTTCCTTTAACAGCCAAAGGAAATAATTCATTTTCCTAGCCAAGGGAAATAGCCCATTCATTTTCCTTTGACCATTCTAAACACTACCAAGCTGAAAGTTAATGGTCAAGGGATGGAAATTGGTAGATCATGCCCTACAACCCCTTGCTGTCTAAAACATTGCAGGCTCATGTTAATGTTGAATTATGCAACTCTATAAAAAGTATTAAATATGTATGTAATGTAAATACATCAATAACGGCTCAGATATGGCAGTTTTTGAACTTGAGCAGGAGGGCAGGCAGGCAGATGAAATTCAGCAATATAAGTTGGGCAGGTATATTTCCTCTAATGAGGGATTCGAAATCCACAAGCGGTGTCCAACAGTGGTGAATCGATCTGTACATCTTAAAAATGACCAGTGCGTATATTTCACAGAAGACAATGCTTGAAACGTAGTTCTGAATCCACCAGAAACTACTTTCAGAGCTTTCTTCAAATCATGCCAATGTGATCTGTTTGCCCGAACACTGTTGTATGTTGGAGGTTCCCGTGTATTATACCTGGGCATGCAATAGATAGAACAGATGCAAGCAAGGAGCATGCATTGAGGGCTGAGAAGAACATGCTGTCTTCAGAAGTGGGGCAATCAGGCGGGTGTATACTGTGCACCCTAATCAGCAGGAGCACTTCTTTCTGCATCTACTGCTGCACACTGTCAGACCTTCAAAGAAGCAATGGGGAAGTCTGCACAACCTACAGAGAAGCCTGCACCAAACATGGACTACTAGAGGACGATGCTCACTGGGACCAGACACCAGGAGGAGGCAGAGGTTAGCAGAACACCAAGTCAACTGTGCCAGCTATTCTCTATCATGTTGATGACATGTGGCTTGGGTGAACCTCTCAAGCTTTAAGCAACCCACAAAACCAGCATGGCAGAGGACATCCTACAAAGGATTCAAAGGCAAATCTCAGCAGAAATTGCCACGTTTAATAATGCCATTTACAATAACACATTACTTGACCTGGACACCTGAGTGCAAGCTATGGGAGGTCAAGGCATTGCAACATTTAGTCTGTCTCAACCAGAGCAGGCAGCAAACAATCTTGCAATTGAGTACCTGTGAGAAATCAGCAATGACATTTAGGAAATGACAATGTATGTAGCCAATAACGAACACCAACTGATGGAGGACCAACTGGGTGTTTATAAGACCATTATTTCGAGCATTGAAAATGAAAGAGGAGGTCTTTATTTTGGATGCTCCAGGTGGAACTGGCAAGACAGTTGTCATCAACTTTCTTCTGGCTAAACTGCGCCAAATAAAACATATTACCATAGCAGTGGCGTCAAGTGGAATTGTTGTAACTCTTCTAAGTGGTGGCCACACAGCTCATTCCGGTTTCAAACCCCCTTTGGATCTGTCCAAGAAAGAGAAGGCAAACTGCAACATCAGTCATGGTTCTATAAAAGCAAACTTCTGGGTGAATGCCAGTTGATCATCTGGGATGAGGTGACAATGAGCCATAAGGTTTCCTCTGAAGCTCTTGACATGGCCCTTCAGGATCTGAGACACAACATCAGGCTCATGGGAGGTGCCACAGTCTTGCCTGCAGGAGATTTTAGACAAACCCTTCCTGTGGTTCCAAAGACAACAAGAGCTGATGAGGTAAATGTCAGCATAAAATCGTCCTACCTATAGAGCAGTGTGCAAAAACTAAGAATCACAACCAACATGAGACTGCAGCTCAGTGGTGATGATGCAGACAAAACCTTTTCAAAGCAACTGCTGGATGTTGGTAATGGCACTTTGGCTGGCGAGAAGGATGGCTGGGTAAGCCTGCCTTTTGGACATATGGTATCTGATTTAAAGGAACTAATGAATAAGGTGTTTCCTAACCTGAGGAATCAGTTTACAGACCACAACTGGCTGAAAACCTGTGCCATTTTAGCTCCAAAGAATGTGGCAGTTGACAATCTGAATATCAAACTTCTGGAACAGTTGCTAGGTGAGCATTACATCTATAATTCTATTGATACTGTATTCAACATCGATGAAGCTATGAATTATCCAGTTAAATACTTGAATAGTCTAACACCACCTGGCCTCTCACCTCAAGATTGGGGCACCAGTTATGCTGCTTCAAAACCTTGATCCACCAAAGCTTTGCAATGGCACTCGACTTATAATAAAGAAAAGGATGCTAACAGTCTTGGACACAACAATTTCGACTGGTAAAACGGTAAGCCTGTATTCATTCCTAGAATTCCACTTATTCCCTCAGATATGCCTTTTCAGTACAAGCACCTGCAATTCCCATTGAAACTAAGCTTTGCAAGGAGCATTAACAAGGTCCAGAGGCAGTACTTGGATGTGGTAGGTCTGAGCTTTGCGGAACTAGTTTTTTCCTATGGCCAACTTTATGGGAGATGCTCAAGAGTCAGCAATCCTAATCTTTGTTTATTTATGTCCCACAAGGAAAGACCGAAAATGTTGTTTATTAAGAAGCTTTGCAAACTTAATAAGATTCACCAAATCATCAGGTATTTATTATTTAACTGCAATATTTGTAAGTGTTGTAAATGTATTCATAATCTACATGTTATTTTATTTTTAAATCTATATGCAAATTTATTTGTATGTCTACTGTAAAACTAAATGTCAATCCGTTTCTACATTCATTGTAAATCTATTTCAACACTAGCGCCCCTAAGGGTTATATTCTCTGGGAACACACAAAAGCCCTTTGCAGAGTTATTCACTTTGAATTGTTATTATTTCATATCCGATTAGCCTGTTATTACATAACATGCTTCACAATTTTGGTATACATACCTTATTGGTATATCCTCCAAGTTCTATATACTCTGGGAACACATTAAAGCCCTTTCTGGGGCTACTTTATTTGAATTTTTATCAGGTAACTAATTTCATGTTATTACGTAACTGACTTCATGAATAGGGTATTCATAACTTATTGGGATTTCATAAAAACAAGATACTATGTAAGACAGTTTGGTATTCTCTGTAAATGCACAAAAACCGTTTTAAGGGCTACATACTTTGTATTGTTGTTATTGGATTAGCAAAACAAAAGAACAAAACCAAGGGATAAGCCCCACTTTTCTGGGAATTACCAGGTACATCAGCTAGTATGTGTATATAGATTTATGTGTGTGTCTTTGTCCTACCACTGCTTGACAACTGGTGGTAGCATGTTTAGGTCCCCATAACTTAGTGGTCCAGCAAAATAGATCGATAGAATAAATATCAGGCTTTAAAAAGAAATAATTACTAGGGTTGATTCATTTAACTAAAAATTCTTTAAGGTGGTGCTCCAGCTTGACCAGTCTAATGACTGAAACAAGTAAAGAAATAAAAGACATATGTGTGTGTATGTGTGCATATATATATATATATATATATATATATATATAT
>NC_068985.1:72435145-72436776 GCF_001194135.2 Octopus bimaculoides
GAAAACACGGTCCAACCCATGCTAGCATGAAAAGCGGACGTTAAACGATGATGATGATGATGATATGTATAAAGAATAAAAAGTTTTGAATGGTACAACAATGCACTATAATACAAAAAAAATGGACTATATACCTGTTGTAAATTACAACAGGTATATAGTCCATTTTTTGTATTATAGTGCATTGTTGTACCATTCAAAACTTTTTATCCCTTATAAACAATACACAATGCTTCAAGCGAACTACAATACTCTCCTATATATATATATTCTTTTATTTGTTTCAGTCATTTTAACTGCGGCCATGCTGGAACACCGCCTTAAAATTTTAAAGTTTATTACTACCGATTTTCTAGAGAATTCAAAGTCAACCCTGAAAGTTATGTTTCGTATCCAAATATGCCAATGTAAACAATACGACTGAAGAAGAAAAAAACAGTGATGGGTGAATGTGCATATTTCGAGAGTTATTGCTCTTTCATCAGCACCACACCCAGCTCAACTATCCATGAATGCATTACTTAAATACCTACTAAGTCTAGTGCACTGCTAACACAATATTACCTCGTAAACCTTTAATATACTTGGTAGCATATTATGGTTGTAAAACGAAATATTGTGACCCCGCTAATAATTAATATAAATATACTGATTATTAGGAATGTGTTTGATACATAAATTGGTCTATCTATATGATAGTGTTACGCCGCTAAACTTAGGTACTGCACGTATTACTTGCCCAAACTGCCGCCAAAGTGGGATTGAACCCTGAACCGTTTGGTTGTGAATCGAACTTCTTCAACTATCTCCATTTTTAACAGTCGAATGCACATCAAAGAGAACAATGAAACATTTCTTCAACTTGTCAGAGGCACGGGTTATTTCGAGCTCTGCAACTATAGATTGCACTTCGTTGCCTGACTGCTTCCTGATACTGAGAGGGTTTCTAAATGTGGTTGCTCGAGAAGCAAAGAAATGGCAGCCAAATCTACCCTACAATCTTCAAAACAGTGAAGGACACCTTGGACAGTACACATGAGCCTCTAAGTGATCATTCGAACTGTTAGAGATAGCAGCCAAATCCTCATTAAATCAGTTACGTTTCGTTAAAAAAAATTCATCAGAGTGTAGACGTAGAAATCTGTAAGACAAGTTGGTCGCGGCTGGAGTACCTTTGGTGATAAGATAAGAGGTCTGCTTAATAAGAACCGGTCTGGGGTTAAACGAAACAGTTTACGTGCCAAATATCCGGTTGATCATGGTCGTTATTTAACCCCAGGTCTGTCCTGTTCAAGCTGACCTACGATTAACAATATTTCAGCAGTGACTATCTCACTTTTTGGCTGGATATTTTAAACCATATTATCTAACGTACCCCGTTTTGTTAAGACAGTAGTGTAATTTAACGGTCATTTGGCCGCTATTTTTAGAAGATTAGACGAATTGGAAAAAATCTCCGTCAAAACGAAGAAAATTCAACCATGGGCGTCGAAACTCCGCCAAAGTCATTAGCTCGTCTCCTTAAACTAGCACTCCAACGAAATAGCAACCAAACGTCACCTTTCATTACATTTTATTTCTTAACATAAGAAAAGATTATAATACACAATGTAATTTATACAAAAAAAAAA
>NC_068985.1:72436837-72439367 GCF_001194135.2 Octopus bimaculoides
CAAACGGAACGTCTGCTGGATCAAAGCTACCGGAGACTAAGCATTAGATATGCAGAGAAATAACTTTGAAAAAATACATGAAGGTCGCTGCATCAAACAATTGTCTATAATACACGCCCACACAATATATATATATATATATATATATATATATATACACACACATATATATATATATATAAGGTTTTTGATATAGCTGGTCAGAGAGTGACCATGAATTTCGCACCTATAAGGCGCTTAGCTGTATAGGTGACAATACAGCGAAGCGTCTAATAAGGTACGGAACCAATTGTCACTCTCTAACCGGTCACAACAAACTACCTTCTAAATATTATTATTCCGTTTTAGAATACGCTTCTTCATATTCATATCTATTTATATATATACACGTCTATCTCATATATATATATATATATATATATATATATATGAGGAGGGTATGGATAAAACGAATGCCATGCAGCATCTGTTGCGGTCCGCTACATTCTGAGTTCAAATCCCATCTGCTTCAACTTTTTCATTCTTGCAGGGATAGAGAAATAAGGTACTAACACAGGTCAGTGGATCAGAACGTCGAATATACATATATATATATAAGGTTTTTGATATAGCTGGTCAGAGAGTGACCATGAATTTCGCACCTATAAGGCGCTTAGCTGTATAGGTGACAATACAGCAGTTTTAGGGAAAAGAACTAAGGTTCATGAACTCATCAATAAAAATCCACCGTCACATATATATTTAATATATATTTAATACTGTGAAACTTAATTTAATTTTAATTTTTAATAAATTGATTTTAATTGAGTTTTTACCTGTAATTTTGGATTTTTATCCCTAATATTATATATATATATATATATATGCGGGTGTGTGTGAATCTACAGAACTCGAATAAAAATAGTGGTCTGTGTCGGTCTTAATTAAAGTGGATTAAATTGTTATTTTGCAGTGTGGAAGTTATTAAATCTATTTCAGTATCTGATTGAACATCATTTTTATCGAACTAGCAAGAATGAGAGTCAAAGCTGGTCTGGGTAGGATTTGAATTCAGAATAATACCGCAAGCATTTTGTCTAATAATTTCGTCTGAAATAAGACAATCAGGAAGAACGCAAGTAACTTTGCTGAAAGGGGAGACAGGGTGAACGAATATGTAGAAAGAGAAAGTTAATATATGAAAGCATAGAGAAAAACAACAAGTAAAGGAGAAAGAGAAAGTGATGGGAATAAACTAGACTATTTCCATTATGTTACTTACTAACTGTCGTCCTCAAAGAATTAGCAAGAGGTAAGACCCTGGGAAGCATTTTTGGTCTCTGGGTGGTTAACTGAAGACACACGAAACACCTTCAATAATTTCTCCGTTCCTTTGACCTTCAGAAAAATCACTTCCGGTCGAGAACCTGAAAGAAAAAAATTCTTCTCCTGTCCCATTATTGTTTTTTATTTGTCATAAAAATTTTTAGAATTATTATTTCCTCACATGAAAAATATATTTGGATTTAGTTTAATAATACATTTTTTTTTTATGTATGAATACATGTATTTGCATGTCTGTGTATCGTTTCGTACAGTAGAAATATTAAACAAACTTAAATATCAAAGAAGCTATTTTTAATTTCTTTTTAATTGTTGGTGCTTCGAAAATTTAAAAACGCCTCAATATCAATCAATTATAAATCGTTTTCATCGATGATTTTTTATAAATTTATTAGCCATTGATTATTAGGAACTGCATTTAGCCCTTATCAGTCACGTGATATTTTAATCTGTCACAAAGGCCAAGCAGACGTCAACAAGGATATTGACATTTCAATTTTCTGATTATGGTAAACAAATCAATCAAACTTATCATAGTCGCATGTTATATAACAATGATTTCTTTTATTTACCACCAGGGCTAATAATAATAATAATAATAATAATAATAATAATAATAATAACACACCCAAGGTTGCAAAAGCAACGAAAATTTTGGAAAGAAATAATATAAATAATAAATGATTGGAAATTAAACCGGTGAGTGTGTTGGATATTAAAGGCAGTATGGACCAGGCGTGGTCCCAAGAATTTTTCGAAAGGATAGCACAAGGTCAGAAGAGAATGCAATTCCAGGAGAAAAGGGCGTAATAACATTATTTAGATGGGCACACTTCTTTTCTTGAGCGGGGCACGTGTCCCTCAGGTCTCCACCCGTTTGGGTCTGCTCCTGATGACTTACCCCAGATAATACACACACACACACATATATATGTGTGTGTGTGTAGAATAATGATATTAGGGATAAAAATCCAAATTTACAGGTAAAAACTCAATTAAATTCAATTTATTAAAAATTAAAATTAAATCAAGTTTCACAGTATTAAATATAAATATATAGTTTTAGAGAAAAAACCCCATAGTTTATGAACTAATCCATGAAAATCCAGTCACATAGAAAAATTAATAAGTAAATGCACGATAAATAAGTATAATATAATACAAAGTATTATCATAATCTTATGATATTTACTTTGTATCATATTAT
>NC_068985.1:72439827-72455146 GCF_001194135.2 Octopus bimaculoides
TATATACGTTATACACACACATGTGTATATATATACGTTACATATCTACAGGTGTAGATGTGTTTGTCAGACATGGGGTGTATTTGTGTGTCTGTATATATATATATATATATATATATATATATATATAACTCATTTGTATATTCAAGTTTTGCGGTGATGGTGAATGTTTTATGGTTTATGACTTCTTTGCGTATGTGTATTTATTTGTATTTACGTCTATGCACATGCATGTGCACACAGACTACGTTTTTGTATATCCGCGTATGTATGAGTATATAGGGATGTGTATATGAGCATCTTAATGCGTGCGTTTTTACGTCTGTGTTTTTATTTGAATATACGTTTTCCGCGTATGTATATGCATATATGTATAAACCACGTTTTGTATATCCGCGTATGTGTGTGTGTGTGTGTGCGTGTAGAGATGTATATATGAGCGTAGTGATGCGTGCATGAGTATATTTGCGTGTGTATGTGCGTGTATACGTAGACATTCTTAATTCTTTTATTCTTTTTGTTCTTTTACTTGTTTCAGTCATTTGACTCCGGCCATTCTGGAGCACCGCCTTTAGTCGAGCAAATCGACCCCAGGACTCATTCTTTGTAAGCTTAGTACTTATTCTATCGACATCTTTTGCCGAACCGCTAAGTTATGGGGACGTAAACACACCAGCATCAGTTGTCAAGCGATATTGAGGGGAAAAACACACACACACACACACACACACACACACATGCATATATACGACGGGCTTCTTTCAGTTTCCGTCTACCAAATCCACTCACAAGGCTTTGGTCAGCCCGAGGCTATTGTAGAAGACACTTGCCCAAGGTGCCACGCATATATATGTGTTTGTATGTAATATGTACACGCATGTGAGTATGTATATAGATATATATGCATGTGTGTGTGCGTACATGTCTGTGCGTGTATATGTGTGCATATGCGGATTCTATGAATGAAGTATTACTTTGATCATGCCTATTAGAGTAATTTCCCTTTATTTAACGTTTTTTTTTATAGCGTTTTGTCTTAATAACTGATGAGATACCGGAGCGGACTTCATTTCCCGCATCCGAAACTCTGAATTTTAGTATGACAACCAACTAATTGTCACATATATCTATAGATAAATTCCTCTATTTTACGTAATATCGAGGTCTCATTCATTCTTTTGTTGTTATATTATTATTATCTACACATAAATTTGACATGGGCGATTCTTTCTTGTCTTGGGATTCAGGTCAAACGGCTAGGTGGAATTGCGCGAAAAATTACACAGATGTGTAGAATGATCCAGTGGTGATGCTGGGCTTTGTATTTTTTATGATTACCAAGCTAATCTACTATAATAATATTCTTGTGTTTATGAATGAGAAAGGAAGGGGTGATGTCATATTTTTTCACAGCTCCCATGCGTCGTGGAGACAGCCCTAATGGAGACCAATGAGAGGGGCAGCAGCACCACCAGCAATAAGGATAAAGAAGATGATTTGTTTATCAGCATCAATCGGTTCCGAGAGAGCACGAGTCACAGGTCACTGAAATCCAAGGCGTAGAACTTAAAGACCTGGCTGGAGGCCATCTCGAAGGAGGTCCTGACTGAAGATGCATTTTTGGGTGAGCAGGTCTTGAGCGACCGGTTCACCAAGTATAACACCTCCATTCCATCCAGTGCTGCAGTTGAGCGCCATTTCTCTATAGGTAAAGATATTTTGAGGGACAAGAGAGCCACCCTCTCAGATGGTAACTTTGAGAGGCTGATGTTTATGAAGAGCAACCAGCATCACGTCGAGGAGATTGAGAAGGCCCAACCAGAGTAGCACACCTTGATCATCATCATCTGATCTTGGTATGATACCTATGCTATACTATATCTTTTTGATTTGTGTAATTCTTTTTAGTACCGTATTATTTATTGTATGATGACTGAAAAATTAATGTTTAATTTCATTTGTTCATTTATTTGCGTACACCTTGATTATCATCTGATCTTGGCATGCTATATTTGTTTTGGAAAACTGTATGTCTAAGTTTCAGCTCTCTAGGTCTACTTATAAGGGCTTTAGAGCCAAAAAAACTAAACCGAAACTAAATTCATACGATAAAAGTTGGCGGTTATCAGTTAGCGTATATATATAGCACAAGGCATGAGGATGCGGAAAAGCATCGACCTGTTTAGAAATAGGAGCTAAACTCTTAATAAACCGCCAGAAGGCCCCAATGAGTGACTATATTTTAAAATATTTTTAGATACTGACAACGGTAAGAAACCTACCTTTTGTCAGTTTAATACGGCATGACATGATCCGCTCAGATATACCACTTGGAAGTTGTGCAATGGAGGATACTAATGTATTCTTGAGAACAAACCCAACACCAGATGCTCTACGCTGACCTTTAGGTAAGTCTCTCCAAAAGATAGTATATCCATAAGTAGGTTCATCTACTTGATCCTCACCAGAGAGACGAGTTTCAGGGAGCGCAAGGGGATATTTATTGAGCTCACATGCAATAAGTGCAGCCCACCTTTCTGGCCTCTTGTTGAATTTATCATCAAGTGTACGCACATTCCAACAACCGAAATTCAAAGGATGTTTATTTTTACTTTTTCTTGAAGATTGTTTGACCACAGTGGCAGGATGACGACCGGGTCCGGCCTTGATACATTGGAACACATACCGAGCCAAACCTGTTCCCCTGACGTTCCCAAGCTTTTTTTAAATTTTTTTTTTACCATTTACTGAATCTGTTTGAGACATTTTAGAGTAAGTTACAAGTGCATTTTTAGGTTTCTGCCAACCAACCAATTCAATGGTTTTACTAAGATTTGGAGTACAAGAAGTACCTGTGCAGAGGAATAATTTTCAGTGGGTGTAGCTTGCACTGCACTATCTCCACCTATTGGACTAAGAAGACTTTCGCCAATGTGACATGAAAATTGACAAAATCAGGAACTTCCAAGACCTCAGCTTTTATTTCGGAGATTTCATTCTCCTAGGTAGATTACCAACCAAGGTTAAAGAGCTTCTACCTGCCCATGAGGTAAGCTATCCCATTCCAGACACCAAACCGACACTCTATAAAGTGATCAAATATCACTCCGGTGACCGACGCGGAGTAGCTCATTCATAAAATAAAAAATGTATATATATACGTATATGTATATGTAATATCGGTACTTTTGGTTATCACCTTCAACTAAAAAAAAATGTTTAACCCTCAATAAAACAAAAAAAAGGAAAAATTAATAAACATAAAAAGAGAAAAGATGAAATGTCGTTTTGAATCTGATAATAATTTTATAACAAACCATACCATGCCTATTGAAGAGATTAAACGTCAACAATGTGTTGAAGTATTGAATCAAAAGGATCTCTTTTAATCCAATCTCATGCCACATTAACCCGATTTTTTAGTGGGGAGATTACCCAATTTTTTAATGGCAATTTTTTAATGGGGGTGAGATAACCAAAAAGTACCATGAACTGAACACATTTAGAAGCTACCGCTGTTTGGTGCAATGATATGAGACAATGACCCATTAGCATCAACTGTTACTGTAATCTAATTTTCCTGGCTTTAAGAACGTTGGTGAAAGCAATGGAAACGATCGGAATGTCTCTGTACAACAATCTATTTATGTATTTCTTCGTTCAGCCGAATGAACAAATCAAGGGAGATGACTCTTTAAAATGGATATTTACTCGCTATGTCATTTACAAAACATTTCTATTATTGCGAATATTTTCAATAATATATGTATTTATGTTTAACCTATAAATTTAAAAGAAAAGTAGCTTTTAAAAGTGATTTATTACATTGCTAATATATATAGTTTCTTAATTAATTAAGATTTAATTAGCATATATACGATGCAATAATTACATGCCTTAAGTTCTGATTTTGTCTTAACAGATCTTTTAAGAAGTTCCTAAACGGGGAAAATGTTCTTGTCCTCCTAAATCTCACTTAAACTGAGACAAAGCAGAAATGTCTAGTGGTCTCTTAATTTGCTAGAAATAACAACTAAATCTCTTTCAACTCACACCCTAGTTTTTAAAATAGAAGAGGACATTGGATATCATCATCCTAGAAATACAAAAAGGCGTCATGGACATGACTAGAAGGTTTTTCATAAAAGGCCAGTTCGATGAAAGCTGACCAGGCTTGAACGACCGCACCCATGATTTTGCTCATGGATATTAATTAGCATTAGTTTCGCCTGCTAGAGTTTAGAGTTACTTCCCTTCCATCCAGTGGTGACTAAACGATTCAGTACAACTTCTTGAAGAGAGAAACTTTAGAGAAGTGTTTTGTTGTTTACATGGATCGTTTCGAGTGGAGCGACGGCCAGCTGGCTGAAGATGAAGTATTCGTCTTCCAAAGAAGTGGAGTAGCATTATATGATGGTCAAGAGAAGGCACGTAATTTCTATTTTTATTCAATATTTATGCCTATGTAATCGCCTTTTCCCCCGCCTTTCTCGTTTGTAATACGTCTTCCGCAGAAATAAACTTACTTTTAGATACTGTACATGTCAGACAAAAGATTAGGCTGAGCTCTTTTATGTTTTTGTACCACAAATAGACGTATTTTACGTACAGCTTTCACTGCAGATATTTCCTTGGTTGATTTTCGACTACAGATCATAAAAAATTCGTCACCTTCCGATAGTTGCAAGATGTAAACATTAACCGTTTCGTTTCCTTCAGCTGTGTCAGACAGTATAGATGTTACAAGATGTTAAGATTCTATTGACATTTATCGCTGTATACTTCCCCACCAACTTCCTGTTACCCACAAAACCTCTACACCAAGCTAGAGTTGGGGAGCTTCAGCCATCAATTACCCTTTGTATCTGTCATGAGGGAGGTTGTCTGGGTGAATGATACCGAAGAGTTGCCTATATATAAGACTTTCTCACTTTCTTGAGCGCCAAACTAATACACCTGGCTTTTGTTTTCTTGTAAATTTCAACTACACACACACACACACATATATATATATGCGCACGCACATTTCGATGGTTGATAGTTATGGCCGGTCAGACAGTGACCATTGCTTTCGTACCTATACAGCGCTTACAGGCGATTCGTCAGACTCAAATGGAAGCCGCTTACTGTGGTCACTTTTGGGAGAACATTTTAGATAGTAATAATTGGCTGATAACTATCAATATCCTGGGCATGTTTCCCACCCACTCGTCTTGGTAACAATAACCGTTTGATTGTGTTGTTTGTGATAATTATATACGGCTTATACTGTTATGCACTTTACACCAGCAGGGGTCGTCCGGTAGAGACTATTTAGACAATTATTGTGTTAAGGCTTTAATTGTACGTCTACTAAACGATGACAACTTTTGCTAGATATGAATAACTTTTCACGGGAGCTTCTATGTAATCGTTTGACGTGTTAGAACTGTCAAAATTTCAACCAAATTATATCTTACCATCTTTAGAAAAGATGACAAATTCAATAGTGTTAACCCTAAAAGAATATCGTGATGGTTGCGGCTGAAAAACTTGACCAAGGCTAGCCCGAACTGAATAATAACACCGCTTTGATCAACGTGCTTGAGATAGCTACAACCAAGGATATATTGAATTGTTCTCCAAGAGACATGTCTCGGAGTGGGGTGGGGGGAAATCCTGAAGTTTTTTTTACTCAAACGCTATCTAATAAAACAAAGTTAGTGTTAGTATAATTAATATAGTGAGCATTAAATATTTAATTAGAAATATGGATCTTTTTTAAAACGGGGGCCACACTTTTCATTAACGAAACACTTTGAAACTTGGAACACTGGTAGAATGTGTCATATAAAACATCTTTTTCTCTTAGTCTTCTTTAAAAAAAAAGAAATCCATAAGTTATTCCATGTTAAAGTTGTATTTCTGTAATTTCAACCAATCACTGACGTCCATTCAGCCGATATACATTAAGTGCCGACTACATAAACAAACGATTCTGAAACAATTAACCCTAGCCCTAACGCTAGGGGTTAGGGTTAAAGCAAATTTAAAATGAAAAAAGCAAATAAAACGAAGGTATGGAGATTAAATACGCTTTACATCGCTTAATCAGCCAAAGGAGTAAATGTAAACAACTGAATACTTGTCAGTGATTGGTTGAAATTATCGAAATAAGACAATTTTTTACATGAAATAAATTCGAATACAAAAATATTTTTCTGTTCTATAACACAAAATAGATAAGTATACGAAGTTTGAAAGTCTTTCCGTACCAAAAACACTACGTAAAACATTAATGAAAAATGTGGCCCCCGTTTTAAAATAGATCCAGAAATATTTATATACCGAAGAAAAGAAGAAAATATTTATATAGCTCAATATATATATATTGAATACTGTTTTCTTGTACATTCAAAAATATGTGTATGTGTGCATAAACGTATGTATATATGAGAGAAAGAGAGAGACTGAATTCATGTCTAGCACAATTCAATATGTGTAGTAGAGTTTACTTCCTTTCGGAGTGTTTTTTTTTAATACCAGTAAAATATTACGACTCTTATTAAGATGATACTCATTATTTAGTCCCAACTCCAATACCAAGCCTGATTGAGCAAATCGGGATTAAAAACATTCCTGTTGAACAAACCTATAATCATAACAATCCTTTGTTTTTGTATATCTATGTTGTGCATTGTTCTTTTTTTTTTGTTGTTTGATTTTGTTGTTTGCTGTGATTTAAGGGAGATTTGTCTGCTCTTTCTAGCAGGTTGAGTGCCCTCATAGAGGATCCTTCATTGGGTGCTTTATGACTAAGTTTCATGTTGAAGTAACATTTCTGTATGACAGTATTATTGTCTGTTACAGAAACTCTTTGATATGTTAACATGGCAAAAGAACTCCTTCACAGAGTACATGACTATACAGTGTTTGTAATATTCTTTTCTGTTTTATTCTAGACTCCTTTTGAAAGTGGAACTTTGATGTTAACAACTCACAGATTAATTTGGAGAGGTGCTCAGAACAATGTATGTTTTCCAATGGCTATTTATTTCTTACATGTGCACGCACACATATGCATAATCTCCTTTTCCATCTCTCATACTTGCAAACATCATCATCATCGTCGTTTAACGTCCGCTTTCCATGCTAGCATGGGTTCGATGATATGATTGAGGACTGGTGAAACCAGATGGCTACACCAGGCTCCAATCTGATTTGGCAGAGTTTCTACAGCTGGATGCCCTTCCTAACGCCAACCACACCGAAAGTGTAGTAGGTGCTTTTGCGTGCCACCGGCACGAAGGCCAGTCAGGCGGTACTGGCAACGGCCACGCTCAAAATGGTGTATTTTACGTGCCACCTGCACAGGAGCCAGTTTGGCGGCACTGGCAACGATCTCGCTCGAATGTCTTTACACGTGCCATCTGGCACAAGTGCCAGGAAGGCGATGCTGGGCACAGGTGCCATTGACGGTTTCGCTTTCGCTTGCCCCAATAAGTCTTCGCAAGCCGAGTTTCATTTCAAAGAACTTGGAAAATACCAAAGTTATTTAGGGGAAAGATAGTGTGTTTTGAAATGAAGACATTCAAGATGATAAAGTCAGTACACAGAGATATTGATAATGTTGATCCCTTGATAACTAACCCACTGGAGATTACTTTTGGTCCTTTTATACAAATGTCACTCATTTTAACCTTTTTCTGACCATATTTCCTAATAAAATATGCAGACTATCTGTCTCATTTAATTTTGAAAATAACTGGGAATTCAGAAGAATTTAGTGAAATTAGTAGACAGCTTCTGTTACCTAGTTGACCAAGTCAACAGTGGAGGAGGATGCTCTCAGAGTGTAGTGCTAGAATAAGAATAGGCTGGACAAAGTTCAAAGAGATTCTACCTTCGTTGGTAACAAAAAGCCTCTCCCTCAGTGAAGGGCTGATTGTAGAATCCCTGTGTGCAAGCATCCATGCTACATGGCAGTGAAACGTGAGCTGTGACTGCAGAGGACATGAAAAGTTTTGAAAGAAATGAAGCTAGTATGTTCTGCTGGATGTGCAATGTCAGTGTGCACATATGACAGAGTGTAAATGATTTAAGAGGAAAACTGGGTATAAGAGGCATCAGATGTGTGCTGGAGAGAATACTATGCTGGTATGATCATGTAAGGCATGTGGATGAGGACAGCTGCACAAAGAAGTGCCAATCTCTGACTGTGGAGGGAACCTGTGGAAGAGACAGACTCAGACATGGGATGAGATGGTGAAATATGATCTTCAGATGTTGAGGCTCATGGAGGCAATAACAACTGATCAAAACTTCTGGTGATTTGCTATGTTTGAGAAGATACATCAAGCTATGTGAAATCACGGTCATGGCCAGTACTGGTGACATATGAAAGGCACCCATGCAAGTGACACGTAAAAGGCATCCAGTACACCGTGGAGTGAATAGTGTTAGGATGGGCATCCAGTCATAGAAACCAAACCAAAATAGACTGGAGCAAAATACTGTTTAACGCATGCCAGCATGGAAAACAGATGCTTAATGATGATGATGAGGAGAAGGATGAACTGTATTTGCTAAGCTTCTATTTGCAACGTAACAAAAAGTTCTTAAAATTATGAAGGAAAGTTCTAATTTGAGCATAGATTCTTCAAAGTGTTCAAGTTATATTCCTTCTAAACACTGGTTAGTGGAGGTGTGTGACTTAGTTGTTAGAGTGTTGGACTCATGATCGGACAGTGCATTGTGTTCTTGAGAAAAGCACTTCATTTCAGGTTGCTCCAGTTCACTCAGCTGGTAAAAATGAGTAATCCTGTGATGGATCAGCGTTCCATCCAAGTGGGGAATATATATGTCACAAACCAGGAAACCAGCCCTTCTGAGTTGTTATTACTTGAGAAGTTAACTTTACCTTTAAACACTGGTTAGATATATCAATAAGTGAAGAAATTCATCAAATCTTTGAAATTTAGTAAATATTCTAAATCTTATGAAAATAGTTCTCTGATTCAGATTCACTTCTGCTGTTTTTACTCATAAAAATCACTTCCATTCCACTTTTCATTTTACTTTGTGTGTTTATGTGAGTGGTGGGGTGTAAGAGATGTTTTTTTCTTTGTTTTTGAGATCTAGCATGTCTCTAGAGAATGAAATCTCAAATTCCCCCAAGGACATGGTTGAGCTGATGTGACTTTCATGTCTTTATCAGGAATGAAATTTATGTTGTAAATGTGACCACTCTGATCTGACAATATATCTGGGTCCACATTATCCAGTGTTTCCTTCTACTTTTAAGGCAATAGGGTCATCACCATCATCATTATCATTTAACGCCCGTTTTGCATGCTGGCATGGGTTGGATGGTTTGATCAGAGCTGGAAAGTCAAGAAACTGTACCAAGATCCACTGTCTGTTTTGACATGGGTTTTATGGCTGGATGCCCTTCTTAATGCCAGCCACTTTATAGAGTGGACTGGGTGCTTTTTACATGGCACCAGCACTGGCAAGTGTCTGTTTTGGCATAGTTTTTATGACTGAATGCTCTTCCTAGTGCCAATCACTTTACAGTGTAGACTGGATGCTTTATACATAGCACCAGTGAGGTCTCCAAGTAACTTGTTAGACAAAGATTTTTTGAGGTGGAAAAGGTGGCTTTGTGCCAGGTGATGAGAGGTTAGAGTGTGACAGAGGGACAGAAACAGGTGTGTTGCTATAGAGGAGATACATAATTACCCAAGTTAGAGAGAGTAATCAAGAATGAGAGAGAAATGAGAGAAGACAATAAGGTATAATTTTAAGGATTTGGTTATTACTTTCAGCAGGTTAAGTAACTATGTTGAGACTTCTTTGATTGATTTGCAATTTAGATACCATGTTGACTTCATCTAGAAACAATGATGGTTATCTTTGCTTTTAAATGTTCATGTTTACTATGCTGGCATGGATTAAACACAAATATTATACACTCTGCTCAGAGAGAAAAAGTCTTTGTATCTACAAAGATAGTAATTCTCTGAACTTTTTACACACTGTTCTCACTCTGGTTAGTTTACTTTTATAACACACACCTCCATTTATAATTTGGTCACATACATAAAAATACTTGTCTGAGCATTTGAAAGTATTCATTTTATAGATGTTCTTACTGCTCGCTAAACCTGGGCATCTGCTACATATGCAATTTTTCTTCTCTGCCTGCCTGTGCTCCCATTAAATCTTTAGTGCATTCATAATTTACATTAGCTACACACAATCTTCTTCTTTGCATATCAAGCTTGGCTATCTCTTAGATGGGAGTAGGGTTCGGTATATTTTCTTGCTAGCCAAAACTCTTCTTCCACCATGTTTGGAACTTTTTCTCCTATTTTTTTACTGATTTAGCTACGTTGGCATTATACAGATGCTCTCACAGACAGCTGCTATGATATAGAAAACTGTAATAAACAGGAAGAACCTAGTCCTATGATACCAAAACATCTTCACAAATCTCTTTGAAGAGTCTGTGTTCAAATTAGAATTTTTCCTTCATAATTTTAAGAACTTTTTGTTATGTTGCAAACAGCAGCTTTGCAAATACAGTTATATCTTTTACTTGTTTCAGTCGTTAGACTGTGGCCATGTGGTGGGGAGGGGAGCACTGCCTTAAAGAATTTTTAGACAAATGAATTGACCCCAGTACTTATTTCTTAAGCCTGGTACTTATTCTATTGGTCTCTTTTACTGAACCATTAAGTTATGGGGACATAAACACACTGCACCAGTTGTTAAGTGGTGGTGGAGGACAAGTACAGATACAATGACATATGCACATAGATATGGATATCTATGTGCGATGGACTTTTTTTCAGTTTCCATTTACCAAATCCACTCACAAGGCTTTGGTTGGCACACAAGTGCACACACAGCTGATGCACACATGCACCCATAAGCACATCCACCCTAGAAAATGTACATATGCACCATCAAGCTGATGCCATCAGCCCTCACCCACATGCCAGCTTATATGCACACACACATATAGCAGATACACATGCATATGCATCAGACACACATCCATGCATTCATACAACATTACACACACACACACATCGGTGCCATTGCTGGCTATTGACGTCAATTAAGTTCCATAGTCACATGGTGTATGAAGTTCAGACTAGGATCTCTGTTTTGATGGATTTGGTGTTGCTCAAATTTCAATACTATTTCCAACAACATCGACCCTTTTGATCAATAGCAGCTCAGTTTCTAGCAGCCGTCTTGGACTTCCTATATCCCTTCATTCAGCTGTCTGAACCTAATGAGCTAGGTTTCTGTAATGAGCCTATGAATCTTTAAGCCACGTGGGCCAAACCATACAATAATAATAATAATAATAATAATAATAATAATAATCCTTTCTACTATAGGAACAAGGCCTGAAATTTGGAGGAGGGAGTAAGTTGATTACATTGACCCCAGTGTGTAACTATTACTTATTTCATCAATTCCAAAAGGATGAAAGGCAAAGTCGTATTCAGTGGAATCAAAGTCGACTCAGAACAGAAAGATGGACAAAATACTGTTAAGCATTTCACCCAGTGTGTTAAAGATTCTGCCAGCTTGCCGCCTTAATAATAATAATAATAACAATAATAATAATAATGATAAAAATGATAAAATATACATATATGAATGAACGTTTTCAAATGTTTTTTTCTAAAATTTGTTTTTGTCTTCTTTTTTTTTCTTCCAGAAATATATCTTATCTTTACCCCTTTCTTTATGTGTATACATCGAAGAGCATCCTTCAAGATTTGCTCGAAGGTAACTCAACTTTTGAAATATTTTACTAAAAATTGGATTAATTTTTTTTTGTAAATTCTGTAAATTAGTTTAGAAATAAAGATTCCTTGTGTAACTCCAGTTTGGAAATATGCATACCAGAAGAAGTAACACACCTGGTGATAATCAAGAATTAAAGCT
This sequence comes from Octopus bimaculoides, assembly GCF_001194135.2. Lineage (NCBI taxonomy): Eukaryota > Metazoa > Mollusca > Cephalopoda > Octopoda > Octopodidae > Octopus > Octopus bimaculoides. The sequence continues at coordinate 72,451,777 of NC_068985.1, forward strand.
ATCAAAACATATGTAAATATTTAAAAATGCATTTTTAAAATGTGCGGTTAATAGTCTGAAAAATTATTGTTGACATTCACTTGTATTCGAGTAGTTAATCTGTAGTGAGTGATTGAGCCTCTTCATTCTGATGGGTGCAAAGGGTGCCGGTGTATGAAGTGGCTGTTGAGGCCAAAGGCAGTATAGAAGAGCTGGGAGCATTTATCACAGGGAAGGATTGGCAGAGGACAATGTAGTACAAGTCATTCTTTGTGTCTGTTATTTTCCATTTGGTCCATTCCCTCAATGATGACAAGCTGCCACTTTTGGTGGTCCTTGGCGATTGTGTCCCGGCTATTTGAGTCAATGGAGCAGTGGAGGGAAGTGGTTTTGCGGTGATCTTGGAAATAGAATTTGGGTGCTGTGTGTGGTCAGGTGCCTAAGGCCAACTCCACAAGGCGGAGTTGGCGGGGGAGGCACAATTGAGGCATATGTATAATCAAAGGTAGTTTTAAAAGGCTTTGAATTATTTGCTGTAAGAATGTTGAATAATTATTTTATTTTACACCTGTCTTATAAGGTTTGATGAAGTGAGGCTATTTCCTGTAATGATCTTTCTAGAAGTAGTCATTTTAGTTTCATTAGCAATGGAACAGAAACATTTCTAGTTTGATCTAGATATATTTATGTTTTAAGGAACTGATAATCTCATAGAACCTTGTCAAAGGGAATGCTAATCATCTCTCTCAAATAATCTGTCTTCTCTATTTTAGAAATTATTTCATAATAATTTTTGGTAGAGTGAAGCAAGCAATGTATCTTATTTTGTGACACAAAACAATGGAATTTTAGTTCCTTTTTCTGTTACAATAGATTCATATTTGTATTTTAATGTTTGTATGAGTAGTATGGTTCAGTAAATATTTATAGCATGTTGAATCAATGTTTTTATTCCTAGATTTCCCTAATCTCAATTGTGTGAAGTTGGATTAATATATAAAGTTAGAGTGCTGCATATTTTTGATATATTTAGAACGATACATATTTTTGAAATCAGCTAACTGATGCAAGTGTATAGAATAGCATAAAATATCTTGTAGTGTTCCAACTTAGTTCCAATTTACATGGCATCCATGTTATTGACATGTAAAAGGCACCTGGTACACTCTGTAGAGTGGTTGGCATTAGGAAGGCCATCCAGCCATAGAAACCAAGCCAAAACAGACTAGAACCTGGTGCAACTCTCCAGCTTACCAGTTCCGGTCAAACTGTTTAACCTGTGCCAGTATGGAAAATGGATGCTAAATGATGATGATGTTTTATTGTTTGTTTATTTGTTAGCAGGTTTAAATTGTTTTAATGTGGCTTGAAGACTATTACTTTGTAGAATGAATTAAAGCAATATATTGTAAAGTTCTCATTAATATATCCTTATCTGTAAGCTTATGGATTAGGCATTGTGGATGTTTCTAGCATTATCTGATCTATACCAGTGTATTAAATCAGCTTTAGTTGATCTCAATGTTTCTAGTTTTAGCTCTTTGTATAAATCAGCTAAAGCTAGAAAATTCGATATTTGTTTGCAGATATTTTACAAAAAGATATTTTTAATATATAACTGCTCTTGTTTGAATTATTTATTTTCTGACTCCGTATGAATTCAAATTTAGTGAGAATGCCTTAAAACCAACTCAGAGTTTGAAACAGTTAAACACAGGATGGAAGTTTTGGCTTTAATTCTACTGTTAGACAGTTATCATTATCATCATTATTGTTTTCCATCCATTTTTCAATGCTTACATACAAACCTATAGGAGGTCTGTAACGGGACAGTGTCACTTCATTTTCATGTTCCTTCATCATTTGATACTACTGATGAAATATTCAATCTTTGTTGTTGTTGTGTAAGTTTTTTTTATAACTGAACACTGTTATGATTGCCAACCACTAATGTGAACTAGGAACATTTTGTTGTGCCACCAGCACCAGAGGAACTGTGTGCAGAACTAAAAGTTGTCTCTGACTTGTATCAGGTTCAATTCAGTGTTACTGATCTCCTAATACCTAGAGTGTAGGGAATATAGTGAAACTGTAATATTTTATTTATTCATTGTAATTGCTGTTGTGATAACTGCCTTATTGTCTGTTTCAGTGCTAAAATAGTGGCCCATCTTCATGAACCGTTGCCAAACAAACCGTCAGGTCCCATGTCACAAAGCTCATCTACATATGTCAGATTTTCATTTCGAGAGTCCGGTGAAAAAGAGGTAAACTTTTATGCAGAAATGAATTTTTTACTAACTTAATGGTGTATGTAAACCATTCAAATTTCATATATCAGTTTCATCATCATCATCAACAACAATATTTAACATCTGTTTCCCATGCTGGCTTGACAGAAACTGGTGAGGCCAGAGGCCACACCAAGTTCCATAGTCTTTTCTGGTTTGGTTTCTACAGCTGGATGCCCTTCTTAATGCCAACCACATGTGACGTGTGAATTAATAAGAAACAAAATGAGAACATTTTGGAGATTAATGCATAAAACATAAACACATATTTACAAACCTGTCCTGGTCAGTAACTAACTAGAATATAAATTCAAATTTAAATAGATTTTTATTCATATTTTCTGGATTTTATTTCATTTTACTTGTTAAAAGATCTTTTAATTAATCATTTAAAAATGACTAATCAGCTATTGTTATTTTTGTGATAGAATAAATGATAAATTTTTTCACTCCCTCCCTTGTCAACAGTATCATTACTACCCTATTTGCTAGCATCCCTTATAGCCTCCCCAACTTGGGTACCCCACTTCTCGCAACTGTTTCCCAATCTTTACAAATGTTGCCTACCTTCCTCTCCCACTTCCCTTATCTCTTCCTCTGTACACTCTTGCAAACCCCCATTCTCCCCACCCACTACTACACTTGCTACCTGAGGTACCACCTGGACAACTCATCACCACTGTCTGTCTCCTTGGAGACACTTCTAATTCTTTCTCTCTCTCTCTATCTCTCTCTCTCTCCCCTAAATGTGAATAGCCTTGTAGCCCTTCTACAACATAAACCTGCTCCATCCCAACCTCTTCCCTCTTACCTTAACCGCTATCTAACAAACGGATGCATCCTCCTCCCTGGGTTTGTTGACTTGCAAGCTACATGGTGACCTCAATTGTGCCAGTGGCATGAAAAAAAGCACCCAATGCACACTGTAAAGTTGTTGGCATTAGGAAGGGCATCCATCTGTAGAACCCATGCCAAGGCAGACTGCAGCATGATACACTCTTTGGACCCATTGGATCTTACCAAACTGTCCAACCCATGCTAGCATGGCACATGAATATTAAAACAGTGATGATGATAATATATACATATATATACATATA
>NC_068985.1:72455219-72457246 GCF_001194135.2 Octopus bimaculoides
TATATATATATATATATATATATATATATTGTTGTATTTGGGGATGGTCATATTGCTAGTTTAGCCAAATCTATATGTATCATTATGTACACAACATAAGCTTTACTATTACTGATTTTATAAATTAGTTAAATTTATCAGATACACTAGACTGTTATAAGCAGCTGTTATGTTAATTCAATTTCATAGAAGATAGGGAAAAAGGTTATAGGCTGAATTATACATTCAAATGTGTTAATGTTCTCATTGCCAATTGTGTACTCTGCTCTTAATTTTTGATAGTCAAATGTTAGTGAATGTAATAGCTATATGGTTCACTGTCTCGACAATCTAGTGCCAGTGAACTAACATAATGTTTGCTGTGACAGTTATGTGGTTCACTGTTATGACATTTTGGTATCAATGAGCAGAATGTTTACTATAAAAGAAATTTATGCATGTAGGTGTAACTTGTATGTCTTTGATACTAAATATACTTTTACTTGTTTCATTCATTATGCTGGGGCACTGCCTTGAATTTTTAGTCAAACGAATCAACCCCAGTACTTGTTTTTAAGCCTAGTACTTATTCTGTTAGTCTCTTTAGCTGAATTGCTAAGTTATGGGGACATAAACAAACCATCACCGGTTGTCAAGCGGCAGTGGGGTACAAACACAGATACAAAAACTCACACATATAGATAATATATATATATATATATATATATATATATATATATATATATATATATATATATATATATACACACACACACAATAGACTTCCTTCAGTTTCCATCTACCAAATCTACTCACAAGGCTTTGGTTGGCCTGAGGCTATAGTAGAAGACACTTGCCCAAGGTGCCATGCAGTGGGACTGAACCTGGAACCATATTCTTTTATTCTTTTACTTGTTTCAGTTATTTGACAGCAGCCATACTGGAGCGCCACTTTAAAGGGTTTTAGTCGAAGAAATTGACCCCAGTACTTATACTTTGTAAGCCTAGTAACAGTTTGGCAAAAGAAACCAATAATATTTATTGTACTTTTTTGCTGAACTACTAAGTTACGGGGACATAAACACACCAGCATCTATTATCAAGCAATGATACTATTTACTATTCTCTCTTCTTCTCATCACCTGTCTTGAATCTATCTATCTATCTTACTCAGTCCCTTACTTAGCACTGTATGCAATCTTTCCATTTTAAAATATTGGCCATCTAGAGTCCCCTCCCTGCTTACATTTTTCCTGCAATTGTTGACTTGCAATTATCATCAGAAAATATCAAATGCATTGGCGTCACTGTCTTGGTGGGTTTATAAATGTCACTGATGGTAACCCTTCCTCCTGACCAAACTATTTGATATACGAAATAAGTTAATTACTCTTCTTTGTTTTTTTTTTTAACAGTTCTTCAGATATTTCAAAGAACAACTTGAGGAAAGAAAATTTGAGAAACCTTCTTTAGGAATTTCTCAAATCACAGTAAGTGAAATAACCAAAATATGTTTCTTGTATTTCAAATTAAAATGAGTTTTAGTAGATGTTTTGTGTGTCTGAGTATAAAGTTATTGCAGAACAAGAATCTTGATAGGAAAACATCAAACTAAGTTAGACTTGCATGACTTCTGTTAAGTTCATTGTTGTTGTAGTAGCAAGGTAGCAATATATATATATATATATATATATATATATACTTATTCTATCAGTCACTTTTCTTGTAACACTAACTTACGGGGATGTAAACACACCACCACCGGTTGTCTAGTGGTAGTGGGAAACAAACACACATACACACACAACTGGCTTCTTTCAGTTTCCATCTATCAAATCCACTCCCAAGCTTCAGTCAGCCTGAAGCTGTTGCAGAAAACATTTGCCCAAGGTGGGACTGAACCTGGGACCATGTAGTTGGGAAGCAAACTTCTTACCATGCAGCCACACCTGCATCTGTATTTTAAACATATTTAGATTCGAAGTGTATGACTATATTTCTTTGTGCATATAATTAAATTTTCATTCTTCATAAAATGAAACCTTTTC
>NC_068985.1:72457607-72473240 GCF_001194135.2 Octopus bimaculoides
CCAGCTGTAGAAACTCTGCCAAATCAGACTGGAGCCTGGTGTTGCCATCCGGTTTCACCAGTCCTCAGTCAAATCGTCCAACCCATGCTAGCATGGAAAGCGGACGTTAAACGATGATGATGATGATAATCAAAGAACGTAGCATTTTAATACTTAATGTAAAGTAAATATAACAAATGAAAAATTCTTCAAGAATCCTTAAAACTTCCCGGATCACTACCAAAATTTCATCATCTGTTCCTTGTGTCATTACCAACTTTTCCTGCAAGTTTCATCAAATACCGTTCACAACTTGAGTTATTTTGCACACAGATAGACAAAATAACGCCGATTAAAACATAACTTTCCTTGGCAGAGGTAATGAATAAATACTGGTTATTGTTATTGTTGGCATGTTTAATTCCTTCCCTGAAACTTTCAGTAAGTTTCCACACTAACATTTTATGCTGTCACATTGATGCAGTTGAACCATGCTGGGGCACCACCTGAAGCGTTTCAGTCAAACAAACTGACTTCTGGGCTTTTTGTTTTTTAAAGCTTACTACTTATTCTGTTGGCCTCTTTTGCTGAACCATTAAGTCACAGAGTCCTAAATGTACCAATACAAGTTGTTGGTGGGGAACAAGTACACACACACACACACACATGGTGGGCTTTTTCAGTTGCTGTCTACCAAATCCACTCACAAGACTTTGGTTGGTCCAAGACTATAGTAGAAGACACCTGCCTAAGTTTTCATACTGTGGAACTGAACCTCAAGTTTGGTTCTATTTGTTTGAATAATTTTCTTTCTTTCTCTCACCCAGATTTTTATAATTACTTAGTGTAATGTCAGGTCTACTTTGTACTGCATACAATGTTTGTTTCAGTCGTGTGACTTGATTTATGTTGAGCAATATCTCTTAAGACCCACGGCTAATAATAGCTTGCCCATAACTGCATTAGATAACGTAGTTGAAATTACTTATAAGAGGACTCAATAGTCCTGGATGCTCAGTCATATTTGACCGGAGACCACATTATTGCTGTTGATGTTGTTGTTGCTGTAGTGAAGCAGCTATATCTCTCTTAAGGTGCACCTTAGCATTTTTAAGTAGAAAGGACACATTGGATAATGTAGTCCTAGGTATATTATAACTGAAAATATGCAGTGAATAGTTTTCACTACGGGTCTTCTCGATCAGGGTTGACCTGGGGCTAAACAATAACACCAACTCCTACTTGTGCCATTAGCAGTACTTGCTTAGGTCCAACAAGGAAGCCTCTATATGGCATAGTTGTTCTGCTTGCTAGAAATAGCAACCAAATCACCATAGCTGTTGTCTTAAAAAGAAAAAGTTACCTTAGATAGCTACATGAAAAAAATAACAGGTTGGTTAGGGCTGGAGTAACCTTGATCATCAGTCAACTTGTTTATGTTTTTCCTATGTTTTTCCTAAACAGCAGTAGTATAGAGCTAGGTGGAGTAGTTGTTCAAAGATAAGAGTCTTGACCATGTACACAAACCTAAACCACTGACTGGTTGTCCAGTACCTTATCAACTATTGTCATCCACAATTCTTTTTTTTTTCTTTGTTTTAAGCAATACTTTATTTCCACTAAATTTTAATGCCTACATTCCATCTGTAAAAATATAAAACGGATGTAAAGTCATTAGAGGAATGAAATATCTATGATTTATTTAATGATTTTCATACAAGAAACAATTTGTTTTGCAGGTAACTTCTCCACGGCACCGTCCTGGCATCATTGGCATAGAAAGAGCTATCCAAAAGAAACGAGAGGACACAGATAAAAACATCTCACAAGCTTTTGAAGATTTGAGTAATTTGATTGAAAAAGTAATCTTTCTCTGAAAATGTTCCCCTTTTATCTTTTACTTGTTTAATTCATTGTACTGCAGCCATGCTGGAGCTCTGCTTTAAAGGGCTTAGGCAAACAAATAAAAAAAAAACTTGGTCATGAATCATTTTGTGAAACATTACTTCCAAAAATTAAAATCAAAGCTTCTTTCTCTAATATTGATACCAATATTAGAAGTTTGATATTCTTGGCTCTTCAGCTTCATTTACACCTGAAAAATTGCACCAAATGTGTAGTTTTTGCTTTTGTTTGTTGTTCTCTAACATATTGGATATATATACAGGGTGTCCACAAAGTCTGGGTACATGGGGATTAACACATACTTTAAGAAATAATAATTTCTTATATTTAATTGTTTATGTTATGATTTTATTTACTCCATGTAGCCAGACTTTGTGGACACCCTGTATATAATCTTCAGTAGCTCATCACACTTTCATCCAATTAATGTTCTTAGCTGTTGTCATTCTATTCTTATGATTTTCTTAGATTTTTGACTTGAGTGTGTAGTCTTAATATTGGTTTCAAATTTCGGCACAAGGCCAGCAATTTTGGGGAAAGGGTAAGTCAATTAACTCCAGTGCTCAACTGGTACTTATTTTATCAATCTCCAAAAGGATGAAAGGTAAAGTGGACGTTGATGGCATTTGAACTCAGAACGTAAAGATGGACAAAATGTCGCTAAGCATTTTGTCTGGCATGCGAATGGTTCTACCAGCTTACCACCTTGTGTAGTCTTAATATTAATTAATTAGCTTAATATTTGTTGTTTACATTCTAATTTCTTACAAGAACCAATCAAATTAACAAATTTAAGTTAGTTGCTTTACTTCATTTTTAGTAAGAGATAATGGTGGTTTACTGAACTTATAAGTGTAGCAAACTCATAAGAGGCAGAGAGGGAACGTAAGTTCGTTTGCCTGAACCTGAGAATTTATGGATTTCTCATTGGTTGAAAATTACTGTCCCTACACGAATCCATGTGATAAACTTCTTCAACGAAGTTCAGAATTCGTATATGGACAGTAATTTTCAACCAATGAGAAATCAATAATTTCTCATCTTCGGGCAAACGAACTTACGTTCTCTCTCCGCCTCTTATGAGTTTGCTACATAAGTAACATTGAGGGATTTCAGTAGCAGCCTTCATGCCTCTGAGTTGTTAATAAAAGATAGACTGGAATGTATATGAATTTAATGTACGTTGTTTAGTTAATTAGTTTGTTTAAACCAGTTGTTCTCAACTAGGTTCCATATGGACCCTGAGGGTCCATATAAGGTTTTTGGGGCACCACACTAGCAAAATAGTAAACTGGAGATCCACAGTAGTATTTTGAAGGTCCTTGAAAAGTTGTAAATTATGTAAATGTATGTATTGCAAGAAATATCTAAGTTTTTTTCTCTAACATTTTACTTAGTTCTTACTATGCAAGTTAATGTGTGAAAAACAAAATAGGAATTTTGAAAGAAGTTTCTTTAAAACTAGTTTTTAAACAACAAATGACTATGGAGTCCACTAGAATAAAATAGTAAACAGAGGGTTCCATAGATAAAAAAACAGTTGAGAACCACTAGTTTAAACCATCCTGGCTTAAACTGTACAGGAACCTCTGTTTAATAGTTAAGTATACGACTGATTAATTAAAATGTATCATCAATCTATAATCCTTATTTAATATCTATTGTTATCTTATCCCCTCCATCACTCCACAGTTATCATTGTTGTAAAAATACATTATTACAGATCTTAACATGTCTGGGTTTTTTCAATCTGCAGGCCAAAGAGATGGTGCTTATATCGAATATGATTGCCAATAAGATCAAAGAAAAACAAGATGTAACTGAAGATGAGGTAAGTTAAATATTCATGTTTTACAAACACATACACACCTATTTTAGTGTTGTTGTCTAAGGTCCTGTTGTTTATATATGTTACTGCAGCAGTAGTATTTGGTCAAAAAAAAAAAACTATCTCTGATCCAGTTTAAACATTCTACAAGTGCTACTCTCACACACTTGGTGGTGCTGCAGTACATGCTGCCTCGGCAATGGCAGTGTGTCAGCTATTTGAAGGTCTGTAAACTGCCACTGACTGCAAAACATTGAAGGTGCTTCTATGTAGGTATTCAATCTGCTAGAAATACCAGCCAAATTTCTCTCAAACTATACCCCATCTCAGTAAAGGAAGGATACTTGGGATAATATAATTCTAAATATACTGTGTTTGGCAATGAGATGAAATGGCCATGACAGGAATATGTTTGATTGATAGGTCTACTTGATCAAAGCTCAATGATGGTGATAGAGGTGTTCTTCTGGCCTAATTCATCACCATATTTTGTGTCATTTTAAAAATTATTTTCAATGTTCATATATGAACATCTCAAATTTCTTGTTTCTTGAATTCTCCAAAATTTAAAACATTGCAATTTTATAAAACAATTTCTTATTTATCAATTTCATGATAACTTTTTGTATTCATAATTTGGTTTGATTTTTCAGTTACATTATTTGTGTTCTTTATTTTATGATTACTTTCAGACTATTCGCTTCAAGTCCTATTTACTGAGTATGGGTATACCAAATCCTGTCACCAGAGAGACACATGGAACTGGTGACCGTTATTATCTCCAGTTGGCACAGCAACTTAATGACATCTTGAAAAAGCCAATTGCTGTATGTTCAAATTTGATATTAACAACTGTTTTATTAATGTTCACCTCATGCCAACCCAGCATAGCTGTGAAACCACTCTACATTCCAGGTTTCAGACTAAACACTTCCTCCAGAGTAGTGGTTCCTGACATTTTCATTACCAAAAACGCCTTTTATTCAAATTAATTTTCTCACAGATTTTTGAAATATTTGTCTACTCAGTAAGCTAATTTTATTAACTAACCTGCAATTATATGTAGCTGTATAATTTTACATTTTAAATTAGAATCTTTTAGAGTTTTAACCTTGCTAATACTATTGTCCAGGTTGGTAACTGCTGTTTTCTACAACTGCAATCTGTTGGAAATCTTTCCTTGTTGATATATATCCTGCAAATTGTCAATCTGAGCGTCAAGTGCTTAATTCTCATCAGTCTGAGAGTCTGCAAAGAATCTGCACACTGCACTCTTCATTCTAGTTAGAGTATAACTCCACTCCTCCTCTCAACCTTGGTGTGTCATCTTGTTAGGTGAGATCTAACATGATCTTATCACTTCTGTTGGAGTTTTTTCTGCTTTTCTTTTGTGTCAACTATATTTACCATCCACTATCAGTACTTTCAACACCCTTACACGGGAGCCTCTATGCAGTTGCTAAACATGCTAGAAAGAGCAGCCATATCTCCCTTAAGTCACTTATTATATGGCATCCTGTTTCCTGCGATAGAGTTATTCAAAATAGAATGCAATGTGTAAAATAGTAGGGACATCTATTTAATGCCTCAATCACATTTGTAAATTTACATAGAAACAGAAGCAAAATTATCCTTTTTGGATACAGTATTCAACTATCCAGCCCATGGACCATGGATATAAACCCAGTCCAGCTTATTTACCATGAGTTCTAATATATGACAGAAAAATTTCCAATGTTAGTATTTTAAATTGCCTGATTACTTAGCTGAGGAAGTCTAGTATGAGTGAAACATGCATGGATTTGTCAGTGTACTTAGAATTCAGATTCTCTTCCCACAGCATGTTTCATCTAATTTTTAATCAGTCTACACTATGGTCTCCTCACTGTTCTCTTTCTTGCATTTTAATTAGTTAAAATTGTTTTTTGATCAACCTCCCCCTCCCACACTTTCCTACGACCTGCTCTCTCTTTCAGCCTTCTCCTGTTTACTGTATCATCATTGGTATTCTACTACTAACCCCAACCCTTTTTCTCCATTGACTTCTACTCACCCAGCTCATGCATCATTGGCCATTTCCAAACCTTTATTCACCATTCACTATACCCACCTTTCAACCTTATCCAATCTTTACAGTTATTGCCTACTTCCCCTTACCCATTCTCTGCCTCTCACTATCTCATACACTCTTGCAACTTTCACCCGCCTTCCCTCCTGGTTTCTCTGTTCCGCTCACTTCTATTTTTATCTCTTTCCAACTTCACTTGATCACTTCCACCTTCCCTTCTAAAATGTGAGTAGCTTTGTAGCTTCTTTACTGTTTGAAACATGTTCTACCCCTTTCCTCATACCCATCATTTCCTTGTGTGAAGCCATGCTCTCAGAGTTTCATTGTCTTGCAAGCTGCATGGCAATTTTAGTAGTACTGGTGGCACAAAAAAAGCATCCAGTACATGCAGTGACATGGTTGGCATTAGAAAGGGCATCTAGCAGTAGAAACTATACCAAAGCAAACACTGGAGCATGATGTAGTCCTTGGACTCATCAGCTCCTGTGAAACCATCTTAGCCATGCCAGTATGGAACATGGATATAAAATGATATGATGATTATGGTGAAGATATACTAAATATGTTAGTGCACACATAAATATATGTGCTGTAGGTGAAATAGATACCATACTATTTAATGTTTTATTCAAAGGCCACTTGTCTTTCTATCTAAGAGCAAGTTTATCTCTTATCCACTCTATGTATTGAAAGTGAGGTCTAATCACCTACTATGAAGAACACTTTACTGCTTTTATAGATACTTAATTTGCAAGAACTCATTACCAATTTTATGATTCCAGGAATGTGGTGGAATGATGACACTCACTGATGTCTACTGCCGAGTTAACAGAGCTCGTGGAATGGAGGTAATATTGAACTTAGTATAATTTTCAACTTAATAATTATGTAAATGTTGATTGATTACCAAGTAAGCTTTCAGTGAGTTAAATCAGTGATGCAATTTCTATTGTTACCTGTCATCAGAAAGACATAATCATCAAACTACTGGTGCTTCCTCTCACAAAATATCTCAGATAGTTCCATTTCTACTTCAAGAGGAAAAGAATGAAGACAAGAAACCAAGATAATATGCATTGTCCATCATATACTATGAAAATTTCATTGTAAAATATCTCTGGAGCCAGAGAACTTATGGAATTGTAGTAACTCAAGCTAAGTGTGTTGGTTTTGTTTTTGTTTTAATAGTGCCCTGGACTGGCTCTTGTGCGGGTGGCACATAAAATACACCATTTTGAGCGTGGCCATTGCCAGTACCGCCTGACTGGCCTTCGTGCGGGTGACACGTAAAAGCACCCACTACACTCTCTGAGTGGTTGGCGTTATGAAGGGCATCCAGCTGTAGAAACTCTGCCAAATCAGATTGGAGCCTGGTGTTGCCATCCGGTTTCACCAGTCCTCAGTCAAATGGTCCAACCCATGCTAGCATGGAAGGTGGAGGTCGTTAAACGATGATGATGATGACACTGAACCGCAACAGATATGTGAGACATGTGTGATTTTGAAATATGTTTTAATTTCATTATGTCAGAGATAAATTTTGATACATCTGATAAAGTCAATTTCTTGGATGCACTTTGACCACAGTCTATGGGTTGTTGTCATGTGGGCAGATCCAGCACATTGAGATTGTCAGGCGTGACATTTTCAATACTGTGTATGCCCTCCCTGGGTGTTCAAAATGGCCATACACCATCAGTACATGGAGTGCATGAGGTGGTTCACAAAATCCATTGGCACCTGTGCCCACACCCTGATGAAAGCTGCGTCCAGTTCTACACGAGTTGTTGGCTTTGTGATCACCTGATTCAGCCGTCACTGGATTTCATCCTACAGGTGTTCAGTTGGATTCAAATCCGGGCTGAGAGCTGGCCATGGCATGGTTCTGATGTTGTGCTGATGCAGGAAGTCCATGGTGACCCTGACCGTGTGGGAGGGAGCATTGTCCTGCTGGAACACGTGGCTATGGTAACATGTGAAGAAGGGCATGATGTGAGGTCTTAGGATCTGGTCAACGTAGCGCTGCGCTGTGATGCCCTTCCCTCTGCCAGCACCAACATTTTGGAAAACATGGGGCCCATTTCTCTGATTCAGGCCTATAGCACCCCAAACCATGATGCTTTGGCCACCCCACATGTCTCTCTCCATGACGCATGTGTCTCTGTAGTGTTCCCTCCTACACAATACCTTCACTCTGCCATCTGAGGTGGAAACACAGTACCAGCTATTGTCAGAGAAGACTATCGACCTTCATTGTTGATGCCACCAATATCAGTGCTGTGTAACCCACTGTAGTTGTGCCTGACAGTGGCAGGCGGTGAGGACAGGCCCTCAAGCAGGACGACAGCAACACAGGTTGTTGGCAGCCAGTCGATATCATACCATGTCATCACTGATGGGTCATTGTCCAGTGCCAATGGTCTCATGAACTGTTATGCTGGCCAGTCTAAAGCAATCACAAAGGTGTTGCAGGTGAATGACGTGATCCTGCCTGGGTGTGGTCACCCGGGGGCATCCTCTGCGGGCACAGTCTGCAGTGCTGTTGGTGGTGTTGTATTGCTGTTGCAGGTAATAGATGGTGCACATGGACATTGTAAGCTTTCGCAACAACCAGGGCATGCTACCCTGCTTGCAATCTGTCGAAAGCTTGTTCTCTCTGTGCTACTGACAATTGGGTCATACTTGATGCGTCCAAATTATGAATGCCAGGAACGTGGGTCAAGTTGTTTTTTATACCCATAACCTCCACAAGGTTTCCATGACAGTTGTTTGCGACTGCCACCCATGGTATTCAACATAGCTGCATTTTGGCATCTCAATTCAGAGAAAGTTGAAAAGTTACCTGCAATTTGGGTTCTCAGCCATAAACTGGTATGTCTTGAAATATTTACTCTTACATCCCTGAAATAAATTTTCAGAATTTACCACATAAAAATGACATTTGAAAAAAAATCATGTTTCTTTTGCAGTTCAGTGTATGTGCACATAGCTTTCAATCTAATCAGGATTTTATGCTAAGGATATAGTATTTCCTAATCAGTGGTTCTCAACTGGGATCCATATGGCCCTTGAGGGTCCATATAAGATTTTGTCATTAAAACTTATGTACAATAAATTGCTTATACTTCTACAATACACAAAATGTTCTAATTTTCTTATACAATTCTTTAAAATATTCAATTATAAAAATACAGTAGGATGTTTTTCATATATATATCAAATAGTTACGGCAGGTCAGTAGAGTAAAATAGGAACCAAATGGGTCTGTACGTAAAATAAATGGTTGAGAAACACTGCTTTAAATGCATGAATGTGAAGAAGACATTACAAATGAGAGATGTCAATTGCTGATACCCAGAATACAAGAAGCTAAAACAAAGTACATTTATTTGGGAATGGAACACAGATCCCTGACATTGACCGTCAAAAACTTGCTGTCTAACCATGTTGTTGCTTATGTCTTGTAACAGACCAATGAAAAGGGTTATTGTTAACAGGCCAAATGACCATATAGAGGCTGTTTGTAAATTCTCTTTATATCTTTCATTATGTTTCTGACATTTTATCTATTGGTTTACAATTTTTTGGTTTGTTTCAGTTGTTATCACCTGAAGATTTGCTACACGCTTGCGAAATCATGGAATCCTCTGATCTAGATATCAGGTCAGCCAACTGTTGTTATTGTTTTCTTTTCATAGCTCAAGCATTCTCATCGTGATTTCTGTTAAGAAATTTTCTGGGAATATTATTGTTTTCATCATCATCATCATCATCATTTAGTGTCTGTTTTCCATGCTGGCATAGGTTAGATGGTTTGACTGGAGCTGGTAAACCAGAGAGCTGCAGCAGATTCCAGTCTATTTTGGCTTGGTTTCTACAGCTAGATGCCCTTCTTAATGCTAATCACTCCACAGAGTGCACCAGGTGTCTTTACCATGTCACCAGCATGGGTGCTTTTTACATTTCACAGGCACTGGCCACAACTACTATTTCTTCTCAAGCATAGCAGATCACCAATAGTTTCAGTTATTTGTCATCACCTACCCTAGCCACTTGTTTAGATGATTTCAAAAATATTAGAAAAGTTGAAATAATCATGAATAATAATGATAATAATA
This sequence comes from Octopus bimaculoides, assembly GCF_001194135.2. Lineage (NCBI taxonomy): Eukaryota > Metazoa > Mollusca > Cephalopoda > Octopoda > Octopodidae > Octopus > Octopus bimaculoides. The sequence continues at coordinate 72,467,506 of NC_068985.1, forward strand.
GTACCCATGCACTGTCCTACCCATGAATGCATGGAAAATGGACATTTAACGACGATGATCACACACACACACACAAAACTTGAATTGGGAAGTGTGGGTTCCTACAAGTGAGACGCTAGATCATATAATGAAGGATTCTCTTGTCACCATTTCTAGAGGTGGTAGGCAATATTAAAATTCCTCTCTTTTATCTAATTGTCACACTGCTGACTTTATGGTTCCAATGTCTCTCCCTGTTGCTTTGCCTCATTTAAGTCAAAGTGATATTTAAGCTGAACCTCAACTGTCTCAATGTCATCAGTGAAGGAGCCTACAAAGGTCATGGCACTTACTTTCTGCTTTACTAAGCCTGTAAAAACAGCTTGAAGGTGTATATTTATAATATGCAATCTGCAATCATCTGGTGTTTTACGCCTGGTTGTGGACATTTTCAGGTTGGATTCAAACTAGGAATCTTTACTTCTAAACAGATACCTGGTGTATTGTCTGTGTTTATGTGGGCTCTCAACCTGCTTGAAATAGAGCAAAATTTCCCTCAAATCATACCACATTGTCTTCATATGTGAGGGACACATTAGATAATGTAGTCCCAAATTCCTTCTAAAAAGATGATATGATCATGGTTGGCATGCCTCTGATCAGAGATCTGCTTAATTGGAGTTGACTTGATGCTAAGCAACAACACCAATGAGAAAGCCTACTATATTAAAAAAAGGGGGATACGTTGAATAATATAGTCTTAGATAATCGAAAATACTGGATAGTCAGGACTGGTAGGTCTTTCCCTATTGGCTGGTATCTAAATCAGTAGAGCTTTATATCAGTTAACTTTATATTTCATTTTCCCAGGGTTGATAAAATAAAGTACAAGTACTGGGGTTGGTATAACAGAACATTCTTCTCCACTCACTCCAAAAAATTTCTTGCCTTGTGCCTAATGATTTATATCATTGTTTTTGCTGTTGTTGTTGCTTTCCAAATTGGCTGATTGAGCAGATCTATGATCAAAGGTGTTGAAGCCATGATTGTTCTCTCATTTTCTTCAGGTTTAGTCTGTCTAGGACCACATCATCTAATCTGTCCTTTCTCTTTTTAAGGCTGTAGAGTATGATTTGAGAAAAGTTCTGTTGCTATTTTGTGCTGATGGTTTGCATAATTTGTGACTGTTACAAAAAATTTTGAAATTATCAGTTTATCATGGCGTAGGAGTGGCTGTGTGGTAAGTAGCTTGCTTACCAACCACATGGTTCCGGGTTCAGTCCCACTGCGTGGCACCTTGGGCAAGTGTCTTCTACTATAGCCTTGGGCCGACCAAAGCCTTGTGAGTGGATTTGGTAGACGGAAACTGAAAGAAGCCTGTCGTATATATGTATATATATATATATGTGCGTGTGTGTATATGTTTGTGTGCCTGTGTTTGTCTCCCCAACATCGCTTGACAACCGATGCTGGTGTGTTTACGTCCCTGTAACTTCGCGGTTCGGCAAAAGAGACAGATAGAATAAGTACTAGGCTTCCAAAGAATAACTCCTGGGGTCGATTTGCTCGACTAAAGGCGGTGCTCCAGCAATGCTGCAGTCAAATGACTGACACAAGTGTAGCAAACTCATAAGAGGCGGAGAGAGAACGTAAGTTCGTTTGCCCGAACATGAGAAATTATTGATTTCTCATTGGTTAAAAATTACTGCCCATATACGAATTATGAACTTCGTTGAAGAAGTTGTTCACGGGGTTACAGTTCTATGATTCGTGTATGAGTAGTTATAAAAACCCTGATTTTCGGCAAACTCTCCAGTGATCATTGGATGCTACTAAAATCCACGACACTTACCCTTTTGAGTATCGGCTAATATATATGCCATGATATATCTGACAATATTGAATTGTCGTGAAACCTTATAGTTAGAATGAGAAATTAGTTAATATAAAATTTAAGTCGTAATTATCTACAACGAAATCATTTGTTTCTAAATATCTATAAATGTCAAAAAACTGTATATAATAAATTAATGTAGAAACTTAATTCCTTTTACTTCTTGTTTCTTTCAACTTGTTGAATTTATTTCTGTATATTAATGAAACTATTTTTTTATGTGTAATGGTCAAAAAAATATAATCTAAATCTTCAACATACATGTACGTATGAACGCACGTTCAGCGTCTTGGTATGATACATCATAACATTTACGCAGCCTAAACTAAGAGTTATGCTAAGTGATAAATACTTATAATTAAGTTATAAGTAACGAGATTATCATTATAGCTTTTAATTAAGAAACAATATTTGTTATAACTTACGAATGAAAGCATTGTAAATAAAGATATAGTATATCTCACACTTCAACGACCTGTTGTGATAACAATCACATAAAACAAGTAAAAGAGTTATACTTTCATTTGTTTTTGCTTCAGGTTACGTATTTTTGACAGTGGTGTTATGGTGTTACAGAGCCAGTCCCACAATGAAGAACAAGCCATTGAGCGGACTATAGAGATGGTGAGTATTAATTTGAATTTAGGAAGAATTCTATTATTGTTGTTGACAGATTCAATTATAAATGTAACATCAAGATTATCCCTTTAGCATTTAAACCGATGGTATCTGGCTCAAATGCTATACCAGTTTTATGTTCAAACCAGCCAGACCTGGCCTCTCATAACTGCCCTGCAATGTTATTTTAAAAAATAAACAATCCCATCATCAAAATCTCAAAACTATGAGATAATGGCTAATTAATTCAAAACAATGTGAATAAGAAAGCATTACATTTGAGTGAGGAACCTGAATGCTAAGTGGGGTTAAATCTTTTCTTGCATGGCCACAACCATATTGACTGAAACCAGTGATAAAGTATTAGCTTTGTCTATAGAGATTGTTATTTTCATCCATTTTTACCAGACTTGCATAGGTAGGATAGCAATGTCTTAATAATTGTTGGGGCTCAGTATCTTATGCCTACCACAGCAGAGAAATAAACCATTCTTTACATCATATGTAAACAAACATAAGTTTGTTTTTGAAGCATTGAAATGTATTGTAGAACAAGTAGAAAGATAAATTTTTTTCAGCACGTAAATACTGAACAGCATAGATAAAGGATAAAATCTTTTTAAGAGCAGATACTGGAGTGGTGTGAGTTCGATCCCCATGACTGGTTGCCAGCAAATTTTTATGTTCTTAAAAGGATTTTATTCTGTATATATACTGTTCAGTATTTACATTTTGAAAAAAATATATCTTTCTACTTGTTCTACGCCCATTCTTTATTGTTGTGTATACCACAAACTTTTGTTGTGGACAGCTGTGTAAAGAAGTGCCAATCTCTAACTGTGGAGGGAACCTTTGGAAGAGATAGACCCAGAAAGACATGGGATGAGGTGGTGAAGCATGATCTTCAGCTGCTGAGTACTACAGAGGCGATGACAAATGATTGAGACCTTTGGCGATTTGCTTTACTTGAGAAGACACATCAAGCCAAGTGAAATTGTAGTCGTGACCAGTGCTGATGACACATAAAAGGAGTTTTTGGCATTAGGAAGGGCATCCAGCCGTAGAAACCAAGCCAAACCAGACTGGAGCCTGGTACAACTCTCCAGCTTACCAACCCCAGTCAACCATCTAACCCATGCCAGCATGGAAAACAGGCATTAAATGATAATGATGTTTTTATGGCTTGGTAAGCCATAAAAACATTGATAGCTAATTTACATCATGGTTTGGTTGCATTTCGTTGTGTCATTGGGATTCAAGAGGTTCTTCCCTCCCTAGACTAAAAGAGTTCTCTCAATCATGTGTTATACTTACATCCACATGATGTTTTGATTGGTTTGGTTTTGATCTTCACATCTGGTATCTTATTCCTAGAGAAATACTTAATATTGGACTGGGTTTTAACTAGGAATCTTAATACCTGAACTAAGGTTAATAATATCCTTATTCCCTGGCTCATTGATGTATGTACATTCCTAGTTTGAATTCACCCCAATACACATCCATGAATAAGACACCTGATGATGATCAAGAATCAAAACAATTGAAATGGTTTATATGTAAAAGTTTAAGGAAATTTTTCTCATCTCTAAATATGAGATTAATAGTCTGAAAAATTAACTTTAATAACCATAACTCAGACATTTATCTCATCAACATCATCTTCATGTCTATTAACATTTACTTTCTCATAGATTTGATAGATCTCCTGCACAGTATGTTGTCAGTATGTTGAAAAATAAAACATTTTAATATATTGCATGCATTAAGGCATCAGTCTGAGGACAGAGACAGAATTGTAAGCATGCTGGGTAAGATGCTTAGTAGCATTTCATCTGTCTTCATGTTCTGAGTTTAAATTCCATCGAGGTTGACTTTACATTTCATCCTTTTCGGACTGATAAGTACCAGCTGAATACTGGGGTCAATGTAATCGACTTACCCCATCCCCCCAAGTTACTGACCTTGTGCCAAGATTTGAAATCATTATATTGCATGCATTTGTGAAATACAACATTGATATTTGTGCTTGAATTAGTTTCCAACTATCTGTCACTGGTTAATCAATCATGCAGTGAGCATGATTGCTTATCAATCTAGTCAATCTTTTATCATGTCATCTTTAATATCTGGAAATAAGTTAATCAGTCAATAAAAACATCAAGAAATGAGTTTAACTACAGATCAGCTCTGGTAGAGTATATCCATGATCAGTGCCATTCATTTTGTGACCAACTCATCTTTTTTGAGGAATTGTGTTATTCATTATATCCTTTTTTCTTTTAAGATAGAAGAGTGTAATTTGAGCAAGTTTGGCTGCTGCTACTTCTAAGTTGAGCATAGAAGCTCCTTTGTTGGTTTATGAGGTCTGTTGGGATGAATTTTAAATGAAACATCTAATGAGGATTCCTGCATACCAATATATCCAAAGCCTTTATGTTGTTGCTTGACCTGCTAGAAATAGCAGTCAAATCTCCTTCATATTATAATCTGCTTTAAAAAAAGAACATATTCAATAACATAGTATTAGATAACCACACTATGCCTGGAAAAAAATACAGGATAGTCATGACTAAAATGCTTCCAATCTTAAGTCTTCTTGATCTCATCTGATTATTGTTATTATTATTATTATTTATTATTATTATTAATGCAACAATGATGATGATAAAGCTCGTAGCTATTTAAGTTTCTCATGATATGAAACTTAGAATATTGAAGAATTAAAACTAGATTTGCTGAAGTACAATTTTCTGAAGAAACAAAATATAATGTATTTGGATCTTTATTTCCAGGTGGAACAGAATGGTTCTTTAACTGCTGAAGAACTCTCACAGTGCATTGGTGTTTCAGTCATTTTAGCCAAAGAAAGGTAAGCTTATACAAAAAGAAACCTCAAACCATTTTTCCATATCCATTTTCTTTAGAGAGCTCTTACCCCTACTGGCGACAAAGGGACTCTCACTCAGAGTAAAAGGCAGACTGTATGACGCATGCGTACGAACAGCCATGCTACATGGCAGTGAAACATGGGCTGTAACTGCTGAGGACATACGTAAGCTCGCAAGGAATGAAGCCAGTATGCTCCGTTGGATGTGTAATGTCAATGTGAATACCCGTCAGAGTGTAAGTATCTTGAGAGAAAAGCTGAACATTAGAAGCATCAGTTGTGGTGTGCAAGAGAGACGATTGCGCTGGTATGGACATGTGGTGAGAATGGATGAGGATAGCTGCGTGAAAAAGT
>NC_068985.1:72473673-72492525 GCF_001194135.2 Octopus bimaculoides
GCACATAAAAGACACCATTTCGAGCGTGGCCGTTTTCGTGCGGGTGACACGTAAAAGCACCCACTACACTCTCTGAGTGGTTGGTGTTAGGAAGGGCATCCAGCTGTAGAAACTCTGCCAAATTAGATTGGAGCCTGGTGTTGCCATCCGGTTTCACCAGTCCTCAGTCAAATCGTCCAACCCATGCTAGTATGGAAAGCGGACGTTAAACGATGATGATGATGATGATGATGATAAGCAGATTAGAGACAAATCACTAGACTAGAATCTCTTGTGTATTATGGAAGGTATTTTTTCAAGGAACATTGTATGACAAACCAGTGCATCACACACATCTATTTCAGTTCGCTGTCACTGCTTATACCAGAGATTACCAATTTTTTTGATTTTGCAGCACAAAAATTATTGGTGCATGGAAATTAAAAAAAAGAACACAGCTATATTTTATATTAAAAAATTTAGAAAAAACAGAAAACTTTTGGTTGCTTTTATATTATTTATCATAGTATTTATAACAAAATCATGAATAATATATATTTTTAAGACTCTCAGTCATTAGTATGGACTTCCTAGAATTTATATTTTTTAAAAATCTGTGGCATACCTAGATACCCCTCACAGCATACCAGTGTAATGGAATATACCATTTGATGTACCATGTACTTGTTGATACACTAGTGAGATATACTTACTTAACATCTACTATTGAGACTTTTATACACTTGTATCTTTTCAACAATAATATGTAAGTTCTAAATTTTTCTGTTTACTTTTTCATTAAATATCCTGTATTTGTGAACGATGGTATCATTAGTCATAGATTTCCAAAGGCCCAGTCATTGGTTCATTGCATTTTCTATGGCAAGTGTGACAAAGGAATGTCTGCACAACTTGGTGGAATAAATACCACAGGATGTTTAATTTTGATATATCAGTTTGTTAGTAATTTCTTGTTGCTGTGTATTATCATTCACCTGTCTAGCTGCAGTTTTTTGCTGTAATTAAATGAGAGCAGAACTGTATATCTTTTCAATTATGATGCCAGTTATCTTTCTCACTATCTAGAACCACTTCACTTGACAACCATCTTCCATTTTTTAATATTGTTCCTCTCCACTCACATTTTACATCGATCATGCTACCCATCTTTGCTACCAAATTATCTCTCCTCAACTGAACCACTTCCTCTTGACTTGCCCATATTACCATACATCTCTCACTTTCCTCATGCACTTGCTCTTTTTCTCTACTCACAATCATGCAACCTGATTAAACATCATCTCCCATTTTCCCATCTTTCTGCTGTCTACTGTGTTGTTGTTATTATTGTCGTTAGCATGCTGGGTAAAATGCTTAGCCTCATTTTGTCTGTCCTTACGTTCTGAGTTCAAATTCATCTGAGGTCGACTTTACTTTTCATCCTTTCAGGGTTGATAAAATAAGTACCAGTTGAGCACTGGGGTTGATTTAATTGGCTTAGCCCCTCCCCCAAAATTGCTGACCTTATGCCAAAGCTTGAAATCATTATTATTGTTATTATTATACTGCTCCTCTTCATTGTTTTATATTGTCAATCAGCACCTAATCCTCCTGATCTTCCCACTAACTCATATTTATCATTAACTCTACCCACCACCTCAACCCTTGTTCATCATTCTGTATCTCACCTCCATCTCTTATCATCTCTCCATACTCTCTTGCTACTCTTTTCAAACTACCCTTGTTGTTCTTCTACCCTTCAGAGCCTACCATTTTATGTTTCTTTCCAACTCACATCAATTATTCCACCTCTTGTATTATGTGAGCTGCTATGTCTCCTCGACAAGAAACCAGTTTCTTGCTGAGGGAGAAGCATTGAGTGGAGGAAATTATTGAGTGATTGACTCTGTGTGTAATGGGAATTATGATCTTATGTCTAAGGCAAGTAATTTCTCTTGAAATCCATCAAAGTGTGGTGGTCACAAAATTGAAAGTGAGGACCATCATGTTAGTGCTCTTGTTTGAAGAATGTGAACTCAACATTGCAATGATTTTACAGTGCTATTACTACTTAACAACAATGCTTTATACCTTCCTGTTTGTGATTATCATTAATTGTTAAGACTGCAGTATCTACAACAAAACCTGAACTAACAGATTATTGGCCAGCCAGCTAATTATTTAGCTGATTGTTTAGTATCTTGTGGCTTTTTTAAAGGCAGTCATAATCAGCACCAGGGAGAGGGAAAATATTAGTGATAGATATAAAATTATAAAAACCTTTTGATACTATTAACCATAAATTAAGCATTAAAGGGATGAGTAAGAACTCTGCTTGTGTTTAACAAATGGTAAATAGGCATGGCTGTATGGTAAGAAGCTTGCTTTTCAACCACATAGTTACAGGTTCAGTCCCACTGCATGGCACCTTGGGCATGTGTCTTCTACTATAGCTGCGGGTCAACCAAAGCCTTGTGAGTGGATTTGGTAGAGGGAAACTGAAAGAAGTATATACAGGGTTTGGTGAATAAACTGTTGTCTAAATTACGCAAAAATGAAAATAACAGTGACATCTCATTTTAACAGATATATTTACCAAAATTACATAAAAATATCTTGAAATACTAAAGAGTAAATTTATTCAATAAAATCGCCAGACGACTTTAGAATCTCCTGCAACTCTTCTGGATGGTCCCCTTGTTGAAGTTGGTGAATGTGGTCATAATCCTTGTCTTCAGTTCATCTTTGGTGTTACAAGGAGTATTGTAGGTTTCTCGCTCAACTACGTCCCATGCATAATAATCAAAGGGATTGCAGTCTGGGGAATTAGGTGGCCAGATGTTAGGGGGTGATGTGGTTGCAGAAATTGTCTGACAGCCATGACTGGTTTCTCCTGCTTGTGTGGCATGGTGCAGAGTCCTGTTGCTAAACAGGGTCTTCCAGCAGCCACCCTCTTGACCCAGGGCACTACCCCCTCCAGGCACTTGATGTAGGCCTCCATGTTGAGTGTGAGGTCGTGTGGGAAGATGGAGGCATCACTAGTGATCACTCCAAACACCATGATGTTGACTGGATGTTTGATTTTTATCACTCTTGGTACATGTCCTCAGATTACACTGTTCTCAGACTGACACCCAAACACTCTGAAATGTTCGTACTGGAGCTTCCGGCACGAATGACAAGCAGTGCAGTATGTTGTTTCCAAATTTGTGCATGAGTTAATTGTGTTATGGTGCTGTTTTTCTCACAGATAGTGCCTAACCAACCTTACTATACTGCACATGCATGAAATTAAAAATATAAAATGGTAACAATTTATCTGTTGCACCCTGTATATGTGTGTGTGTGTCTTTGTGTTTGTGTTTGTCCCCCCCCCCACCTCATCACTGCTTGACAACTAGTGTTGGTGTGTTTACATCCACTTAACTTAGCGGTTTTTTGAAAGAGACTGATAGAATAAGTACTAGACTTAAGAAATAAGTCCTGGGGATGGTTTGTTTGACTGAAACCCTTCAAGGTGGTGCTCCAGCATGGTCACAGTCAAATGACTGAAACAAGTAAAAGAATACAACATCTCCTTTGGGCAAGCTGCTTGCATACCATTTCCACACCAGCCCATCTGTCACTCTTGTCTTTTAACTATCCATTGCCTGTCTTATTAAAAACATCTGCATTTACCATTTCATCTAATCTTTACTCCTCACATCTCAACCCTTTTGAATACCCTTTGTTCAGTTTTTTTTCTCTGTAGATGTTACAATTATTGATATTTAAATTGAATGTCAACTATATCACTCTCACCATCTAAGAAGGCATTGGTTTCTCCTTCCCTTTAACTTTTCTTTCCTCACTGTCAGTAGCGCTGTCTTAAGGCATGGGCACACTGGACAGTTACTCAGGGTCCCTACAGGCCTAGGAGCTTAATTGTCATCTCTGTATGTATTGAATGACTGTCAATAAATAAGTACTATAGGGTCCTAGTGCATTGATTTGTCTGAGAGCCTATAATGCTGCTAAGGTGGCCTTGCTGTCAGATTGACAAATAACTCCTGGTAACTTCTTTGACAAGTGCTTAGAATAGAGTTTTCGAAGATAATTTCTTGTTATTTTCTTTTAGCTATTCTTTTACAAGATATCATGGCATTCACAATGTTGATAAAAGACCACAAAGCATTTTGTTCAATGTTCTAACAATTCTCCCAATTCCTTTCCTAGGCTGCTACTTTATTTTATCAACACCAGATGTATGAAAGGCAAAGTTGACCTCTGCAGTATTTTAGTTCAGAACATAATGTACTGTAACAAATATTGCAATGGATTTTGAGTAATTCTCTACTGATTCTGTCAATTTACTGCCTTCCTCCTAATTAAACATGGCAAAAAGTAGACCCCCTCTTCATAAGTCAGTAAGGAAAGCAATTGAAGTTTCCCAGACCATCACTGATGCAGTTTGCGGGGTGAAAAATGATTCTGAACATTTTATTTCGTAAATAACAATTTCAGACAGGTCCCCTGATAAGACACAAACCATCTACTTACTGCTTGCTAAGTGACCACATTATCAGTTACACAATAGAGTTCTTGCCATTCCTCAAATGAGAAACTATAAATCTATTCTGATATTTAATAACTGTAATATTTTATCCCTATGAGATAATTTATCAGTCACTTAGTGCTTGCAGGATAGGTTATACTACTAATGTCTAGCATTGCAATAGGCTTCAGTTTGAGTCAATGCTTTCATCAATGAGCTTTTTTGCTCTTATTGGTCTCAGGTTGGCTCAAATGTCTAATATTAATTTACATTAAAAGAAAATCTTATCAGACAATTCATTCATGTTTCCACTTAAAACAGCCAATGAAAGAGCTTGTATATGACTGCTCAGATTACCAGAAATAGCAACCTAATAACCTTCAGATCACACCCTATCACTTTAAAAAAAAAAAAAAGGAAGAATACAGATAATTTAGTACAAGATATGCAAAAACGACTGGATGGTCATATTTGGAACTCCTTTGGTCATGCATCAATCAGAGTTTGCTTGGGGCTAAACAACATCAAAGGAGCCTCTATGTAATTGCTTGACCTGCTTAACATAGTAGCCAAATTTCCCTTAATTCATATCATAAAATCTTAAAGGAAATATTTGAAAATGTACTCCTTGATATACAAAAGACTGGATGGTCATGGCCAGAACCTCTTTGATCATTGGTCTGCTTGAACAAGGTTGGCTTGATGCCAGATAAGAACATCATGCAGTTTTTGTACCTAGTTGAAACAAAACCAATAATTACATTTTTGCTTTAATTTTCTTTATTTCTATTTCAGATTGCTTTTCACAGAAAAGTTTGGTGGGATTTGTCGAGATGAATCTATTGAAGGTTTGCGATTTTACCCAAACAACTTTCTCAACAATGAGATGAGCTGAGCCAAGAATACTGCATTCTGATTTGATACATTTACCTAACATATACTATAAGCATTCAATCGACCATGTTAGTTCTGTGTCTTGTTTGCATTATGCTGTATTTAATAAAAATGTACCATGTATGCAGTTGTGACAGCATTTCAGTGTTATTAGTCTATACAAGTCCCATGTAATGAAACCTTAATGAAATTGTTTGTATTTTTGCAGTATAGTCCAAGGTCAACCCCTATTGAATAGCGTCATGATCAGTGACATTCCATCCATGATCAACCTGTCTTTTTTGTTTTCCCAAGCATAGTTAATCCTTATTGTCCATGTTTTCTAAATATTAGTCAAAAGAGGAAAGAGCAATGTCATTGACCTTTGCAAACACTCCTAGGCTGTTGGAATTTGTGCAGCTGATGCCAAGATTGATCTTCTACAAGACATATGAAGGCTAGAAGGAGGAAACCAGGGCGTAGTTAGAATGTTGCCAAAGCATATATTTGTGTGAATGACTGTTGCTGATGTTTAACACCCAAATCAAGTTGCTAAAGCATGTTTTTGTGTGAGTGATTGCTACTGATGTTTAACCCCCAAATCAACTCTCAGAAAGCAGACCTACAATCAAGACAATTGTAGCTATGACCAAAAAATGTCTTATTTTCAATGTATGTGGAACTACATTATCTAGCATTGTTTTTTTTTTTTTAAGATGTCAGTTTGTAATTTGAGGCAGATTTGGTTTAGAAATTTCAAGCAGGTTGATTGTCCATGTACAGGCTCCATCAATGGCTCAAAATGTCTGTGGGTGAATGTGTGATGTCACAGTAATTGAAATGTTTATAGAAGAACACCTTTATATAATGTTCCTCTGATATGAGGATCTTCCCATTTTCCTATGTGATGACAGTTCTCATGCTGTCTGATTTTTTTTTTTACCTATTTAATGTCACACAACACAATCCTGTGTTGTCACTAATACATTGTTTCAATAAAATGTTATTAAGCCTTTACCAATACCGTTTCAAATTCTTTTTCTCTATCTTGAATTTATCTTAATATTCTTTCTAATTTTAAGGCAGTGAGTTGGTAGAATTGTTTGCACAGTGGACAAAATACTGCTAAGCATTTTGTCTTTACATTCTCAGTTCAAATTCTGTTGAGGTCAAATTTGCCTTTCATCCTTTCAAGGCTGATAAAATTTAGTACTAGTGAAGCACTGGGATCAATGTAATCGACTGGAATGGCTGGCCGTCTGCCAAAATTTGAAGCCAATATTCTTTCTAATTTTGGCACAAGACCAGCAATTTTGAGGGGAAGAGGAAGCTGATTACATTAAACATAGCATGGAACTTATTTTATCGACCCCGAAAGGAGGAAAGGTAAAAATCGACCTTGGTGGAACTTGAACTCAGAATGTAAAAAGCCAGAAGAAATGCTATTAAGCAGGCTGGGGTAACAATTCTGCCAGCTTGTCACTTTGATATCGGTCTCATTTTGGGAGGTGAGGTAAGTCAATTAAATCGACCTTCAGTGGCCAACTGGTACTTATTTCACTGACCCCCTGGAAGGAAAGGTAATCTCAACATTGGTGGAATTTGAACTGAGAGTGTAAGGAGCCAGAAAAAAAATGCTCCTAGGCATTTAACTTCATAAGATAACAATCTTGCCAGCTTGGTTGCCTTAATTTCTCTTAATATTGGTTGCAAACTTTGGTACAAGGTTATCAAGTTCGGTGTGGGTGTGGTGAGGTTAAAGTCTATTACATCGGCCCCACTGCTCAAATGGTATTTATTTAACGACCCTGAAAGGATGAAAGGCCAAGTTGACCTCAGCGGAATCTGAACTTGGAACGGAAAGACGAACAAAATGCCACTAAAAATTTTGTCCAGTGTGCTAATGGTTCTGCGAGTTTGCTGTCTTAATCTCTCTTAATATTAAAAGTAATACAAAGGCAGTGAGTTAGGAGAATCGTTAGTATGCCCAGCGAAATGCTTATTGGTATTTTATCTGTCCTTAACGTTCTGAGTTCAAATTCCACCAAAGTCAGCTTTACCTTTTGGAGTTGATACCAATAACTACCAGTTGAGCACTAGGGTCAGTGTCATCAACCTAACTCCACCCCTGAAATTGCTGGCCTTTTATCAAAGTTTGTACAAAAACGTGTGTGTACATATTTTTTTCCTCTTTTATTTGTTTCAGTCATTTGACTGCGGCCATGCTAGAGCATCACCTTTAGTCGAACAAATCGACCCCAGGACTCATTCTTTGTAAGCCAAGTACTTATTCTATCGGTTCTTTTGTCGAACTGCTAAGTGACGGGGACGTACAACACACACACACACACATATATATATATATATACGAGGGGCTTCTTTCAGTTTTCGTCTACCAAATCCACTCAAGACTTTGGTGGGCCCGAGGCTATAGTAGAAAACACTTGCCCAAGGTGCCACGCAGTGGGACTGAACTCGGAACCATGTGGTTGGTAAGTAGCTACTTCTGCTCCTATATGTATTTACATGAAGTAAAATGTATGTTCGGCCATTAGGTGACCAATGGTTTCGTATCCATAAACCGCTTAGCTTCGTAGACGACTTATCAGTCTCCAATGGCTGCGAGTATATAGTCTCTTCAAACTGGAGGTAGAAAACCGTTATGGTCAGTTAATTTGTAAACAAAAGAATATTCTATACTGTTTGAGCCTTAGACGGGACGGGTTATCGCCCTTAGATCGGTCTGGTCATCAAAATCTTATAGTCCTAATCGACGCACGAGGAATCTCCGCCTTTAGGTTGGTTCCGTTCCGCCAATATTTTTTACCACCCTAATCGACGAACAGGAAATCCTACAGCAGGTAGCGACTAAAATGTAGTCAGGGGCTATAGATCTCGTTTCTAGGGTTTAAGAGCGTCTCCCGATCAAGCTAATCTTTCAGGATTCTTGCCTGTTTTATTATGCAAAGATTGTATCCTCCGCTTCCGTTTATATAGAACCCCGGATGCTCTGCTGCTTAAAGTGTTGCTGCCGCCTCCTCTGCTGTTGCCAATGTGCTTCGGCTATTACTCTAGTTGTTAGGGCTGGATACCACCACACCCTCACATTACCCCCCCCCCCCCAACGGGAAGTCATTGTATTCCCAGCATGAGCAAACCTGCCTCTGCTTGCGTTTCATGGATGTTCACCAATATTCTTTTCCTGTTGGGCGTGCGTGCAACTAAAGAGCCTAGGTTGCACCTATTGAACAAACGCCCGTACCAGTGTGTCTGCATGAATGGACAAGCACTTCACGCATTTGATAAGTGTTTCTAATAAAGGGAAAAACCAGGAAGTTAAGGGGAAAGCAACAATAGATTAAATCAGCCACCAGTACTTGACTGGTGCTTTATTTTATTAACCTCAAAAAGACGAAGTTGACTTAGATGGAATTTGAACTCAGAATATAAAGGGTACTGTATACGACTGCCCTAATATTGGTTTCAAATTTTGGCAGAAGGAAGATAAGTTGATTACATCGATCCCAGTGTTCAACTGATACTCATTTTATCGACTTCAAAAGAATGAAAGGCAAAGTCGACTTCAGCGGAATTTGAACTCGGAACGTAAAGACCGACACATTTTGTCCGGCGTGCTAACGATTCCGCCAGCTCACCGCCTTATCTGACTGAACGTAATATTAATTATGTAGAATTTGACACTAAATAACATAGATAATACAAAACATTAAAATATATTAACATACCTCTGTATCGAATCAATTAACATCATAAATCAAAGAAATGTGATTGAGGTGCATTACCAAAGCTATTGTTATTTGGTTAGAGATTAGTGAATTTTATTTGTTAATCACCACACCCTTCTAGGTTCAGTCTGTTTCTCTGTTTTATTAGTCTCTGTTTACATAGCTCAAGCCAACTCTGATTATATTCAAACTAGAATATTTAAGGAAAACGGTCCAACCTCTGCAATCAACTTGAGTAATTTGATAGCATTAACTACGTCGTACCAACTGCCACTTTTGGAAATTGATTAAACCTCAAAATCCATATACATATTAATAAGTATCTTGTAAGTTGATATTCAATATCTGCATTCTTTATTTTCTAATCAGATGTTTTAAACACTTTAAAATCTTTCTTCAATTTTTTAAAAACGTTTTATGTATATAGCCCAGGACGTGAAATATTTTCTACTTCCAGTTACACTAAATTTCAAAAATACTTTAAATCTGTAGGAGCCAATGTGGATTTAAATAAATCTATTTTGACTTGGGAAGCTTATTAAACTTGTTCGAACATGAATAGTAGTGACATCTTTTTTTTTCTAACAAACGTTTTCGCACTTCATCATAACTCGAGTCTAGGTCTGACGAACGCTTTTCATGCTTTTCAATTCGGCCTGTAGTAATATTTCGGCATCAGCATGATACGTCACAGCTGAGTCGAGCAAGTCAAGTCTTTGTAATGTATTACCTCTTCAGAACTAATTTACCTCAACAACAAGAGATTAAAAGGTTCATCAACATTTTAAACAGTCGTGGATTGCGAGGATGTGCTTTAATTTTATTGAATTAGCTAATGCGCACTTCTAACGCACAGTTTACCGTTTAGTTTCTCGGATATCAGCTGGTGTATGTATAATATACAACAAACGATACATAAATATATCAGGGGCCTTTACCTTGAGTATGATAGCAAATTCTTTAAAACGATAGCAACTATTGTATTATTCCAGGAGGAACATTGTTTCTTCAAATATTCAAACATCGACAAATTGTCTCACATTTTACTCCGCCTTTAAGGAGTTTGGCAAATGAAAAATCTGATTTTATATTGCCTACAAGGGGCCAACAAAGAGGGGGACAGCACAATCTGATTTTGGGTCAGATGAACGAATGAATTTTAACATACATATGAATTTCAAAATTTATGAAGATATAATGAAATCAAATGAGAGGACAGACCTGAAGACATTACAGATGGGGTGGGGGGCGGGTTTAATTCGGACCCCACGAGCCCCATCCTACCACTAATGCCTGGGACTCGTCCTGTGTCACAATCATGTGGTTACATTCATGCTCAGCATTCGTGCAACATTCTTCCATCGATTTTCGAACATTCTCATTGACAGATATCTTCTCTCTAGCCCTATTTTCATTTTAAGGTGGAAGCTGAAGTAATTCACCAATGCAGGGCCAGAGATGAAGATGCCTGACTTTAAACCTTTCAATCTCGTCTTCCAAATCAGCTCTCTCGCAATTGCCACATCAACGAGAAAATTAATCATACCTTCTTTTTGATAGGAAATCCGGTGGGTCGATTTTTACTGTAGACTCAGTCGATAGCCGTACTCTTCCTGTACTTGACAACAGTTGTTCTACACAAACCCACACGTCTGACACCTCCGAACACTGAACAATAGCATACAGGACGGTTTCCCTATCCTGCCCACATCATGCCTTGTGAGCTTGTCCCGAACAGGTAAGGCTCCTCAATAACATTGCCATGCCAACGACTTCTGAAAGTTATCCAGGGTCTTTGGCCCGAATGTACATTGGAACAAACTGGCCAGCTGATTATCGTCGAGACCTTGGGTCTCCCCTAAGGTATCCTCACATTCCACCTCTGCCAACCCTCTATAAAAAAATGCAGTTGAACCATTACCACAGGCATTGCCCGAACGGCGGAATAGCAGGAGAGCCTTACGACACTCTGTGAACCATGTACCTAACTTCGATCTACGATAGAATCAGGTTTCCCATCCACCGAAACTAGTGAACTTGGGAAACATCTGCTTCGCATGCAAAGATCACACCCGTTCACCATCCAGGTGGAGCCACAGATGCCTCAACCTCAGCGCATGTCTGCGCATCAACAACCAAGGCATCCCTAGTCCACCCTTTAACGGTTGTTGGTAGCAAACAGAGCGTTTCACAAGCGGAAGAGTTGTCTTTCCGGCTTGATTAATCACAAATCAGGGCCAGGGACGACGGTTAGGCGGTAGGTGATGACCGATGCGATGAACACATTGGCCACCTCCGCCTTCCATTTCAGGAACAGCCACTGCCAAGTCCAGGTCTTGACTGTGTGGGTTACCCTGCTCAATACCTCAGCCCAATTCTTCTCTATTTGGAGGTCCAGACCAAACCAAACCCCTAGCAACTTAATCGGACCCTCTGTCCAACGTCCCACGACCGAGCTGCAAGCCGACTGACTTTTCCTGATTAATCTTTGCTCCTGGCAAATAAAAAATCGATAGTAATGCACTTTAAGTTTGGATTATGACACCTCATACAAGTAACAAAAATATTGAAATGTTGATAGTAGATTCATCGTGTTGCACGGAAAACAGGAAATGCTGAAGATAAAAAATCAAGACTTTTTCCATATCGTCGACGACATTGCATTGTATTCGCATTCAGCGGCATGCATTTTAGAAGAGGTAGGGAGTCTTCCTTCATTATAATTTTAATCACACCTGCAATTACTGGAGTTATGATCTTTTCACCAACAGTATCCGATTTTATTTCTCCGCTATATTGAGAGGGATGCTGTATGATGTGTTCAATCCCCTTTCATTATCGACACTGGCAGATGCATTAAATGAAATAATGTCATGAAAATATAGAAACAACGAGAGACGCGAAATAAATTGCTTTTAACAGAAGAAGCTATAAATAACAGTGTGTAAATAGTACATCAAAAACCCTTGGATGAAAAAAAAATCGAAGGCTACTAGTGGAACTGGGACCTACATATTATGTAAACACGAAATATATGTGTTCGAGTTCCTTTGGCAGCTTTCAACTTTGCCCATCAAAAAGATTTTTAACCCAATGTTTACACTCTTGTGAATATTATCCGCATTTCATTTTAGTATTTGTTATCTGACAAGCCCATGATAGCTCTGGGTGTAATTTATTCACTGGCCGATGATAGAACAATCACAGAAAATAATGCAGCCAGATCACTCAATCTATCCTTACCACAAGCCATATTTGAAAGTAAAGCTAAGACCATGAAAAAAAAAAAAAAAGAATGAATGAAAAAGAATTCTAGAATGCTTCAAAAGGTACAGCGTTAAAGAGAAATAATATGGCTATTTTGTTTAGCGAGTATTAGTGGTGGTGATGATGTTTATATTGAAATGTCAGAGAGTAGAAATGCAAAGAGAGGGAGAGAGAGAGAGAGAGAAAATTCTAACTAGTGAGAGGCTGGGTAAGAATGGGAATTAAATAAAACGTTTAAAGTATTTTTGAAGCGTATCATAGGATATAAACTAAAATTGCTGTACACACACACACACACACACACACACACACACACACACATACATCGTGGCACTCCGTCGGTTACGACGACGAGGGTTCTAGCTGATTCGATCAACGGAACAGCCTGCTCATGAAATTAACGTGCAAGTGGCTGAGCACTCCACGGACATAGTTTTCGGGGGAGATTCAGCGTGACACAGAGTGTAACAAGGCTGGCCCTTTAAAATACAGGTACAACAGAAACAAGAAGAAAGAGTGAGAAAAAGTTGTGGTGAAAGAGTATAGCAGGGTTCGACCCCCGCCAGAGCCTTGTGGAGCTTTAGGTGTTTTCGCTCAATGAACACTCACAACGCCCGGTCAGGGAATCGAAACCGCGATCCCACAACCGCGAGTTCGCTGCCCTAACCACTGGGCCATTCTGCCAACACACACATACACATAAAGATAGAAAAAGAGAAAATTATATATGTATCACGATTCTCTATAAATCTCCAACCAACTTAGTTTTCGAAAGAACTGTGGTATTTCCATGTGTCTTGCTATTATTCTTCTACTTGTTTCAGTCATTTAACTGCGGCCATGCTGGAGCACCGCCTTTAGTCGAACAAATCGACCCCAGGACTTATTCTTTGTAAGCCTAGTACTTATTCCATCGGTTTCTTTTGTCGAACCGCTAAGTTACAGGGACGTAAACATACCAGCATCGGTTGTCAAGCGATGGTGGGAGAACAAACACAGACACCAGAGTAAGCACATAAATGCGAAAGAAGGTGGAAGAAATAGTACTCGGATACTGGAGGTAGGGTAATATGCTTTTTAAATAAAGTATATATACATCTATACCACAGGCTTCTTTCAGTTTCCGTCTACCAAATCCACTCACGAGGCTTTGGTCGGCCCGAAGTTAAAGTAGAAGACACTTGCCCAAGGACTGAACCTGGAACCATGTGGTCGGTAAGCAAGCTTCTTATCACACAGCCACGCCACTTTCTTTTTGTAAATTTTACAATGTTGTTTTCTTTCAATCCCAAATTACTTTCTGTGTATTTAACATCTAATAAAGTTGTATTCATTATATTGAATTTCTACTTCTTATTCGCCGTAACCTCTTTATTTATGTAAAGAAGCTTATTAAAGAAAAGCCTCCCAAAGCAATAGAAAATTTACGATAATGGTACGAGAAACTGGGATGTTTACTGCAAAAATGCATTGAACAAGATAGATGACCAGATGCAAACCAATGATTCTTCAGCTAATTGGTTCTGTGATAATCTACTCTATTCACTCTATTGGATATTTGTAACTCGGGATTGATATCGAATGAACAGAGGAGAATATTACGAACTAGAGTGAAAGTTTAAAAGATTAAGGCAAAGGAATATCAAGGTCAATGTAATGGACTTCCGATCTGTGCCAACAACCAATGGACTATCATGTAATAGTGATCCTAGAAATTTTAATTAAAATTTTACTCATAATGAGGATGAAAAGAGTGATTAACGATTCGAGTCAATAAAAAAACAAGGGAGATAATCCCTAAAATCTATTAAAACAATTAAAACGTTTCGGTATTATCAGATCTTATCAGCGGAGCTTAGCCCAACCGTTACTACTAGATCATTCATTAGGTGGGGGATAGAATAAAAATTAATTTCTGTTCATGGCGGAGATATTTGATTCGGGAAAATTAAGCTTTCAGCTCAGCTCTGACTGAACATAACTATGATCAAAAACGCTCCATCCATGATCATCCAATCCTTTTCTCGAGCTTTGCCTAACTAACCAATAAGGTGTTTAAGTGTAACTTGGAGGATATTTGGTTGTCATTTCTACAAGACGAGCGACCATTTAGACACTTCCCATGGCTTATCCTATCATTACCGCGACTTGTTTCGAAAATAAATATATTTAACATCGATTAAGGACCGAGCCAGCCTTGAGGGTGGCCCAATGGAAGAGTCGTTAATGTAGTCTTTGCTTTGACACTTAAAATGCTGGGTTTAAATCCTCTTGAGATCAGCTTTTCTCTTCATCCTTCATGAGTCGATAAAATAGAGTATCATTCAAGTCCCGAAGTCGAAATTATCGATTGACGATCTATGCCATCATGCAATGGGCTGCTTGAATCCTTGCCCAACCGTGGAGATTCGGCGAACAAGGGAAGTAAACACAATAGTTGGAGTACACTGCCATCGCTGCCATTTCATGAATTCAGCTTTCTGTAACATCCTATATTACTGCGAACACACGCACACATATAAATCCTATCAATCACACATGCATCCATACACACACACACATATATATATACACAAGATCTATAAGAGTGGTTGTTCAGCCGGTACATTGGACTAGGGCTCGGAGAGCTGAGGGCGAGTCCGTGAATGTGTGTAGGGTTCTTAAAAAGAAAAGACCCTTTCTCCAAGAAAAAAACTTCACAGCCCTCTTGAATTGTGAAGGGACTAGCGATACCCGAAAGTAGACCCTGCAGATATATCTGGTGCTGGTGTAGTATGTGATATACATACATGTTTCTGGTATAGCTTGTGATCTACATCAGTTCAAATGGTATAGTTTGTGATCTTCACAGACTTTCAGTCTCATTTAGATTTCATTTGTTGGAATATTTTAAGATCAAATGAGCAAAATCTCTTTATTGCATTTTTAAATGACATCCGTGCCGAATACAAATAGTCACAGTATTCACGTTTCTAGTATGAAATAATAATCAATAAAAATTTTTCTTTTTCTTTTATTTTTTAAATGTTTAACTCACGCCTCTAATCATAATTGCAAATTTATAACAAAATTTTGACTGTAGATCACAAGCTAGTGTAGATTTAAGCCGCTGTAGATCACAATGGCATGTAGATAACATTCTAAACCGGTACCGAATTTTCTTTATATAGAACAGTTAAATTAAGGTGGCGAGCTGGCAGAATAGTTAGCGCACCGGAAAAGATATGCTAAGTGGTATTTCTACTGACTTCATGTTCGAGTTCAACCGCCGCCGGAGTCGACTTTTCCTTTCATCCTTTCGGGGTTGATAAAATAAGTACCAGTTGAACATTGGGATCTTTTTTAAAACGAGGGCCACATTTTTCATTAACGAAACACTTTGAAACTTGGAACACTGGTAGAATGTGTCATATAAAACATCTTTTTCTCTTAGTCTTCTTAAAAAAAAAAGAAATCCATAAGTTATTCCATGTTAAAGTTGTCGTATTTCTGTAATTTCAACCAATCACTGACGTCCATTCAGCCGATATACATTAAGTGCCGACTACATAAACAAACGATTCTGAAACAATTAACCCTAACCCTAACGCTAGGGTTAGGGTTAAAGCAAATTTAAAATGAAAAAAGCAAATAAAACGAAGGTATGGAGATTAAATACGCTTTACATCGCTTAATCAGCCAAAGGAGTAAATGTAAACAACTGAATACTTGTCAGTGATTGGTTGAAATTATCGAAATAAGACAATTTTTTACATGAAATAAATTCGAATACAAAAATATTTTTCTGTTCTATAACACAAAATAGATAAGTATACGAAGTTTGAAAGTCTTTCCGTACCAAAAACACTACATAAAACATTAATGAAAAATGTGGCCCCCGTTTTAAAATAGATCAGAACATTGGCATCGATGTAACCTACTTACTCCTCCCTCGAAATTGCTGGCCTTGTACCGAAATTTGAAACCCATTTAGGATGGTTAAGCTATTTAGGTCTGTTGTAGAAATAAACACATGCAAAACGCTTTTATAAGTCGTAGTTCCTTGCTCTGTGTCAAATGTTCATGGTTGTGGCCGTTCTCCTTTGAATTTATGTTTAAGTGTGTTGGTTTATTAATCATTTCTTGCAATTATGTAGTGGTAAGATCAGAAAGACTGCAATCAACTGCCGTACAGATAGGTATGGCACATGAGATTATACGTCATTCGTATTTCTCAAAGGAATTAACAATATAGGCTAAATAAACTACTTCAGTTGAGAATCTCAACCAGATTGGAGTCGTCTGTCGGAAAGTTTGATTGAATAAGAGGTGTATACTGAATTGTGGTCGATGGAGTTGAGTTGTGTCAACAATGGTGAAGAATGTACCAATTACGGTTATACTAGTACAAACAGATGTTATAGAAACAAAAGCGATAAAACAAACACAGATTACAGTCTGAAGAGGAAAGAGCGAGTACAATTAACATGCATTAGTTAAACATATATCTTTAACTGGTCATCGACGTGTGTTAACGTATGTGACCTAGACAAACAGAATCAGTTGGATAAAGCATAACAGGAATAAGAACACTTGGATTTTGAAGTTTCATAATGATACACGATTAAATTATACGAAATGACAATATTCATCGTAATGGTTTTCATTTCTTTAAAAAAATTAAAAACCAGTAACGTACTAGATTTTCTTGCAGCACTTGAAAGACCTCAAAGACCATGGGTAGACGATCTAGTTAAACAAATTCGAACCTAAATTGGAGAGAAAGGTACAATCAAAGGAAAAGGAAGCATATTGTGTCCATCAATGTATATTGAGACATAGTTTAATTGACTGCGATAAAGAGATTTAGTTTTATCCTTTTATGTTCTAAGTTCTAATCATGCAGAAGTTGAACTGAGTTTTCTTCTGATTGACAAAATAAATATTAGTTACATACGGTCCGATTTCATCAACATCTCTTCCCTGTAAAGTTGTTGCTTTGCGGTTTGGTTAAATATTGGTACTTGCTTCTTTAATTTGCAATGTCTTCATAAAACTTAGACTTTAGGATAAATGAATTTTTGTATCAGGAGTAAATATTAAATCAATTGTAAATTAAATTATATCAGTTTAAATGTGTAAATTTAAATCGACGAAAACAAAACACAATCCATCCTCCAATATACAAAGTTGTATGTTGTTGGCACTCGGTCGCTTACGATGTCGAGGGTTCCAGTTGATCTGATCAACGGAACAGCTTGCTCGTAAAATTAACGTGCAAGTGACTGAGCACTCCACAGACACGTGCACCCTTAACGTAGTTCTCGGGGATATTCAGCGTGACCCCCCGAATTATAGGCACAACAGAAACAGGAAGTAAGAGTGAGAGAAAGTTGTGGTGAAAGAGTACAGTAGGGTTCGCCACCATCCCCTGCCGGAACCTCGTTGAGCTTTAGGTGTTTTCGCTCAATAAACACTCACAACGCCCGGTCTGGGAATCGAAACCGCGATCCTATGACCGCTGGGCCATTGCGCCTCCACTACAAAGTTGTATAAGAAATGCAATAAACACGTCCAAATATTTTCCCACTTTTCCCATTATATGATGTGTTTTCCTATTTACGAATTTTATATTTGACTTCTGTATTTTCAAGTGTAGCAAGTACTGGCTGTTGTAACGTTGTTTCAATCCCCGGTGGAAGCTACTTCACCTCACATTAAAGTATATACACGGAAGGAGTAGGACTAAACATATTTCCTCTTTCTTCTCACATAAGACAATGTTGGTGGGTTTCTCATCAAAAGAAATGCATTCCTAGCGAGTTTTTAACACTTTTTAAAACAAGGTTAAACAAATGCTTAGTTTTGTAAAGTTTCATTCATAAATAATCATTTTGTCAGTCGTCATCATCTGTTAAATGTTATTATTTGAACTTAAAATAAATATGGAGTCAAGATTCGAAATTGCTACTGGGCAATTTAAAAAAAAAGGTTAGAAAATAAAAAAAATGTCTCAGTGTCACCACTTGCGCAATAGTACACTTACTGCAAGAGTTGTCTCATTATTATAGAAATGATTTTAATTTACAAACATTAGTCTCTGTTGGGTGCGAAAAAAATAAATACCTGCTCAAAGAAAAGAAAAGAATTGATGAGACAATCGTTGGCGAGAGAGGTATCCAATCTGTAAAGTAGGAAGGTTAAATGACATGTCAGACCACGTGGAATGTTGTGACAGCATCTGTCCGAAAGAAGCTGGAAATTCTACCGAAGGGTAGGTATGTCAGATACATAAACATTATTTTGGGTATCTATGAAGCCAACTAAGATTCTTGCACGTAATCACTTCTTCTGCTAAGTAATAAAGCCATATTTTTTTAAGATCATATCTTACCGTTTTATTGTCATAGCTGGATTGGAGGTGAATTACCTCAATATATTTTGCTGCGCGTATACGTCAGCTTTGATTTGATA
>NC_068985.1:72492756-72495134 GCF_001194135.2 Octopus bimaculoides
GCTCTCATAAATCTGAAGCGTAACTACACGTAGAATAACAATTACTTGTATCAAGATTACAATTGGTATTGTCAGGCATGTAGCTCAAGTAAACCCACATAGCCTTCATTGATTGCATTCCTAAATATTAAGTCCATTAACACTATTGCAACTGATCTTCTCTAAATAACGTTAACCATTAAATAATCTTTTCTAAATTGAAAGGCCTTACCCCCACCCCGACATTTTGACATTTAATACGGAAAACCTTCTAATCTGTTATCTTGTTTATATTGAGCCTTCTCTGGTCGACAGGGAAAGTAAGTGCCTGGTTCAAGCTGAAGAATATGGTACCAGATTTAACATTAGTGAGTATACAAATATTTTTTTACATGGGCACAAACTTATAAGGGGTTTGGGTTCAACACTTTGTTGCATGTAAGTGAAATGAGTTCGCTTTAATAGACTAAATATCCAGGTCTTGATTCCCTAAACAATCTATACTCAACAAGGTACATATGCCATTAAATTCAAACAATACTGAACTCTTGTATATGATATATGTTACAGTTTGAAAACTTTCACACTCCGCACTACTTTCAAACTCGTCCAAGCTAAAATTTAAATATTGGATTCGTATTCTGTTAAAACTTAAAATACGGTTAAATTCTAAGAAAATAGGGGTTCTAGTCTGGTTCGAAATTTTTGTTTTACACATTTGTTTTAAACCTGACCCAGAAGGTATTTTAAAGTTTTAAATCTGGTTGTCGATTTAGATATCGGAGCTAATACTTTAAACACGAATTATATAAGGCTTACAATTTTACAATTATTAGCCATGCTTACTAAATGTAGCTTGTAGCGAACTATTGACAGCAATGTTGTTTGCAAAACGATTACTATCAATGTTTTCGTTTTTATTTTGATACGACCAATTCTCATCAACTTTGAACTGATACTTCTACAATATCGACTAACTTATACATTGTCATTACCTTCAACAGAAACTCAGGCGGTGTCCGAAGTTGCTATCCCGATGTTTCCCAGAAACCCGAAATGGGTAGAATTTTCTCCACCGGTACGCCTTCATGTTAAATATGATATCGATGACAAGGACCCTCTTCGAGCTTTGCTAGCAAAACTGCCAGATTATAGTGAATCGCAGCTAACTATTTCTCAATGTATACATATTGTTGGTCAAAGAAAGGAAAAATAGATCAGGTCTATCATTTGGAAGTTGTTTTTTTTTGAAGATTGATATATAAAAACAAAAATTAGAATTTTTCTAAATGTCGTTCAGACACTCAAACGTTACTGATCTGAGATGTTAATCTGTATTTTGTAATTTTCATAATGTTTTTCACTATGGAATCTTGACTCTTAATTTTATTGAAAGGTTATTTTTCAAAAAGTTGCTGAAATAAAACTGGGAAAAAAGATAAGCGACAGAATTAGACTAAATTGGACTAAATGCCTTGCGTTCTTTAGTTACATCACTTAATGTTTCGAGTTCAAATCCTGCCAAAGTCAATATTAATTTTCATCTTTCGAAGGCCGATAAAATATGCACGTCGGTATAATCAAATGTCTGAAGCATGACTGTAGTCCAATGAATGTAACCAGTAAAAGATCATTGGACACACGATGTCATCACTGTAACAGTTCAATACCGAACCCTAAGTTTGAAAACTTATTCTATCGGGAACCAGCTACATCGAAATTTTCTAGAATATTTTTCTCTTGTGAAAATTGAATTACTGATAAAACAAATTTACACTTATATTTTATTTACTTAATACTGACTTAGTATGCCTAGCATGTTAGACTTAACAATTTAAAGATAACCACAGACACCTAATACTCAGTATGTGGTTATTTCTGAAATCTTTCTTTCTCAAATACTAACTCGAGATCCATGCATTGTTGTTTAGCCCCGGGTCAACCATTATAGGTATGAGATCAAATGCGTGCCAGTAGTGATGGTTCCGTCTTATTGTACATAAATTGTTAAGGCGCTTGTGATTCGAAGGGATTTACCTGCTATCGATAGCAGAACAAGCAACTGAAGTCGTCAATTTACTAATATTAAGCTGAAAATAATCGTATCGATATCGAAAAATCTCTGGAGGTTAGTTACCGCCAGGCTTCCTAGAGTATAAAACATTGTCAGTATGTAACGCTATTCAAAGTCAATTCCTGTGGAGTTTGAATTGGGAAATATTTTACTAAATACTGTGAATCTTTTATTCAATGTGACTTTAATATTATCAGTGTCTTCTACTGTCGCCTCGGGCCGACCAAAGCCTTGAGTGAATTTGGTCGACAAACTGAAAAGAGCCCGTCGTGTATGTATATATATATATATATATATATATATATATATATATATATATATATAT
>NC_068985.1:72495179-72496029 GCF_001194135.2 Octopus bimaculoides
TATATATGTGTGCGTGTGTGTGTGTGTGTGTATTTGTGTTTGTCCCTCCCACCATCGCTTGACAACCGATATTGGTGTATTTACGTCCCTGTAACAAAGCGGTTCGGCAAAAGAAACCGATAGAATAAGTACTAGGCTTACAGAGAATGTCATGGGGTCGATTAGTTCGACTAAAGGTGGTGCTCCAGCATGGCCGCAGTCAAATGACTGAAGCAAGTAAAAGAGTAATTAAAACCACTTTACAATATATCTATATTTACAATAAACGACTTGTCAGTTCATTAGTGTTTCTTATTCTTAAAACGTAGATTCCAAAGTCGGGTGGAACTGGAAGCAGTTCTATTGTCTTTATCCTCCAATCCCGATTAGAGATTGGAAAGTTGTAAAAATATGAATAAACACAGTAACGATAACGTTAATAGTTGGCGGGGGGTGGGGGTACGAGAATTTCTGAATGAACACTCATCTTTTTGATATTTACTCGCGTTTTAAAAGCGTTTTAATGACCGAGGTTCAGCGTCTCTCTCTAGATAAATGGTTATGAAACCGACAAATTTCACCCACCACTACCAAAATATAAGCTTTTTTTATTTTATTTTTTTGCGCTCTCATCATCTTTATAATACAAAACCGTTTGCATTCATAAAATTCTTTTGATTTTCTTTTTCTTCTAACAACAAATTTTAAGCTGAAAATTTTCAAAAAATGTGCTTTTGACTGGGGATTGGCATACTGCCGATGAATACCGCATTCATTATTTGAAGCATTTAAAGTAATGATTTTATAACCAATGAATTTTAAGCCACTTTCCTTACAGCGAGAGTCGAAACTCTTTGTTGTCTGCTCTATT
>NC_068985.1:72496593-72497902 GCF_001194135.2 Octopus bimaculoides
TAAACGGCTCCAAGTCCCTGAGTTCGATCACTGGTGGCAGCTCGTCGAACATCACCGCTACTCCGGGCGGATCAATTTTATCTCCGCACATGTCTTAGTTTTTCGTACGTGTCCCTATCGACCACAATGGCCTTCACATTTTCGGAGTAGACATCTGTTGGTAACTTAATTCTTATAATATGTTTGAATTTAAGAATTTTCTTCTCTGTCTCCTTATTTTTTGAGTAAGTTACAAAATTCCAATTGTTTTCCCATCTTCTTGATTTTTTCTCTTCTTCTCCTGTTACTGATGTATTTCCTTCTCCAACTCCAAACCATTTCTCCCATTCATCGTCAGATGTTTCAACTCTCGAATCATCTTCCTTCGCTGGGGAAACCTGCGTCATTATCGCTGTTCCCTCCTTCTGTAAATTCACCTGTTTAGTAATTGCCTTCTCTCTTTCTTGCTCCGTCACCTCTTCATCTGCCTTCCCTCTGGTTACAGCTTCCTTTTCCAATTCATCTTTCTTCTTTTTCTGGTTCTCTGGTGGTGAGTTTGTTCTTCCACTCCTTCGTTTTCTTTCCATTACCGTGAATCCCTCCTGCGCTGTTTTCTTCTGTCTCTGTCTGTACTACCTGGTTCGTGTCTTCCTGTTGGTTCTCTCTGCGGGCATCTCGCCTTCATGTGGCCTTTCTCGCCACATGCAAAACATGTAGGCGGCCTGCCCTCTACTTTCACTCTTAATTTTTGGTCGTCGGGTAGCGCTATCTCCTCATCAATTCTTTTTAGGTCTTCCACTGTTGCCTGGATAGTGAGTTCGATCCCATATCCCCAATAATCCACACTTTGTGTTCTTGTGGCCTTCAATATCTTGGCCTCTTCCTTCATATTGTACTTTATTGCCGTCATGAGCCATGCTTCATCTAGTTCTAGGGGTAGTTTGCCTATTCGCACTCTGGCCACATGTTTGCCACAGTACGACGGTAACAGCACCCATTCCTCCGATCGTATAGCTTCCGTAGAGTTCTTAATTGCTTCTATTTCTGTTGCAAAGCGTACCTCCACAGTGGCATATTTTTTTCCTCGAGTTACAAAAGTTGTTTGCTTTCTGATACCTTTCAGACACTCCTCGATCTCCTCAACTGTCGCGAGCTCTATCCTTCTAGTTGCCACCTTCATGGTTTTAAAAACCACAGTTCTCTTTCTTACACCTTCTGTCAGTTCCACAGGCGGTGTCAACGTCAGCGTGTTTCCGACCCTCGCCAGCGACTTCTCACATTCCTTCATCTTCTTCGGATCAACCTTAATTTCGATTATTTCCAGTTTTCC
>NC_068985.1:72498496-72499408 GCF_001194135.2 Octopus bimaculoides
GGTACATAGATCGAATTATGAGATGAAATGAGTAAATTACAATATGATGATGGAATGGCTTACGAGTCCCCCAAAGCTCGCAGTTTCATTTCAGTTTTCTTATACAGTTCTTATTCTTTCATTATTATGTATGGTTTCAGCTCCTCCACCGTTACGACGCTTGGCAAAGTGTTGTAGCCCACATATAACCCACTTACTTGGAAATTAAATCTGTCTATTTCTCGCAGCTTCTTCGCTATCCATTCCTTCACCACTATTGCTTTTGTTTCATCATCAAACGTTCCGGGTTCTAATTTCAGTCGCACCAATTCTTTTATCTTAGATATCGTTTTTTCCGTTTCTACACCCTTATTGTAGAAAAGTATTGTTCTAATATTTTAAAAATCTACCTTTCCGATTATCCTTCCTTCTGCCTTCGCCTTTTCCTTCTGTTCCTTCAACACAGTCCACCAGTTTAGCCACCTCTCGTGTCTTGTCAACAGTTTTTCCTGCTTTGTATCTTGGGTTTCAATCTTAGTTACGTTCTGTTTCTCGCTATAATTTCCATCTTTCTTTGTTACGTTCTGTTCCTCGCTATCATTTCCATCTTCCATCATCTTTTTATTCTTTTCCCTTTTCTTTGTTTTTGGGGACTTTGGCGGCGATTCAGTCCGCATACGCTTTTTTTCTCCATTCTCCTCAGTCTCTTCCTGCTTTTCTTCTTCCTGTTCGGTCAGTACCATTTCCTCCTCACAGACCTCTGTTTCTTCTATTTTGCCTTCTTCTACGATTATTTCTCTGCGAGGACACACCGCTTGCATGTGACCTCTACTTCTGCATTTGTAGCATACTGGTTGCCTTCCCTCCACCACGATCCGTAAACGAGTGTCATCGGGAAGCACTAATTCCTCAGCAATGTTGTGCAGGTCCGGT
>NC_068985.1:72499743-72503517 GCF_001194135.2 Octopus bimaculoides
CTCCCTCCTTCTTCAAATATTTGAAATGTTTCTTCAAATTTTCCATATCTACCTTCACCTCTCTCATTCCCATGTCGCTGATCGGCCTGCCGCTGCTAGCTGCAGCTACGTAGCTGGTAGTCATATTAAACCACCTCAGCAATGGCTTTCAACAACAAAACAATTCCAACAAAACGGCAACAATATAATAACAGGTAAATCTTTATTACAGGCACGATGGCCTCATTTACAAAGAAAGGGGACATTACAAGGACAGACAACACAAAACGTGGGGTACATAGATCGAATTATGAGATGAAATGAGTAAATTACAATATGATGATGGAATGGGGTACGAGTCCCCCAAAGCTCACAGTTTTCTTATACAGTTCTTATTCTTTCATTAGTATGTATTGTTTCAGCTCCTCCGCCGTTACGACGCTTGGCAAAGTGTTGTAGCCCACATATAACCCACTTACTTGGAAATCAAATCTGTCTATTTCTCGCAGCTTCTTCGCTATCCATTCCGCCACCACTATTGCTTTTGTTTCATCATCAAACGTTCCGGATTCTAATTTCAGTCGTACCAATCCTTTTATCTTAGCTCTCTTTTTTTCCGTTTCTACACCCTTATTGTAGAAAAGTATTGTTCTAATATTTTAAAAATCTACCTTTCCGATTATCCTTCCTTCTGCCTTCGCTTTTTCCTGCTGTTCCATCAACACAGTCCACCAGTCTAGCCACCTCTCCTGTCTTGTCAACTGTTTTTCCTGCTTTGTATCTTGGGTTTCAATCTTAGTTACGTTCTGTTCCTCACTATAATTTCCATCTTTCTTAGTTACGTTCTGTTCCTCGCTATAATTTCCATCTTTCTTAGTTACGTTCTGTTCCTCGCTATCATTTCCATCTTCCATCATCTTTTTATTCTTTTCCCTTTTCTTTGTTTTTGGGGACTTTGGCGGCGATTCAGTCCGCATACGCTTTTTTTCTCCATGCCCCTCAGTCTCTTCCTGCTTTTCTTCTTCCTCTTCCTGTTCGGTCAGTACCATTTCCTCCTCACAGACCTCTGTTTCTTCTATTTTGTCTTCTTCTACGATTATTTCTCTGCGAGGACACACCGCTTGCATGTGACCTCTACTTCTGCATTTGTAGCATACTGGTTGCCTTCCCTCCACCTCGATCCGTAAACGCGTGTCATCGGGAAGCACTAATTCCTCAGCAATGTTGTGCAGGTCCGGTAGGGTAATGTGGACTAGAATTTCTACCCCAAAACCCCACCATTCGATTTCTCTCGACCTCTCCACTTTAATGATATCCACCTTGTCTTTGCATTTATATATTACCGCTGACACCAACCATTCCATATCTATCTCCAACGGTACTCTACCAATCCTCACTCTTGCCGCCCTTCTACCACAATACACTAGTAAAAGCGCCCATTCTTCCGTACTCAGAGGCATAGTAGAGTATTTCTTAGCTCCTTGCGAGTTTATGTAGCACCGCAGGTATGAAACATTTCTTTGAAAAGATATCGGAGTGCATAGCTCAATTTCTTTAAATTCTTAACGTTCCGCTACATTGTTTTATTTCATAATTTTCTTTTATTGACAGTTCAAATTTTCGTTTCACTTCGACTGTTTTTTTCTAACGGCAGGTCGAAAGCAAGAGCTGTGACTATGGTAATATTATTTTAATTGTATTTATAAATATTTAAGTGGTTGCAAGAAAGCAAAAAAGCTGTTAAAAAAATTCATTATTTTATCATTATCTTTAATTTTTCTCAAAAAAAAAAAAATACTTCCTTTTTGTTTGTTTGCTTTCATTAAATTTTCACAGTCCTCTTGTCTTGTTACGATACTGTTTTCATGGCAGCAAACAATTTCTACTTGTGAGGACACTGGACTCCTTTCATTGCCTAAAAATATTTATCGTTAAATGTTTCAATCTTCTTTATTCATTTTTTTCGAAAAGAAAAAATGAATGCAATATTCGTTACCAGCATGTAAAACTACATCTGTATGGACAATCTGAAAACAAGCTATTGAGAACAGAAAAAATCTTCAAGCGGTCAAAAGAAATCGAAGATCCATTCTTCTTGGCCATCATAATTTATTAAAACCATAATTTTATTAAACATTTGAATGCCTTTTTCTCTTTCTTTGAAGACGCACAACCAGACCGAAACACTGTGGTGTCTCGGAATCTTCTTACTTCAACGAATCAAATAACTTGTGAACGCATAGTCTGAATGTTCTCCGTAGACAAAATGCTGCCGCATTTAACACATTCACGTTCGAATCAGTAGAAACGTATTAATGAATATCTGAATTATGGTTTATTCTAAAAATATTTCGTTATTCTACAAATTCTTTATATACATTCTACAATATATGCATTTACTATTTAATTAATCATTGTTCTATATTTACCATTGTCATTCTTCTGTGAGATTGAATTCACTTATCTGCAACTATTTTAGGCTGAGAGGAACGTATAGTTCTCTGGGTTGAACACTGAATTCAGAAGATAGAAACCGCATTCCTTTTTGAATTTCATCCTTGACTCTTGTTTATCGACACTTTGGAATATCACCTTGAAGGGTTTATTCGATTAAATCGGCTCCAATATTCTATTCCTCTTTTTGCTGAGCCACTGAGTTACAGAAATGTATACGAATTAATACAACATGTTAAACGGTAAACAGGCACGCCCCCACCTCACATTACTGGCTTTTAACAGTTTCATCAACTGATTTCAATCACAAAACATTGGTTGGCCCGGGGCTATAGCAGAAGACACTCGATCAAGGTGCCGTGCAATGGTACTGAAACAAAAACCACATGGTTGCCAAGTGAATTCCTTAATTACCAACCCATGCCTGTGCCGATATAGTTATTATTTGAACAAAAGTTCAGATGTCACGGGGACGATTTAATTCCCTTATAATTTCGGGTTTGCTAAACATAACCGGATTTATAGGGGAACAAAAGGGGCATGTCTGATATCGTCCCACCCTTCTGTGACGGTGGTGGTGGAGTTTTTTAACGAGGTGCCTTTCTGGCAACTTTTGCATGAAAAGGGAACCCCCACAATGCATAGGCATTTATCTCTGAATAGCTTTTTCCTTTTTCTTAAGATTCTCCAGTTAGCTTACTTTGGGATTGAGTAAATTAACTACATAGTCCAAAAGCAGCTAAATTCCCTTCGGGATAAAATGAGCGGATTGATACAAAAAAAGAATAAAACCAAAGCACTAATAAATGATAATCAGTACTAATTATGTCTGTTTATCTATCTACCTACCAATCGATCGAAGTCGTTGTAGTTCTTTTTCTTCCCATGACCAACAAATTTCAATTTACTTGCGATTCAGACACGTACACGCAAGTATTGCCACTCTTAAAACTTCATTATTCAGTTCGACATCAAAGTCTTTTGATAGGTTTGTTAGGATCTTTTTTAAAACGGGGGCCACATTTTTCATTAATGTTTTACGTAGTGTTTTTGGTACCGAAAGACTTTCAAACTTCGTATACTTATCTATTTTGTGTTATAGAACAGAAAAATATTTTTGTATTCGAATTTATTTCATGTAAAAAATTGTCTTATTTCGATAATTTCAACCAATCACTGACGTCCATTCAGCCGATATACATTAAGTGCCGACTACATAAACAAACGATTCTTCGTTTTATTTGCTTTTCTCATTTTAAATTTGCTTTAACCCTAACCCTAACCCTAGGTTTAGGGTTAGAGTTAGGGTTAGGGTTAATTGTTTCAGAATCGTTTGTTTAT
>NC_068985.1:72504005-72514156 GCF_001194135.2 Octopus bimaculoides
TTTTTTTTTTTTTTTTTTTTTTGTTTTTGTTCAGCGAGTTCTCTTGCAATGTTTTTGTGAAGAGTTCGTGTTGGGATGTAAAAGTGAAAGAAAACAATAATAGGGAATATACAAAAAGAAACTTGGCTATCCTGATTTCTTTTCTCCGATGCTACTCTGAGTTAAACGACGTTGTTGAAAATAAAATGAAATCTATAATAATAACCTACTTTCATGCTTTATTTTATTTGTTTTAATCATTTGGGGTAATCAAGTTATTTTGTGCATTCCCAATTATTGTTAGTTTCTTTCATTGATATTTCACTTAGATTTTTCTAAAGCTTTAAATTTTCATATTATTTTTCTGTTAGCATTTGTCGATGCATTAGAATTTGTTTTAATTTAAAAAAAAAAATGAAATTGTCATTGTACTTTTTTTTCAATGTATTACGATTTATTATTTTTGTGTTGATGCTTACAAGGCGATATAAATTTGGCTGTTTTCGATACCATTTCCACTTTCGCAAAAAAGATTTCTCTCCGCCTCCCACATATATCTCATTGAAAGGATATGTAAGCATTCAAAATGTACTCGATATATTGAAGATGATCTGGAACAAACCCTTGAAGTATAATAGGATCAGATATAGGCAGACAAAAGGGTTTGTGTTGACTGCTCTGATGACCAAGATCTGGAATATAAGTCTTGTATGGTTTAACAGTACAAATAAAACTTTTCAAAGAGTTGATTTGTATTAAGTGGTGGATCTTTGGAAAACTTTCTGAAATTGCTTCAGGGTAGGTATGAAGATTTGGAAACGGGTGCCGGGAAGATGTGTGGAAATAGAAGCTATACAGAAACAACAGATAGACTAAAGAAAAATAATTCTATTGTAAATCCAGTATTAGCCTCGAAAGAAGTTGTCCTTTCTGCAAGACAAAATTTCAAATGAGAGACTTTCACTATCATCCTTAAATCCATTGTTTGTTACCTCACGAAAGATAGAGAAGACTATCAATCGGTACAAGCTTAACGCCAACTTTAGCAGTTTATCTAATGCAAGGATAAAAACTGAAGCTTTTTTCCTTATGGTTTTACTAATGTGTTTGGAGATGATATTATGCAGTTTGCAGCCCTTTATAAGCTCAGATCATGTCTCACTCCATTTCAACAGGCATTGTTAATCCATGATGAAAGGGCTTGCTTGATACCTTTCATAGTTTTGATGTAGTTATTAGAATATATTTAAGCTTGGTGGTCACTAGCTGCTCAGGAAAGAGGTCATTCAGTAAATTGGGTGATACAAGATTATCAGAGAAATACGATGATGTATGAAAGACGAAGTGCCCTGGCTTTTTGGTTGCAAATGATACAACTTGAGGAAATCATTAATTTTTCAGATGCCTAGCAAAAGAAAATAGTATCTGGCAGGAAGCAGAGTGCAAAACTTGTACTCAGTTTAGATAATTTTTTGCACTGATAGATGCATTTCAAACTTGCCCAGTTTCAATAACATGTAATAAATGGGTTTTAAAATGTAAATTTGATTTGTCTGTCTTGGATTCTAATTTGAAGTGATCCCCCTCCCCAAGCAGGTTTAAATCTGGCCCTGTTGATAAATTCAAAACTAATATTGAACTGGAGTCAATGTAATCGGTTACATTCCCCTGACCGCTCATATGGATCTTTGTGTTCTTGTGTCTGTTCATCTTCCTGCTGTTGTAATCGTTTCTAACAAAGTACAACACCGTGTTTAATCTTGTATCTACTTTCTAAAATAAACTTTTCTGAATTATTTAAAAAAAAATACAATTGAATGTATGTATGTATATCTCTGTTCCATGTTGTAGACCAGTTTTGCGGCTAACTGAAATTGTGTACAGGTATACGCTAGCTATCATTTTGAAATACTTTCCTGTATTTGGAAAGCTAAGAATATTGTATACCTCCCAAATATAGAAATATAACTAATCTAGACTAATCATGTAAATTAGCACTAGTTTTTAATATAAAATAAGATATATGGGAATAACATTTTGTTAGTTTCTACGTTTGTTGCGCATTTTTAAGAAGTTTTTAAAACAATTTATACCAAATATATTTGTTTTGGGTATAAATTAGAATAAACCTTGGAAAGGCCTGGTATTTGTGCTAGGATAAAATGAAAAGAGAAAATAATAGAATTACAAGCGACATCTTCGAATGAAAATTTATGGGGTGGGGGTTACCTTTTACCCCGAGTGGGGCTTTTATGGGAATGACAATTTTGGGTCTGATTGAGGAGCCGGGGATGAGGTGCTTTGGACGACGCACACACTCTAGCTACACCTTTGCACGCATGGCTATACAGTGGTCAGCCTGAATTTGACTGGATCTTATGAGAGAAGTAAGGAAGGACATAGATATTCAGAGAAAAGTGGTTGACTTGAGAGAGCTTCGTGTTTTTGATGTTGTAAAAGTAAATATTTTAAGTATCTGCGGTACGTATCTGATTGAATAAAGGAAGATATGAGAGGAAGTAAGGTAAGGGGGAGGAGAGAAGACTATATAGGAAAATTCAAGTGAAGAGATTTATGGGGACGACTGTGAAATCAGCTTCTAGAAAATCCATACTGAGCGTATGTTTAAGTGTACGTGTGTGTAAGGAAGGATGGGTGATATGGAGGTACATGCATATGTACGTTTGAACGTATTTGTATGTCAGAGTGTAAGAGAGTGAAAAATATCGTGAGACAGAGGATGGAAGAAAGAGAAAGGGCGAAGGACACCAATAGTCACACACTACATATACAAGGTGAAAAAGCGCGGCTTAGTGGTTAAGGAATTCAGCTTGTGATCGTAAGGTCGTGAGTTCAATTTTTCGGCGACGCGTTGTGTCCTTGAGCAAGATACTTTATCTCACGTTACTCCAATCCACTCAGCCTGAAAAATGAGTAGTACCTATATTTCAAAGGGCCAGCCATATCACATTCTGTATCATTCTGAATCTCTTCGAGAACTTCGTTAAGGGTACGCGTGTCTATGAAGTGCTCAGTCACTTGGACGTTAATTTCATGAGCGAGCTGTTCTGTTGATCGGATCAACTGGAACCCCCCCGTCGTTGTAACCGACGGAGTGCCACATATACAAGACATACTCTTAATACACTCAGTTCTACATGCATAAAGACTAATAACCCAAGACGTATGTAAACTTCTTGAAATTTATGAAACAGCTAAATGAAATTAAAAAAAATTTTATTACGGAAATATCTCAAAAAGTTCATCAAACATTTCAATAACATCCAACTTATATTAAAATACTTACCATACTCTCTTGATATATGTATGACTATATCGAGAAACTTATTTCGTTTTCATAATTTCCATTGTTATTTAATGCCACATTCTCTTTACAGTCAAAGAATTGTATACTATAAAATATACTGTTTGGACATACGGAAAGTTTTCTGTCCTGAAATTGCCTGGTTAGAAGCTTATACGGATACAGTGACACTACCGTACATTTAGTAACTATGTTATGGCAACCAGCATGTTTCGGAAGATGTTTAAGAACTCAAAACTGTATAAAACATTCCTACAAATATTAAAAATAAGGTGAAGATGACTGATTTCACACTAGTCTTCAAATATTTGGATGAGGCGTCATATAATACGCCCTTCACTCTAAGAGAAATGATCTTTGTTGCCAGCATTGTAGTAGTTTCCAGAGTGTATCACCCTGTCAAAGGCCTTCTCCAGGTCATAAAGGTCAGGTTTGGTAGTTTACTCTTGGCTAAGTCTTTCTCCTGCAGCTGTCTCACCAGAAAGATTGCATCTGTGACATATCTTCCGGGAATGAAACCGAACTGAATTTCATCGAGGCTAACTATATTCCAGACGAAATATACTATGACCTTTATAGCTCGTGCAGTAATTTGATGCCTTTATAATTCTTTCTTGTGCATCTCCCTTTCCTGTTTAGTAGAAAACCTTATACCGTACACCTTATACCGTACAACCATATTTTGGTACAGAGGATGTTTAAGAATTGAAACCTGAATAAAACACTCACACAAATATAAAAAAAAAAAACAAGATAAAGGTGGCTCTGACTTCTTCACACTAATCTTCAAATATTTCCCTTGAGTACACATTCTTAGCCTCTAATCACAGCGAAAGGTTGAAAGAGACTGAAACATATTTGAAACGAAATGTTTGGAGAAAACATCACAGGCTTTGTGACGTCATAATGACATTATAGAAAACTTAACAAATTCTTTGGACTTGACGAATGATACTTAATTTCACACACACACACACGAACGCATATGTATACACACCTCTACGTACACACGCAAATGTGTGTGTGTGTGTCTAACGGTTGTTGTTAAGGTGTTGGTTGTCAGTATGAAAGATGGAAGAACAGCGATCGACGTTTTAAGGAAATATTTATTTACCGTTACTTTGTATAATGCCTTACCTCGACGGACAAGTGTGTGTATCATATAAAAACTATAGAGTTATCTTTTCTTGTATGTTGTTGCTATTTATGTTTGGTTAATTGCTAGCTGCCCAAAGAGTGAATTTTTAATGTAGGGAGTCGATAAAATGATACCTTCATTGTGCATAACAATTAAACAGCACTGGTGTTGTGATAAGACACTGTGTCAAAGTTGACATTCTCACCGTAAACCTTCTCTCAGTTGAAATATCTCACTAACTTGATTCTGTCTGTGGTCCCCTCTACGTCATCTCCTTTTTGCCAACTAACTTTTCCTACTGTTTAGTAGTATTTATAATTTTCCAAATTAGTTAGGAGAGACATATTGTTGAGAACAATAGATTTCGTTGGCGGTCTGTTATCTCTATTCTAGCTTTTGGTGGCCTAGAAGAGATTAGAAGTGTCAAGTGCAAAGACATTATTCTGCCTAGCGATGGCATTTGGCAAATGTAACTGCTGTCACTCACAGGAAAACTATTGTTTTACCGTGAGAAAAGTGCTGTTGAACTGTTAAGTGAAATTTGGCTATCGAGGATCGAATCCACGCCATGTCTGCATGATCCACAACATATATATATATATATGAACATATGTATATATATATATATATATATATATACATTTACGTGCATATGTTTGTTTATATGATACACATATGCATATTTATTAACGTATTTATATATATGCAATCTGCACCAGTCTCTTTAATAATCTGCTTATCTATCTATCTATCTATCTATCTATCTATCTACTATGTTCTCCTCCTCTTTAACATTTACACTTTCTCTTTTCCTGTCTCTCACAACATCCGAAGTGTGTGTGTGTGTGTGTGTGTGTACATTGCAATTCTAATACATGCGTCATACAATCTACCCTTCACCGAGAGAGAATTCCTTTACCCTTAGCTAAATATTCCTCCATCATTTATCTTACTGGAAGATTGTGTCAGGGGCAAGTCTTTCGAGTATAAAACCGAACTGAAATTCATCGAACTGAAATTCTATTCCAGATGAATTGCTTTATGATTCCCTCCATGACATTCATAATCTACTCTACTGATTTGATGCATCTATAATTCCTTCTTCTGCATCTCTTTTTCCCTTTTAGCAGTTTACAATAGTTATAGTACACCATTGGGTTGGGCACCTTCCCTGTATTACTTGATTAACTATTCTGGTGACCATCAATATGCTACCTCATCTGATATTTTGAGTACATTTGCAACTGTGCCAGATAGACACCGGTTTTCCCCTCTACATGTATCATTATCCACCACGCTGATGATGTCAGCTTGAATTGCTGATCCCTTTGTAGAGTCAGAATGAGATAGCCTCCCAAATTCATCGTGTCCATTCTTCTCATTCACCAATCTCCTACATTTACATTCCAGATTGTTGTCAGCAATGCTGGCAAGTGTGTTCTTCATCATCTCAGTTACACTTCTCTCAGATAACATGTTTCCATAATTCTTAGTATATCAAATGGGTAAAACAAGCATCAGTTGAGATGTTCAAAACATCGGTGTATATGCCGAAACCAAATTATAATAGAAACTTAAAAAGTGACAGCTACTATTGCAGAGGAAGAAGATGACAAAAAGCAAAACTGGGCAATCATTGATGCATGGGATTCTCAACAGATCAACCCTTGTTTTGTGAAATACCTATCGTAGGCGCAGGCGTGGCTGTATAGTGAGAAGCCTGCTTCCCAACCACATGGTTCCTGGTTCAGTTCCATTGCGTGGCACCTTGGGAAAGTGTCTTCTACTATAGCCTCGGGCCGACCAATGCCTTGTGAACAGATTTGGTAGAGGGAAACTGAAAGAAGCCCGTCGTATATATAAAGAAGCCCGTCCCGTCGTATATATAAAGAAGCCCGTCGTATGTGTGTGTGTGTGTGTGTGTGTGTGTGTGTGTGTGTCTTTGTATTTGTCTCCCATCACTGCTTGACAACCAGTGTTTGTGTGTTTACGTCCCGCAACTTAACGGTTCGACAAAAGATATCGATAGAATAAGTACTAGGCTTAAAAAATAAGTCCTGGAGTCGATTTGTTCGACTAAAACACTTCAAGACAGTGCTCCAGCATGACCACAATCAAATGACTGAAACAGATAAAAGAATGCCGGGTGAAATATCAGGTCTTCAAATTATAAGGGAAGCTTCTCCAGATTCAGTTTTCAACACTGCAGTACACAAATTTGATTAGAATTAATGCCGTAAGCTCCAATATTCAAACGGACTTGTTTTCTAGGACTCCAGAAAGTGTCTATACCTTTTGTCTGGCAGTTTACTTTGTCTTTCAAGTCTTAAAGTACAAGGGAATGAGATAAAATCTTTTGCACTGACTCTAAAAAATATCCGATACTAGATAGGTGTCAAAATAAATCTGCTGTAGAGGCAGTCTTGCAGAATCTATCAGAATTCTGATTAGAGAGAAACAAAACTGTACTCCTAAGCAGCTAGCAGAGGCGAAGAGTGCACTGGGATCACATAGTAGATATGCAGTCATAGTTTCTTCTTTATATTCCGGAATAAAGTACTAGTCTGGGCTTTCAAAATATCAACATATTTACAGAATAGTAGTCTAGATATGGTAACGTTTGTTTCTTTCGATTCAACTTTCTGGAAAAAGATATGAAAGATATGAGAAACGAGTATGAATTGCAATTCAGATTGAAAATGAAGCAACTGAGATGGCTCGAAAATGTGACAATGATATGGAATACAGGAAGTTTTACTTATACGAGTAATTTAAAGGAAATATTTTATCCAGAGCTCAATCCTATACTTAAAACACAAGATTATGCAATCGCTGCACTCTTGAAAATTTCAAAATTCTCACCACTTAAGCCTCCAGCCATAACCATTCTGAAAGAATTTCTTACTGAAACAAAACTTTCGGCGAAACAGTTATCCAATAAGTGGCTGGTACTCTGTCGATTACGATGATGAATGTTTTCGTTGATCCTATCAACGAAACAGCCTGCCCGTAAGATTGACGTGAAAGTGGATGAGCACTCTACAGACATGCGTACCCTTAATATAGTTCTCAATGAGAATGTGACAAGGCTGGCTCTTTGAAACACAAGTACTACTTATTTTTGCCAGCTGGATGGATTGGAGCAACGGGAAATAAAGTATCTTGCTCAAGAACTCAACGCGCCGCCGGGAATCGCATTCACGATCTTATCCTAATCCCTGCCCAATAAGTAATAGCACTTTGTAAGTACACAATTTAACTGATAATTAACTAAACATATATCAATTTGCATGTATACAGATCTATAAAAGTTAAACTTACCTTACTACCGACTTATTAATAGATAATGATATAAAATTTATAAATGTATTTTGATAATGGTTCCATCTGTGTCAAGAGAGCTAAGCCAGCTGCTTCTGTTGATATAATTATGAGAAGGTTCAATAGCATTATGGTGTAATAAACGACCGTGCGAACCAAAGGAGATGGCGACGAAATGGAAGATGACTCCTTTAAACGCGTCGCACGGTCGAACACAAAACATGTAATAGGACATAGAAGGCTCGTAATGAGAAATGCGAGCCAAGTGCCAGTAAAGGAACAAGAGAGTGACAAACAACCGTTAGAGATATAAAGAGAGTAAGTTTATTAACATAGTGAAACTGTAGTGTCTGTGTGTGCGTGCATGCGGCATATATAAATAACACAATACATAAGTCAGGCCTTCGTGTGAATAAGAGTATGTATACAAGAATATGAATGACGGACCGTCGTATAAGCAAGAGTGTGTGTACAATATGTGTGTATACAATAATATGTGTATATGTGTGAATGACGAATACAGAGCATTGAAAGAGTGTCTGTAACACAGTAGATAAGCGTCCTGAACGAAGATAAAGAAAATACCAGTTCGTATAAAAGTTACACAAGAGATAGAATGTTCATACGCAGGAAGTTGTGGCCGGAGAGCAGAGCTGTGGTGTCACATGTTGTGTGTATTGAGCGTCGATGCTACGACCGGTTACCTGGTACAGAAGATTCTCGCAGGTTGGTTCTGACTGTTAACTTCGTGGTGGAAATAATCCACTCATACAGTGTCGAGATGAAACTGCGTTTGTTGTTGGCGTGTACTTTGGTGGTGGTGTTGCTGGCGACGACATTGTGGTAGACAGTACATTGGTAGTAATGACGTCGTCGCTGGAAATTGGCTGGTTGGTATGTGGTCAAACGACCAGACCTGAAAAGGTCTGTGGTCGCGACGACTGGCGTAGTTGGAGCAGGCTTATTTATAGATGAACAGGGGCTCACCGGAACAGCAGAAAAACACTCTCTCACGTGACCTTATTAGAAGGCCACGATTGGACGGTATGCACCCTGGCGCGAAACAGAACTGTAGACAATTGCCGCGCAAATAAGAACCAATCAGGGTGGTGGACACAAGGGTCCAAGGCAGCCGAAGGCTAGATGTTAGCAGCTCCGATATCATTTGTGATTGGATGCCCGAGAAAGAGAGAGAGGTTTCACTACAATGGAATTCTATTAATTATACTTTAAGAAATATATATTAGCGACAGAGGGCAGTGTTATTAGCGAGAGGTAATATTTATCTCCACTTAAACGTATATGTTCTGCTAAAATAAACTGTAGTGCTGTAGATACTATGAGAGAAACTCTCATATTGGCTTTCGGTGCAAAATGCACGCTTGTTTACATCACTAGTGGGGAAATAAATCCCCACCATCTTCAGTGCCAAGATCACAAGATCACATGATTTTGACCATCCTTGGTCTTATCAATGATGTAAGCTTGATCGCTGGAGATAGCAGCGACTCATCTTCCTGCTAGTGACATGTAGAAAAACAGTACCAGAACAGGCGCTAGGGTTGTTATTAGCCAGCGAGGCAGTATTAATACCGAAAAGTAATATTTATCCTCACTTAAACATGGATGTTCATTTAAAACAAACTATTCTGTGGTAGATACCATGAAAGAAACTCTGATACTAGCGCTTGGTGCGAAATACACTCCTATTTATCCCTGCCATCTCCAGCGCAGAGACCTTCCTTAGTCTCGTCAATGATGGACGCTCGACCACAAGAGATAGCAGCAACTCATCTTCCTGCAAGCGATATATAGGAAAACAATGCCAGAAGAGGCGGTGGTGTCTCGATAAGCCAGTGAGCTTGTTAAAAGATATTTTGGGGCATCGCTTTGTAGTGTTAAGTCGAACCAATAAACCCCAGTACTTATTTTAAAGTCTGGTACTTATTTTATCGCTAAGTAATGGAAACGTAACCAAAACAATACCGGTTGTAAAGCGATCTCACTGCCTGTCACCTTGTCATCTTATGTTAAGGAAATATCTTTTTACCATAGCTTCTGATTGACCCCTTCTTTGAGAACGAACCTGTAGTAGAGGGAAACTGTGCGGAAACCTATCTTATGGACTGTTTCTGTAACCAAAACGGCTAGTCTAGCCACACACTACGTCCCACTGGTTCCGTTTAAGGAGTAAGTGTTCACTTATCAGTCTACTCTTTAGTCTATTACAGAGTAAAT
Organism: Octopus bimaculoides; assembly: GCF_001194135.2. Taxonomy (NCBI): domain Eukaryota; kingdom Metazoa; phylum Mollusca; class Cephalopoda; order Octopoda; family Octopodidae; genus Octopus; species Octopus bimaculoides. The sequence continues at coordinate 72,514,007 of NC_068985.1, forward strand.
AGTACAGCTGTTCTAACAACTGGAATAATCATCATCGAAGCTGACGGAGATTCATTTAATATGTAATTTTACACGTATGTACATACGGACACATAAATATACATTTGCACACACACACACACACACACATACACACACACACACACACAC
>NC_068985.1:72514418-72516161 GCF_001194135.2 Octopus bimaculoides
AAAGAAAGAAATATAGATAGATAGATAGATAGATAGATAGATAGATAGAAAATAGACAAATAGATAGATACGCTGAAGTTTAGTTCCGCTGCAAAACATGAAATACAAGATATCCGTTGAAGGATTACATTAGAGCGAGAGATGTGTACACAACGTTGGTGGTAGTGGTGTCGATGAAGAGTTACGGTTTGTTGTAAAGATGCTCAAACATTTTAATAACAAGAAACATTTTATTAAAATACTCTCCATGTTTATACTTATAATCTATTGATTATACGTATGATTATAGGCTGTGTAGCCATTATTTTAAATATTGGAATCCATAAGTTTACTGTTGTGAAATTGCCCGATTAAAAGTTCATTTGGTTATAGTCCAATATCTTACAGAGAGTATTTGATAACTCAGAGGTACATAAAACATCCCCACAAACACCAAAAACAAGAGGAAGATGAGTCTAACTTCACACTAATCTTTAGATGCTTGGGTGAGATCCTTGGACTCTAATCACTGTGAAATTTTGAAAGAGACTGACAATTTCTGAAACAAAACTTCCAGACAAACGTCTGTGACTATATCGTTATAATCATCATATGGAAAATGTAAACTTATTTGAAATAAAAAAAAAATGCTTAAATACATTTCTCACGCTCTCTCTCTCTCTCTCTCTCTCTCTCTCTCTCTCTCTCTCTCTCTCTCTCTCTCTCTCTCTCTCTCTCACACACACACACACACACACATTATCTATCTATCTATCTATCTATCTATCTATCTATCTATCTATCTATCTATCTATCTATCTCACGCACAAAAATACGTGCACGTACACATCAAACACAAACAAACATATACGCATATGATGACTTAGGTTTCTTTATTTGCATGTGAATATAAAATTGTATTGTATAATACTGAGCATACATATTGATGTAAATATGTACTTATAATTTCAAATTTATATAATGAAACTAATATTACATGGTGCAGGTTACGAAACAGTTTAATCATATAGAAGCCACGTGGGAAATAATAATCTATATTCGCCTTTTATATCGCTCCCAGCTCTATGTTTGATATATATATATATATATCCTTTTATTCTTTTACTTGTTTCAGTCATTTGACTGCGTCCATGCTGGAGCACCGCCTTGAACAGCCTTAGCCGGACCGCTAAGTTACGGGGACGTAAAGACACCGATACCGGTTGTCAAGCTCTGATGGGGGACAAGTACAAACATAAAGAGACACACACATAGACATACATACATACATACATACATACATACATACATACATACATACATACATACATGATGGCCGTCCACTCGTGACCGAGGAAGACCATTACCGACCTTCAGGAACATTCTGCGCTCTAGTACTAACTTACATTTTGCATTAACGGCTCCGTTGGTGGCTAATGAGCCCTGCTTTTGATAAGCATACACGACTGCAAACATTGCAGATTAAGCTTTCCCCATTCACTACACGAGTCGTGCACTTTCGCGCAGCTCGCTTAAGTTCTTCATGCTGGATATGTGCTCTCTCAAAAGTGTTGATCCCCTCCTTAACCTGCTTCCTCCATCTGTGGCGATGACAGGCATTGTTCTCCCAGTCAGTGTCCTGCATATCACAGGCCTTTAATGAGGACTTGACACAGTCCTTAAAGCGCAGCCTTGGTTTCTGCCGGAGTCTCCTTCCATTCACAAGTTCTCCATAGAGCATCTGCTTAGGAATCCTGCTATCCT
>NC_068985.1:72516930-72519780 GCF_001194135.2 Octopus bimaculoides
AATACCTGGACAAGATCCATATTCTGCTCATAGCACTTCTCCTGCATCTGTCTTGCTGTGAAGATCATATCCATTGTCCCTCTACCAGATCGGAAGCCACATTGAGATTCAGATAGGACATCATTTACGAGACACCCATTCAGACGAGTAAGAAGATTTGCCAGAACCTTGCCAGCAGCTGATAATAGAGCAATACCTCTGTAGTTACCACACATTGTTCTGGCTCCTTTTCCTTTATATAGAGGAAGAATAATTGCATCCTTCCAGTCCTTAGGGATTGCACCATCCTTCCAGACTGCACTAATAAGTTCATGAAGGGACTATGTGATGTAATTACCATCAAATCGCAAGACCTCAGCACAAATTCCATCCTTTCCAGGTGCCCTACCAAGATTCAATTTACTTATTGATGTCATTACTTCATCTATTGAGGGCGAAGAGTCTAAGGAGCCACTTATAGGTCTTTGTTGCATAGTATCAATCACTGTTTCATCCACAACTGACTCATGGTTTAAGAGTTCAGAGAAGTGTTCGATCCAGCGACCTGTGATTTCTGTTAATTTAGTAAACAGGGTGGAAGACTCCTTGGAAAGCAAAGGAGCTGATGTGGAGCTCTTAGGTCCATAAACTCGCTTCATAAGATGGTAAAGCTTCTTGCTGTCATTTGCATCAGCATCAGCCTGAACATCACGAGCAAGATTCTCCCACCAAGTGTTCTGCATCTTCCTGAGAGATCGCTGCAGTAGTGATTTTACACGGTTATAGTGGGCAAGTGCTAGACTTCGCTGCACAGTAGACAGTTCTCTGTGTAGCAATACACTGTGAGCATGGCGCTTTACCACCAATAGTCGCTGAACTTCAGCATCATTCTCGTCAAACCAGTCTTTGTATCTGGCAGTAACATATCCCAGGATTTCGGCTGCACATTGTAGAACGTGGTCTCGAAAATCCTCCCATGCTGCAGCAGTTTCAATGCTGGACAAGCGAGTCTGAAGTTCTTTCCTAACCACAACATCATATACCTTGTGGACATTTAGACGGCGAGGAATGCTGACTGGTCCTCTTCTCTCTTTTACTCTAATTACCATTCGGAACTTTGCTCGCACCAGTCTGTGGTCTGTCCAGCATTCTGATCCATGGAAGGACTTGACATTACAAATGTCATAAATGTTGCGCTTGCGGATGATGACATAATCCAGCAAGTGCCAAACTTTGGATCTTGGGTGCATCCATGTTGTTGTGTGATCACCTTTGTGCATAAAATAAGTGCTTGCGATGAAAAATCCATGTCATCGCAAAGCTCCAGTAGCATGAGACCATTGCTATTCATTTTCCCTACTCCAAAACGTCCTAGAGAGTTCCATGTTTGCCAGTCTGTTCCAACTCTGGCATTAAAATCCCCCAGTAGAATGACTTTATCAGAAGTTAACAAACCAGCAGAATTCTTTGCCACTTTACCTGTAACTAAGGAAGCGAAAATTGAGTACATCAACATTGAAGAAGAAGCTGTGTCACTGTCCATAGATGAGATTGACACAAACTCAGCTGCAGGCCTGGATGAATTCTCATTAGTCCTTCTCAAATCGTGCAAACGAGTCCTTTCAAGACCACTGCAGCTTCTTTTTTAGAGCTTTCTTGCAAGTGCTAAGCTTCCAGACAAAATGAAGAAAGGGATAATATGCCCTGTCTATAAGGGAGGAAGTAGCGCCTATGCTAAAAATTATAGACCTATCTCTCTGACCTCACAAAGCAGCAAAGTCATGGAACTAATCACAAGAAACTAATCGTGCAAGAAACTAATCACGTTCCTTGAAGAAAATGACTTGCTGACTGACACCCAGCATGGATTTCGACCAGGTCGAAGCTGTCTAACATAGCTCTTGCAACACTACGACTAGGTACTAAAATAGCTGCTAAATGACTCAAGTGTGGATGTGATATATCTCGACTTTGCGAAAACCTTTCACAAAGTCGACCATAGTATGATATGTCACAAACTGCGTCATCTCGGCATAGTTAGAAAACTTAGAGAGTGGCTGCATGACTTTCTAAAACATAGACGTCAGGCAGTGGTGGCTAGCGGAGCCACTTCAAAAGAAACACAAATAGCAAGTGGTGTTCCACAGGGCACTGTCTTAGTGCTGCTGTTATTCATAGTGGACCTCTCAGACATGCCCTCAGCTGCTCAGATAGCCACCCTTACTAGCTATGCAGATGACACAAAAGTCTCTCAGACAATACAAAATCTTGAAAATATTGCACATCTGCAACGGTAGTTGAATGTAATATACAGGTGGGCTGAGGACAACAACATGCAGTTTAATGCAGGAAAATTCCAAGTCCTGCGCTACCAGCATACAAAGCTGAATCACAGGCAGACAGGACACACTGGCCCGGGAGGAATTGCAATCCCTGAATCAATATCAGTACGTGACTTGGCCATTGACATGAGCAATGATGCATCTTTCCAAGTGCATATTGGCAATTTCGTAATAAAATGCAGACGGCTAGCTGGATGGATCCTCCGAACTTTCAAAACAAGAGAAAAGGAGACAATGATGGTCCTTTGGAGAGCATACATCCTCAACCGCTTAGACTACTGCTTCCAACTATGGTCACCACACAATATAAAATTAACAGCGGAACTCGAAGCAATCCAACGAAGCTACACAAAGAAAATCATCTTAATGCAACGCATCAGCTACTGGGAAAGACTGAAATAGTTAAAACTCTTCTCCCTAGAACGAAGGTAATGTATTTAAAATTACTGTCTTTGAAGTTGGTGAATTGGTGAAAAAGTTTCTTTTGAGGTTGATGAGTTGGTAAAGAATTCTAAATCCATGACGTTGG
>NC_068985.1:72521940-72527191 GCF_001194135.2 Octopus bimaculoides
ATATATATATATATGTGTGTGTGTGTGTGTGTATTATATATAAAAGGTGGAAGAACTCTTAAGAGTCAACGACCATCCAATTATTACATGTACACATGTATATAGTTGGCCGAATTGTGGTTGTGTGTGCCAGGTGCGTGTTTGCTGTGGTGAACTGTGGGTGAGTGTTGGGCGTCTGTATGTGTGTGTATATATATTTATTTACATTTTAATTCTTGAATATATGTGCGGATATTGCGTGTACGTGTATTCTTTTTTCTTTTTAATATTTTATATATATATATTTGTATTTTTACTTCTTTTATTTTATTTGATTTGTGTGTTTTTGTGGATGTAGTTAAAGGGGTAGATGGAGCTCCTAAGTTTAATAAAGCCGTGGAGAAGGCGATCTGTCTAGGAGAAGGTAACTCCGAATTCAAATCCTTTACTCCTGTCTTGCAGTTAGCCTTTAGTTGGGCAAAGACTGGGAGAAGGACACTCTGATATAAAACCACTGGAGAGGTTAAACTCCGGGATAATAAAACATGCGACCTCCATAATGAGCCAGTCATCTTGCCTTGGTTTGTCACTGGATATCATATTTTGGGGGGAGGAGTGGATGCTGTACGTGTCATACAAGCGTGTGGCATTGATATTTAAATGTACAGATATCTCTTCAAGTCCCACGGCGATGGAATAGTGGTGACATGTGCAGGCTTAACGGGAGCGCATAGTTACGAATCGGCACGTGGGCGGCTCAAGGCCCATATAACGTCGCTGCATTGTTGAAAGAACAGCAGCATGCTTCGGTGAGGTCGAGAGCGTCTGAGCAGCCCTCTCCAGGGTAGCACTGCTCACTCAGAAATCCGGAAAAGGTCTAGGAAATGTTACTCAAACAAATGCCTGTTCTACCATCAAGCTGGTTAGCAACCTGAAGCTGACGGTTCTTCACTACAGCAGGAGGAATGCAAATAGAAAACATACAAACAAGAAATATAGATTATGGGTAGGTGTATGGAATGTCAGGACATTTCTTGATCATAAAGGACATTTCTTGATCATAAAGGGTCAAGTAACCCTGAACGGCGAACTGGAATAATAGCCATGGAGTTGGCTCGGTATAACATTGACACTGCTACACTCTCTGAAAGTGATGAAGACCAATTGACAGAAACAGGTGCTGGATACACTTTCTATTGAAAGGGTAAACCAAAGGGTGAAAAACGAGTAGGGGGTGTTGGATTTGCCATTCGTACCGAGCTAACCCACAAAATAGAACAGCCTAATGGTTTCAGTGATAGGATTATGTATCTTCGAGCTCCTCTATCATGCAATCGTTTTAGGACTCATTTCTGTTTATGTTCCTACTCTTGATAGCAGCAGTAAATCTATTATGGCTTTCTATGATGATTTCAGATTGGTTATTATTTCGATTCCAAACGCAGATAAGATCCTCCTTCTTGGCGATTTCAACGCCCGGGTTGGATGCGATTATGGGACCTGGGATGCACTAGGGAGACATGGTTTGGGAAAAAAGGAACGTTAATGGTCTCCGTCTTCTTCAGCTCTACACTGAACTTGATCTTATCATCTGCAACACTGTTTTCATCAGGATATCCATAAATCTACCTGGACGTACCCAAGATCCAAACACAGGCATATTCTCGATTACCTTATCACTAGGAAACGAGACCGTCCAGATGTTTGCACTGTCTGAGTCATGTGTAGTGCAGAATGTGGGACTGACCATATGCTCAAACGCGATAAATTGAAACTCCGCATCATGCGTAGAATAAGATCTGGAGGAATAAAAGTCCCTAAACGTATTGATGTGTTGACATTAAGAGACTCTAAGGTGCAGGCGAATCTTAGAAATGCTATTGGAGAAGCGGAATTTGATGGAACTTAGGCTCAGTTTAAGACCACTATTTACAATGTTGGAGTTGAGGTTCTTGGTCTCAGAAACAGAAAACATCGGGACTGGTATGATGAAAATGATCTACAGATCAATAAACTTCTTGAAGATAAAAATAAGTTGCATAAAAAATGCCTCGGTGCCCCAGATGAGGATAGAAAGCCCTTACTGCAGTCTCTCAAAAGGATAAAATCATCACTCCAAAGAAAGATACGACAAATGAAAAACAAATGGTGGTCGGATATTTCTGAAAAAAATCCAGAAAGCGTATAATAGTAAAGACTTGAAAACAGTATATCACTTGATCGAACATGTGTTTGGTCCTCAGTCTTCATTTGTGGTACCACTCAAGTCTAAAGACAGCTGCTTTCTCTTCAAGGATCATGAGGGTATCATGAAACGTTGTATTGAGCACTTCACTGATCTCTTTTATAATCCTTCAGTTATTGATGAAGATGTCATCAGTAATCTACCCCAAAAGGATATCATTCATGAGATGATGGAACATCCAACTATAGATGAGATCAAAAAGACAATCAAAGGATTAAATACTGGGAGGGCACCAGGTTTTGACGGTATTCCTGTTGAAATTCTCCTCCACAGGGATAATAGTTAAACAAGGTGATATTGCTGCTCCAACACTTTTTTCCATATATTTTGCTGTAACCATCTTGTACGCTTTCCAAGACTGTGACATCGGCGTCTATATTCGCTTCAGAACCACAGCTAAGGTCTTTGATGTTAAACGCTTTAATGCAAAGTCGAAATCATTCCAGTCTCTTGTTCAAGAGCTCCTTTAAGCTGATGATGTAGTTCTCGTTGCTCACACCGAGGAGGACATGCAGGCTATACTGGATCTCTTCTCTAGAGCTTGTATTGCTTTTGGACTTACCATCAGTCTAAAGAAAACAAAGATCACGTCCTCTCAGCTACCAAGCCAACCTTATTTGGAACCTAATATCTTCGTTCAGAGTAAAATTAGATGTGGCTGATTTGTTCATCTACCTTGGCAGGACTCTCTCTAGAGAAATAAATCTGAGATAATTCTGAAATAAATCTGAGAACTGAAAAGCCAGCAGAGCATTTGGAAGGCTTTGACATCGTGTGTGGTCTTATAGAAGTATCACCTTCAAAACCAAGCTTAGTATCTATGAATCCTGCATTTTAACGGTCCTCCTATACTCTTCTGAGACCTAGACGACATATCGGCGCCACATCAAGGCTTTAGAAAGGCTCCATCAGACTTGCCTAAGGAGGATACTAAACATCAAATGGAAGTTTTTAACACCAGATACCGTTGTTCTTCAGCAAGCTAACTCATCCGGTATTGAAATGATCCTCATACGCAATCAAATGTGTTGAGTTAGGCATCTTGCTAGAATGCAGGATGACAGGTTGCCAAAGCAGTTGTTTTACGGGGAGTTGCAGCGTGGCAAACGTCCGAGACATAAACCCAAGAAACGTTTTAGGAATGCTGTCAGAAGCAACCTTAAGGCTCTTAATGTGAAAGTTGAAGACTGGGAGCATATGACGCAAGATCGATCGGTTTGGAAACAAATGATCTACAACAGATGTGAAGCATTTGAAGTTCGAAGAATTGACTATCACGCGGTAAATTGAAATTAGTTTCCCGGTTGATTCGTATAGTTGAAATCTTGAATAATAAAAGAAACTTAAAATCACGGTTTTATAAAAATATAATAAATTGGAATTTCTAAGAATTTTATAGATAGTATAGAGTCTAATAATTGCCTTCTTTTAGTAACAGTTACGTACCCTTAACTGATTAATAATCAGCTTTCTTTAATATAATATATCTATCTTGAAAAGAAACTTTCATTGGATAATGTTCCGTTCATCTTCAATACATCTGTGAAGTGTGCAGTTTGAGTGATCTATCCTTAAACCCTGATGAAGGGACTTTTAGGTCCCGAAATATTGGACAGATAAAAGAACAGTAACAACAATAAAAAAAAATACCAGGTAACTTACTTTTAATTTTCATTACCTCATCTTAAAGTCTATTTTGCATTGTTTAGTCTTCTATCTCTTTCAACGTCACGTAGCTATATATTTGTGTGCATGTACGTATGTACATACTCGTATAAACATTCAATTTTTTAATTTACATATGTGAAATTCATGACAGCAATGAAATAGATTGCATTAGTAATTTAATAGAGCAATATGATTATTAGGATTAACAGAATATCATGACTCAGAGAAAAATAAAATTCGGGACAACAGTGCGTATCTCACATTGTCTGGTTTCACAAAATCACTAACAAAGTTTATAAGAAAGAAATAAAAAATTCCCCTACACTATTGCGGGCAGATTTAGGCTGGAAAACGTACACATTTTAAAAGGACTGCAATCAGTTGCATAGATTGGGTTAAGGTTAGGCGAGGGCACGGTTCGACCCAGGTGACATTTTTTAAGGGTGGCACTTTTGGGTGTAGTGTGTAAGCCTGTATAGTCTTGGGGGCTCAGGGAGCGACAAATTCAAGGGCTTCCACAGGCGGCACACACTCCAGCTATGACATTGCTTTTGAGCATCTTTTCAAGATAGATATATTATATTAAAGAAAGCTGATTATTAATCAGTTAAAGGTACGTAACTGTTACTAAAAGAAAGCAATTATTAGACTCTATACTATCTATAAAATTCTTAGAAATTCCAATTTATTATATTTTTATAAAACCGTGATTTTAAGTTTCTTTTATTATTCAAGATTTCAACTACACGAATCAATCGGGAAACTAATTTCAATTTACAGCGTGATAGTCAATTCTTCGAACTTCAAACGCTGATGAAGGGACTTTTAGGTCCCGAAATATTGGACAAATAAAAGAACAACAGCAACAACAATAAAAAAAAACAAAGATTACCAGGTAACTTACTTTTAATTTTCGTTACCTCATGTTACCGTCCGTTTTGCATTGTTTAGCCTTCTATCTCTCTCAACGTTAGATATCATATACAATGCTTCAAGGAAACTATAACATTCTATTATGTAGCTACATATTTATATGTTTTAACCAGATCTTCATACTTTTCCCATTGCTTTTCCAAATTTGGCAGTGTTCTTGTTATGTCGTCAATCTATCAGTTGCTCTCTTACTAATACTTTCTTGCCCTTGTTGCCTTCCGCTCTCTTTCTTTATTATTCACTGTTTTTCTCCCTTTTTTTTTCACAAGTCCGGTTATTTATTAATACCAGTAAACATGAATCATCGCTCTGTTGGAGAGCCACCACTAGATTTCTCTTTCTGATGGTAAACTATTTTAATCCTTTTTGTAAACTGTATATATGTGTGTGTGTGTGTGTGTGTGTGTGTGTGTGTGTGTGTGTGTG
>NC_068985.1:72527201-72530666 GCF_001194135.2 Octopus bimaculoides
TGTGTGTGTGTGTGTGTGTGTGTATGTGTGTGTGTGTGTGCGTGCGCGTGCGTGTGTGCGTGCGTGTGTGTGTGTATGTGTGTGTGTGTGTAAGAGATGGCAATGTGGAAGCGTACCAGGGCAAATGGCAAGTACATAAGAACCAGAGGTGGTGTATCTATACCGAGAAAAATAATGAATCTTCAATTTTACGAATTGATAAGTATGCACGCGATTACAGGAAGTAGCATTCATTAAAATGTTATAATGCATTACTTCACACGAGATTTATAAATGTGTTGAAATACCAAAGACACCGTAGAGTATAATGTTTCAAATTTAATGAGACATGTTACCGTGTGACGTAAGAAATTTGGTTTTACTTTATTTCATTGTGTTCGAAGAAGAGATTGATGATGTGTAAGTCTTAATTTGCAAGATTTTATTCGTAAAGCTAACCAGTAAATGTTCTTGGCGATATACGTATAACACAAAGCTTTCAATGAGTAATTTCTCAAAAAGTGGATCTCTTTTATTATCGACATAGGATTTAAGGAATTCTAAAATAGATAAATTATAAAATTTGAATATCAAAGTATTATCTGATTGTAAATAAATTCAAAAGACAAGGATTTGAAGCTTCATGTGGTGTCAATTCAAAAGAAGTTTTGCATTGCCAGGACTGGCTTTCTCAATCATTAGCGCCATCAACATGGAGAAACAATTCAATCGGGAAATTGAAATTCTTGAACACTAGAAACAACAGATGACGGGTTTTTTTCGAGTTCATAATCTTTAAATCTCGATACTTCTTTTTAAGACTGAATGTAAAGATCGAATCAGTCTGTAGAATACTCCAATGTTAAGTATCTGTAACATGCTCGGGTTTTTCAGGGTTGGAAAATGTGCCGTGTTATGTTTTTCCCAGTTGACTTAAGAACAATTGCAGCATTGGGAAAGGAGTTAATTACCCAAAATTATTAAAACAGGATTAGTCAGTTTCCCCTCTCCAAATAAGAAATTTGAATTACATATTTAAGGCTCGCTACATTAAATATGTTAACACTAATTTATCTATTGGTATTCAACTGGATGGAGGCACTGAGTAATTAATCTCAAAGAGCCGGGTAGATATCTGCCAAACACAATCTGTCCTGGTGATGACACTTGGAAGTAATTTTTGTTTAAAGTATCGGCTTCTTTGGTTATTGAATGATATGCAATGCATAGTTGTCACTAGCATCACACATATTCATATACGGGTAGCTTCAGCATAGACTGGAAAAGAAGCAATTTCACGTTATCCAGTCATGTCTGAATCTTCGATGATGATCGCATTGACAATTTCAATATCTTCTGCTTGTGTGTTGTGCGCGCGCGCGCGCGCGTGTGTGTGTGTGTGTATGTGTGCTGAGAGAGAGGGGGAATAAAACAAAACATGATTATTAATTACATGATATTAATTGCTTAATAAAAGTATTGTATATTGTCAAATCCTCAGAGATTTGCAACTTTTGTACGGAACACTACTGTCTTATAGAAATGTTTGCAGAGGCAACAGTCGTGTGTATAGCGAGCATCGTTGTCAACATGTTTTACTTTGAAGTAGTTGTATACTGTCAACTTAATGTGACAGCCCCATGAAGGGAATAATACTACTATTGGTTACACCTAGGAAGCTGCACCGCTTCCTGTCGGCCTTGACACATTTACTGTGTCCTTATGTTTACATAGGCTAGTTAAGATACATTTGGGACATATATCAACTACTAATGGCAAATCCACTGCAGTTACAGCGGAGAAAACATTCTTCCTTATGGTTAAAATTGTAAAAACACCATATCTGCCAGTATCACCACTGTCGGATCCCTAGACGCAACGTTTCTTACTTTTCAACCGTTTTCAGTGGGAAACATCGGAGAGAGGTAACTGGGAAGATTTAAAGCCGTAGCTTTATCTAAAGCACAGTTAACAACATTGACTGAGATGCACTATTAGACCGCCAGCTCGGAAGAAATTCAGCAGTATCAGTGCCATACATTACCACACATATATATATACATATATGCATATTCATAAATATATATTAATGTATATACAAATATATGTGTAAATATATGTACATACAAATATATACATAAATATATACGCACAAACATACAAATATATGCATATATGCGTAGTACATACATACACACACACTCATATGTGTACAGAAATGGTTATATTTACATATATACAGTTAAGATGTAAACGAAATACATTTTTCAATGGATTGTTGTTTGATGAAATAAAAATAAAAACGATGAAATAAAACGAATACGTCTCCAGAATAATCCAGTTTATTAAAATGAAGCGATTCTGTTAATCTGATAACTAAATAAAAAACAAACAAAAAATAAAGGAGATAAGTTTATTTACTTTAAAAGTTTTGCGTCGATGTGTCTGCTCTTTTGACATTATACGTAACTGAAAATGGTTAATAGTTTATTAAACGCGTTCACACTTGTTATTTACGTCGATTTCTAATGCGCCAAATGTTTTAAGTTAAAACACGTTCACATTGGATAATTTTCTTTCTTTTCAAAATTTTTAAAGAGACTCTATAGACATACACATACACACCTGCACACCCACATAAGTGAGTGTGTATATATGTGCATGTATATACATGCAAATAAATCCACAAAAATCATACACACACACACACATGTATGTATGTATGTATGTATGTATGTGCGTATGTATGTATGTATGTATGTATGTATGTATGTATGCATGCATGCATGTATGTATGTATGTATGCATGTATGTATGCATGTATGTGCATATGTATGTATGTATGTATATGCACATATATATTTAAACTCACACACGCTCTATTTTCTGGCACCCTGGTGTTTGGATAGCTTAAAATTATATATGAATTTTGTCAACGTTATTTCAAAATTTGAGGTTGCCAGATCTAAAAGCCTAAGTGAAACACAGTAGCCTCTCTAAAAATAAAACCCCAAAGAATGGAAACGGTGGTTGGAGGAAATAAAAGAAATAAAAATTATTCTAATTGGTTACTGAACCAACTCTTGTCCAAAATCTTATGCACTTTTCAAAGTTTGTTACACAATACAAAAATATAGACGTTTTATTTTGTCATTTTTCACCAAAGGCAATCTTTCAAATATTTATTTTGGTTCGGTTCATATAAATATATATATGTTTTTTTTTTCAAGTTCTCAACTTTTTTCTACAATTTTAGCTTTCTTCTTACAGGTGTTAGATTTAAATGTAAATGTAAATGTAACAATGAAGAATGCGAAGTTCTTGAATTCCAGCACTAGCAATCATTTCCCTTTTGAAAACGGTATTTTAACAAGTACGAAAAGCGAAAAGAATCTATATCGCAATCTCCAATTCAAGTCCGTATATATGTATATATATATATATATATATATATATATGTGTGTGTGCGTGTGTATTTATATATAT
>NC_068985.1:72533355-72536769 GCF_001194135.2 Octopus bimaculoides
GAACGTGTATTTCCATTTATTATTAGACGAAGAAAATGCTTCACATTTCAGCAGAAATTATCTAAGATACTAATATTGCTTATATTTTCATATCTATTTGCTAGTCGGTTTTTTTCTTCAAACTTTTCTGGGAATATAGGATGGACGGAAGGTAACTCAAAACTTTGTCTTCATATAATAAGATTACTATTTGTTTCAACTCTATTTTAGTTTGACTTGTCATTAAGACAAAGTAAATAAAATATAACTAGTTAAAAAGAAATCTGGCATGTTGTTTGGTTCATAGGATATACTTTAAAAAGAAAAAGAAACTCCAAAACAACTAAAATAATGCAACAGTAAATAAAAGATAAAATTCGACTGTCAGGTTTGTCGTCAGAAATAATTATGTTAATTAAACTGTTTTGGAAGTTATTTGAGATTTTATCTGATGATGCACTTAATGACAATTAATTGGAAAAAAAATCTTGCAATTTCGCTTAGTTAACTGCAGAAAATAGAACAAGACTTGACTATACATATCTTTACAGAGGAAATTAGAAAAGTCAACAGCAAGAACCAAACGGGACTAAACTGAGTCATAGAGTTACACAAACACTTGCGCGCGTACACACACACATACACAATTTATATATATAAATATATATATAATATACATATGTAATTTGTGTATGTGTGTGTGTATGTGTGTGTGTCTGTGTGTGTGCATTAGAACTGAGGTTTATACCATTGTTCGAGTTTCACATTCTGTGATCTTTCGTGCAGACTGAGACTCGGATAGAGGACAGAACGTTCCAGATTTTACTTAAGTTCTAAATAATAAATAAGTCAAATAATCAAGTAATTTTTTCTTGGCCCCTTATTCAGTCATGGTTGATTTTATTTCTATTTAATTAGAAAATCCCACAGGGCTTTTGGCTTGTAGCTAAAATAAAAGAATCTTGTTCCAGATTATAACTGTCTCTCAAATAAAACGTTTCAAGTTCGTAAACATTTAACCGTTGCTCAAAAGATAATTATTGTGCCTACAATGTTATTAACCAAATCTACCAATGTTAAAGCTACCCTCGTGTTTAGTTGTTAAAAATAACAGTGAGATTAATAGGTAACCATTATTATAAAGCTGGTGAACACAAAATATTTTTAAAAAACAAAGGAGTGCACTATGATTATATGATGTATATTCACAATGATAAAGGGAAAGAGTGTGTGAAAGGTGTATAAGTTATTACTTTCATTTTTAAGTTAACATTCTGTTCGATAAAATATGATAATTTCCTTTGAATTTTAATTTACATTCGACTCTTGCTCCGTATAAAAGGAAACAAAACCAATTAGTTTGTTTTGTTATATTCGTATCTTTCTCAGTCATATTCTGTATACTGATGGTCTTTTTTTTTTCATTTTAAAACAAAGGCGTTAAAGCTCTGTAAATCACAACTCTACGTTCGGTGTTGGATCAAACTTCTTTTGTTTTGTTTTTAATCAGTGCGTAATCAATTTTTTCATTGTATTCGCAACTAAATGTCAAAGCTTGTAAATATTTATGAAGTCGCTTTCTCGAAGTCATGGTTATTACATATCATACTACTTACCATAGATTCATGCAGAGTTAGTTATTTCACCCAAGTCAGTAATCAAAATGATAATATACTCAACATACAGAAAAATAGTTATTAAACGTGTATATAAAAAGAATAGAAATATAACAAATAAAACAACAGTTTTTTCTTTTCCTCTTTTTGTGTTTCGTTTTTGAATTTTTTTTTTATTATTTCAACGTGAGCGGCGTCGGACACCAACCTCATATCTTAACTTGCCAGCTTCAAGTCAACTCTCTTCTTTCTTTGCTGTTGTGTTGAATGGTACCTTCCTCAGAAAGCTGCGATCATATGAAAAATCTTCTTTACTGCTGGGGGATTATAACCTGAAAAGATATCCAACCATTTTAGCAGTATGAATTCTATATCTATCTATCTATCTATCTATCTATCTATCTATCTATCTGTCTGTCTGTCTGTCTGTCTGTCTGTCTGTCTGTCTGTCTGTCTGTCTGTCTGTCTGACTATTTATATAAGAGAGAGAGAGAGAAAGAGAGGCAGAGAGAAAAGGAGGAGAGGCTACTATCGACCAGCACAGATACGCGCGCACACACTCAAATATAGCCAGTAAGTGTTCAGTTTATGCAAAAAATATCAAAATTTGGCTTCAAATTCCGTCGAGGCCGACTTTGCCTTTCACTCTTTTGAGGTCGGTGACATAAGTACCAGTTGAGCACTGGGATCGATGTAATCGATTAGTTGTCTCCTACAATATGTCAGGCCTTCTGACTATAGTGGAAATGATTATGACTTGGTATAAAAGCATTCAGTTTCATTGACAAGACAAAATAAGGCATTTGAAAAAATTTTTATATTAATTTTTACATTATGTTTTTTATTTTCAATATTTTTTATTTATGTGTTTCAGCCAAGTGGCTGCGGTCATGCTGGTGCACCACCGTGAGAATATGTATATTTATCTATTATTCTGTTTACGAAAAATTCTAAATAACAATATAAAATTTTAAGACAAGCGTGTTTGTTATCAAAAGTAATGTTCGACCCGTTTGAGTGTAGTCGGACGTGATAAGACCTATCGCTGTAGAAATGGTTCCACCTCGACTTGTGTGAATGCACATTTTGCTTTGAGCTCTGAGTGGCGTCATTAGATCTTAGAACACATTTGTTTTCGCATCGTGAATCTATTTTGTCAACTGTCAAAACTAACTCAGTCACTCGGGACTATTTCTGGAGCAATAGGTCTTATCACACCCGATTTCACTCGAATATCTTAAAAAGGAATTTATACGAATATATATATATTTTATCTAACTCTTCTTCTTGCGACATTATAATTTTTTTTTTAATGTATAAATTATTGTTACAAAGTTAAAATCTTTGTCCTTCTCTTAACACAGCATTCTGCCTATGGCGAAACTGATGACCTTCAATAGCTAAGGGAAAGACAAATTTTTTTATGTTACAGAAAAAAATTGATAATATTCACCACCTATTACATTATATTACACTATATTCACCACTTATTACAGAATACTTTCCTCAAACAGAAACGATGTTATTTCAAACGGCTTTTCCGAATTCTTTCTAATGTACTTTAAAACAGACACTTGCTCAAGAGGCCACGCTGATAAATAGATAGATAGATAGATAGATGGATAGATAGATAGATAGATAGATAGATGGATGGATGGCAAGAAAGTAGGAGGAAGGGATTTGGATGGATGGATGGCAAGAAAGTAGGAGGAAGGGATTTGGATGGATGGATGGATGGATGGAACGATTTGGTTGAACGAACACTGAACAATTTGGTTGGGAAGCAAGCGTCTTATAACACAGCCACTCCTGTGCATAT
>NC_068985.1:72537503-72542507 GCF_001194135.2 Octopus bimaculoides
ATATATATATATATATATATATATATATATACACGTAGAGTGAGAGGGGGGAGAAAGTAAATGAGGAAGAGTGACTATGTGTATATGTAAATGTATGCTTGTATACATACATACGCGCGCGCGTATGGTTTGTTGTTTCCTGTTTCCGACTCATTTAATTCATAGAACAGGCAGCTGCTTGCTATTTTCTACAAAACTTTCCAACTTACAACCGCATCTCCGTCCATTATTAATCACTGCCAGGTTCTTTGAACATTCAGGTATATACATTTCACGACTGGTTTTCACACAATTGGCTATTGATCGGCGTTCTGTCTCTGTATATTGTTGCATCATTGGCAAAGTAGCTCTCTTACAAGCTATTATGATGACCTGTTCGCTTATATTGCAAATTATCTACAAAACCGTACTACATTATTACCAATCGTATGTCATTATCCGACTTTTCAGAGATTACTTTTATCGATCGATCGATCGTTCGATCCATCCATCCATCCATCCATCCATCCATCCATCCAAATCTCTTCCTCCTACTTTCCTACTATCTATCTATCTATCTATCTATCTATCTATCTATCTGTCTGTCTGTCTGTCTGTCTGTCTGTCTGTTTGGCTGGCTGGCTGTCTGTCTGTCTGTTTATGTATCTGTTCACACTCACACACACATATACATATATATAGAAAGTGTTAACATAATAAAGTAAATAATGCGAAACGAGAAAGCATTGCCTGTGCTGAGAGATGTGAAAAAGAAGCAGTCTTATAGAGACGAATTAGATAAATAGTTACGTGTGAGATTGACTGAGTGCGAGATAGAAAAAGAAATGGACAGTAACCAGCCAGCATATGAGACAGGAAGTAAGACGAGAGGGTAGTTAACTATAGTGATAGACTCAATAAAGAGTGAAAGAGGAAACTATACCATCAGACAGGGTGCAGAAGAAAAATGAAGCTTTACAATAGAGAGGAAGGAGTTAGGGAGGAAAGGTCATAAAACTGTGAGTGAATAAGAGATAGATAGATAGATAGATAGATAGATAGAGGGAGAAAGAGAGAGAGTGAGAGAGAGAGAGAGGGGGGCGAGAGGAACAGACCAAGAAATTTAACATTCATGATATCAAAGCGCGTGCGTATGTGTGCAGGAGGAAGGAGAAAGATGGAAGCGGAGATAGATTTTAACGAGAAGAAAAAAAAAATTCAAAGGGAACTACATACATACTGATCTATCTATTTGTCTCTCTCTCTCTCTCTCTATATATATACATATATTTGTATATATATATATATATATATACATATATATATATATATATATATATATATATATATACCATATGGTATAATTATAAATAGGGCTAATTTTAGCCATTTTTTGCAGACTGAAAAAAACGATTTTCGAGCTTTATTGGGTTCTCATCAGAGGCGTCCATATTATTCTGACAGTCTCCAGAGAAACGATCAACCAAACTGTTTATATATTCAACAAATGCAACAGTTACTCTATGAAGGGGTTCCTAATTTGCATACCGAAAGTGTTTAACTCTCTAGAAATACCAGCGATATATGTGTGTACACACTATATGTATATATACAGACATGCATACACACATACCAGCATAATACACACATGCATACATGCATGTAAGCAGACAGACAAACAAACATACAAATAGAGACAAATAAAAGAAATGCTAAAGTATGTAAATCAGTGAGAATTGGGAAGGTGTGCGAATGAGAGCGAAAATGTAAAGAAGTGAAGTGATGGTTTTTAAATCTAGAACAGTTAAATGAAGTCAATGTGACGAAGTTCTTGATCACAGAGTAACTGCAAGACTTTGAATTGTAGAAATATCATGAAGATTATCACAAGAAATTAATTGTCGATGCAAAATAGGAAACAGAATAGTTGTAAAGCGACAAGAAACAAGTCAGATTCTAGGCAAAAAGAATACGAATAACTTAAAAGAGAGAAATAACAGAAAATGAAGCGATCAAAGGGCAGAAATAAGCCGTCTTGGCACCATTTCTGTCTTCTTTGTTTCACCAACCAAGCTTGGGCAGATCCGAGGTTATCGTAGAAAACACACGCTCACATACACACGCGCGCACGCAAAGCACTTGATGAATGTGTTAGGTAGCGAAATCGGGCTTCTTAATCATTTGGTCACGTCTGTGTTCGTGACACTACCTGTACTTACATTGACATATGCACACACACACACACACACACACACACACACACACACACAAGTAACTTTCTCTTATGTAGACATGTATTTATGCTACATTTGGCATAATGAAACCTTTACGAAGATAAATAAAGGATTAATACTATAGAATTGATTTACAATGAGCTGTCACATTTTTGGCGCCAATTATAAAGTTATTGCGCGTGTATGGTCATACACATATATAAAGACTTCTTATCTATCACTGTTTTTTTTTATCTCTTATAACAACTCTTTTAACATACTTTCTTGCAATCTTTCGGAGAAAGTACATGAGAAATGAAAGCATTTGTTCGGCAATTTGCGTAATTTTTTTTTCGTTTTTCTGTTAAATCGTTTAATTAATTTTTTGCGTATATCTGTGTTTATGTGTGTGTATGTATGCATAGTTGTGTATGTATGCATAGTTGTGTATGTATGCATAGTTGTGTATGTATATGTGTTTGTGTATATGTATGTATATTTATTTCTTTATTTTCTTTTCCGGCTGAATCGCTGCTTATGTATGTTTTGTGTATGTATGTATGTATGTATGTATGTATGTATGTATGTGTTTATGTATGTGTATATATATATATATCTGTGTAGGTATACATACGTGTTTATGTGCATGTATGGATACATACACATGCACATACAAACGTACATATACATACATACGCAAGTATACATACATACACACGTAAACAAATAATATATACGCAAAAAGATACATAAATACAAGTGATTCAATTGAAAAAAAAAACATTTTTTAATAAAAGAAATTTTACGGAAATTGCCGAACAAGTACTTTCACTTATCAAATGCTTTTTCCATAAGATTACCCACCTTCTCCATATGTTATTCTCATTAAGCAGAATTTCTTTCTCTCACACGTTCCTCTCCTATCTTAATTTTCTCACCCTGCTTTCTCGTAAGTACACACAAACTATTTCTCTCTTTGCACTCTTCTCCGTATTTCTCACATTCACACACGCTTTATCTGTCTCTCCCACACACGCACGCTGCTCACACACAGATATTCTCACTATTTCAGTTTTGCCCTCTTATTCAAAACCAATGTATTTTGCATATTAATTTCTTGATTCTAAACTCAGGGTCCGATGTACCTAGGGAAAGCTTGAAATAAAATTCTTAACTACCCTGCACGCTGATCACAATGACTCTCTATTTGTGCCGCCACCAGAAAGTGCCTACGCGGCCGCTCGACTTGCTAATATAACAGCCAAATACAACTCAACCAGGCCTGTCGCCAGACTTTGATGCCTGGGCGTGCTTCACAATATTCTGGGTGGGCACTAATTTGTAATAATGTTAAAGTGGAGTTTCGAAATAAGTTCATCACTGTAAATCTGAGTGTGCACTATCGCAGTGCTCCGCAACCCTTTTTCACTTGCGGTAGACTTATATTCTTCTCAAAATTCGGCGGCACACCTGAACTAAAAATATAACTAAAAGTATAGGGGAAAAAATTATATTCAGGTTACCCTGCGGCACACCAGTGTGCTGCAGCATACTGGCTGCGGAGTATTGTACTATTGAATAGTGAGGGGACAGCGCCATCCAGTGTACTCCCTTAGCAACGGGCATGACCTCAACTCGTACTCAAACGTCTTAAACAACGAAGGACACATTCAATAACATAGACTCAGGATATCCCAGCATGATGTACATTGAAAGAATCCTTTTGATTCCGGGTCTACTCGGCAAATGTTGATCTAGGACTATGTAACTACAAAACAACAATATTCTTATTTCACATAAAATAAGTGTACAGGGGTCTTCATCGTAACTCGTCAGAAATATTCTGCGAAATTTCCTAACGCTATTTTCAGTCTTTCAAGATGTTCTTTTAGTTTTTGCTAACAACAATCCTAGACTCCTAAACAATTTCCTCTTTGAAGGAATTGAGAAATTATGGAAATGTTTATATTAGGCACAAAAAAATTATATATGAGAGAGAGAGAGAGAAGGAGAGAGAAGGAGAGAGAGAGAGAGATGGAAACGAAGACAGATTTTGACAAGAAGAAAAAAATGAAAGGGAACTGTCTCCGTTTCCATATTTCTCCCCACTCTTTCTTCTCTCACTCTCACTCTTCTATACATTTTATTTTGTGCCTAATATATATATAGAGAGAAAGGCATACGCATTGTCTTGTTTTGGTATTCTAAAACAGAGATGTTCATCAATGGGTGATTACTGTCACTAACGTTGATAATATTGTAATGAAAGTTCAGAACAAGAAGGGATGCTTTCGTGAGGGTATTCTATCACTGGTGGAAAGAAGTCCAGTTTCAAAACAGAGGACACCGCTAAAGAGATATCTATCTATCTATCTATCTGTCTATCTATCTATCTATCTATCTATCTATCTATCTATCTATCTATCTATCTATCTATCTATCTATCTATCTGTCTGTCTGTCTGTCTGTATGTATGTATGTATGTATGTACGTATGTATGTATGTATGTATGTATGTATGTATGTATGTATGTATGTATGTATGTATATACAGGGGTGGGGGTCACCAGAAAGTTCCTGACCCTCATGTATTTTCTTTTACTCAAAGCAAGGAAATTTTCAGCACTCAACCCACTCGTGTGTGTGTGTGTGTGCGCCCTTATATTCTTTTCATCTGTTTCAGTCATTTGACTGCAGCCATGCTGGAGCACCGCCTTTAGTCGAACAAACCAGCCAAGACTTATTCCTTGTAAGCTTAGTACTTATCTTATCGGTCTCTTTTGCTGAACCGCTAAGTTACGGGGACGTAAACA
>NC_068985.1:72542798-72543570 GCF_001194135.2 Octopus bimaculoides
ATATATATACATACGACGGGCTTCTTTCAGTTTCCGTCTACAAAATCCATTCACAAGACTTTGCTCAGCCCGAGGCTATAGTGGAAGACACTTACCCAAGGTGCCACGCAGTGGGACTGAACCCAGAACCATGTGGTTGATAAGCAAGCTACTCACCACACAGCCATGCCTATACCTGTATATATATGTATATATGCACATACATACACACAAAGACACGCACACATACACACGAACACATACACGCATGTCAGAAATTATAATAAACACTAGTTTATATAAATCGTTCCCGATATACGTTTCACCGTTGTGGTTGTTTGGAAACTTTGCATTTCTGCATTGAATATTTCAAGTGCAATCGTAACTTTCAACACGGCCGTAGCAGCCATGCACGTAACTGAACAGATAAGATATACTAGACTAAACTAAACTACATACATACATTTGTAATATGTATATATTTAGTCATATAAATGCAAATATATATATACACACCTATGTTCATAAAATATATATACACACATACATATATATCTGTGTGTGTATAAATCTATTACATATATTTATATATGTGGATATATAAATATATATATATACCCAAATATAATATACTATATATTTATACATACATATATATATATATGTACTTGTGTGTGTGTGTGTATATATATATATATGTATGTATATATGTATATATGTATATATGTATCTATGTATGTATGAATGTATACACATAGATACATACATACATACATACATACAAATATATATA
>NC_068985.1:72543610-72545141 GCF_001194135.2 Octopus bimaculoides
ATATATATATATATGCGTATATGTGTGTTTATGCTGTATTTCTGTAATATGCGATTAGAATATTTTCCCACATTCTCATATGTAGTTTGTGGTCAAGTGTAAATAATAATCTTTTCCGTGTAAAAATCGATATTGAAATATTCGAAAATTGGTGCCGGTGTATATGTGATCTACATAAATGTTTCTGGTATAGCTTGTGATCTACATTAATTCAAATGGCATAGTTTGTGATCTACACCGACTTCTTGATCTACATTTAAAATTCATCTATCTGTTCGAAATGCAAGCATTTCAACCTCATTAAGATTTCATTTGTTGGGAGATTTTAAGACCAAATGAGTAAAATTTCTTTATTGCATTTTTAAATGATATCCGTGTTGTATACAAATAGTCATAGTATTCATAGTACTCTCGTAATCTGTTTGCATCACCATAATTAAATATATGTGTGTGTGTACCAGTATTATTGGTTTCAAATTTGGTACAAGGCCTGCAATTTTAGGGTAGGAGTAAGTCTATTGCATTGACCTCAGTGTTCAATTGCTACTTATTTTATCGAGTCCGAAAGGACGAAATGCAAAATCGACCTCGGCAGAATTTGAACTCAGAACATAAGGACGGACGAAAGCCGCTAAGCATTTCCCCCGGCGTGCTAACGGCTCTGCCTGCTTGCCGCCTTAAAGGGAACCACATTATTATATGCCTGTTATGGTGTATGTGTGTGTGTGTGTCATTGTGTTTATGTTTGTGTTTGCCACCACCACCACCCACCACTACAGCTTGCCAACTTGTATTGGATTGCTTACACTGTTGTAATCCAGCAATTCCGCAAAAGAGAATCGATAGAATAAGTACCAGGCTTTAAAATAAAACTGTACTGGTGGTCGATAGGATCGACTAAAAAAAAAACGTCTCGAGCAAGGCCGCAGTCCAATGACTAAAAAGCAAAAGATAAAAGGCATATATCTTACGTTTGTAAAGTTGTCAAGCATTTCCTGCTACTATGATGGTCATAACATATATAGCTATTCATTATGAAACATTTCTAACATGTGAGTTCTTGAACTGAACTATGAACTTTTAAATATTTTGATATCGACTTTTGTAAAGAAAACATTTAGCAAATACGGTCAGCGCTGAACCAGCAACGGCTGAGGAGAATTCGGAGTTGATGTTTAGAAATACCATACTATGGAATGTACGGTTTATGACATATTGCTCACACACGCACGCACGCACACACACACACACACACACACTCACACACACACACACACATACACATCAGTGTGTGTATATACATACATGCGTATACATACATACAGAGAGAGAGAGAGAGAGACAAACAGAGAGAAAGAGAGAGACAGACAAACAGAAATTAATTTTTGCAAGGAAAATAATAACATGCCTTCGAAGTTTCAGCTAGCCGCCTGTCATCTAGAAGCTACTTATGTATTTAGTTTATTGTCATTCTTCAGGTTAATGTCAGATTGTTTTTATATATAAATTCTCGTTACAACAAACCTATATA
>NC_068985.1:72545840-72550489 GCF_001194135.2 Octopus bimaculoides
TATATATATATATATATATATTGTTGTACTTGGGGATGGTTATATTGCCAGTTTAGCCAATAAAAACACACGCACTGTATATTTGGTGTTAATTTGCTTCAGCTTTATATTACATTAGTCTTAATATATATACGTATGTATGTATGTTATGTATGTATGTATGGTTTTATTCATAAACTGGTACATATACATATGCGTGCATATATATATGCATATTGAAATAGAATAACGTGTACTTACGTTTTAAAGAGGAAGAACCAATATGCTGGAATCTTTCTGTGTCATAATAATTGTGTTTTGTCGAAGTGTTATAGCCAGTGGACCTTTGATTCCATCCTTGGCAGTGAATAATTCACAATCAAGTTTACCATCTTTAGTTAGTCGATATATTTTATTTGTTTCAGTATCAGCAATGTATATGTATCCATCTGGGCTATATTCTATATCACGCGGTGTTATGAATTTATTACTTTGAATCGGTCTAAATTCGAAGTTAATTTCGCCTTCTTTGGGTATACCAAGTAGGTATGTGCCACAACTGTCGGATACGTAAATCACATCGTTGTCACCGATTGTAATGTACTGTGGGAAGATGAAAAAATCGAGTCCCACTTTGTTGTATTGGAGAGTGCGCAAAGGTTGTCCTGTATTCGAGAGAAGATCTATGCCTAGAATGCACGAACAGACCAGGTTTTGATCCCGTGTCACAGCAATACCCCAGTAACACTGTTCGGTTGAGACTAAACCGACAACGACAAGTCGAGCGCCATGAGACAAAAATGCTAGTTGCCTAGCATTGGGGATAGTGCAAGCCACCACATTTGCATCCATCAAAGCCAAACTCCATGGGCCAGATTTAAATGTTACTCGATCGCCAGGAAGGCCAACGGTCGAGAACATTTGAACACAGCAATTGCTCCAGTCGCTAACGATATATTGTCCATTATCATTGCATTTTATGTCTGCAAGCCAGCTACGGAAATGTTGGTCAGCTTGGAAAGGACCTCCAGCATAAAGTGTTCCTTTTTTATGGGTGGTATGTAAATAATCCAACTCGCCTTCAACAAAGGTGCCAACACTCGTATCACGTTTCTTATTCCTTTTAACTGTCTCAATCGATGGTAATTTGGGTGGAGATTCTTTTGGTGCCATCCCTATTTGAACTTGACTATTTTCCGCTGAACTTTCTTCTTTGATTTCCACATGTCGATTACGCTTGCTTTTAGAATCATTGTCCAATTTTAAAGCACCTTTTAATATTTTCCCGGCTTTATTTGATACAAGGGTTGCTTTATCTCGTGTAGGGCGTTCTGGAAGTGGAGATGATGATATTTCTGACGTCACATAGCGATCTGTATTTGCCTGCCATTCCTTCGTGCTATTACCTTCGTCTAAATCCACTGATGATGTTGCCTGGTCGGAATAGATGTCAAAGTCAAATCTCTTGGCTACAGAGCTAAGTGTGCCATATGAATCATCTGTATTGGATATATCCGTAGCTTCACTGGTTTCACTTAAAGACGTATTGAGATTATCTGCAGTTGATAACTGTTCCTTAATATCAATTTCCCATTCTGTCATTTCAGATTCAGGACTCATTGGAGCAACTCGGCTTGATATTGGAGAAGCATTGATTTGGGATCTGTTTTGGTGTTCAATGACGGGTTTCTCTACTTCTTCAAGAGAATTTGAAGTTTTCTTCAATGACACACTTCTTGCAGGGCTGATGTCCCCATTCATTTGCCGAAATTTCCTTTCATGGGCATAGGACTGCAAATCGGGATCAGATTTCTGATTTTCATTCTGGTCAGTTGATCGACGAAATTTCCCTTTCTTTGGAGATTTGATTTTTGAATTATTATTTTCTCTCGGGGATATGACTTGATCACTCTGGTCATAATCATCGTCGTTAACCTTTACTTTTGAACTGGTGTTGCGGGTTTCTGTAGAATAACTTTGGTGTATATTTCCCACTTTTGTTCGTTTTCTGTTTCTAGGGTTCAATTCGGTTTCATATTGGTCACTATCATCTGACTTGTCGGTTTCAGGTTTCGGATATTTAAATCCATACTCGGAACTGATGTTATGAGAGTTGTATCGAAAAGACTTTGAATCTGACTCATGTTTTCGTTGCTGCCAGGCACTAGGACTTTGGAGAATTCTTGGGCTAGGACTGAAGAATCCACTGTCATTTCCTGGGGTTTGAACTGTTTGCTCATCCTCTGTCGGACTTGGTATTTCTTGGTGGTCTTGATACTGGTACTGTTGGCTGCGACGATCATTTTTCAAGTTTATTTTTTGCAGATGTGGGCAATATGTTTTAGTGTCAGTTGAATTTAAAGGATGCACTCTAGATTCCTTAGAATGACTGTTTGTCTGAATAGGTGTTGATGAATTTTGAAGTGATATAGTTTCTGTTAAGGAAATTTGGCTCGAGTCGTTTTTTTTACAGTTTAGTTTCATAGGAGGTGGTGTATCAGCTTTGCTGTATGAAATTCTGTGCTCTGTGCTCGATAATTTTCTTTTGGATCCATAACTTGGAACCCAATATTTTAGAGTTTCTTCAATTAAATTTGCTATGGTAGCTTTTAAAGATTCGATCTCTTCTTCCAAACGTTCTCTAGAATACAATTCATCTTCTCCGCATTTAAGCACTTCCTCAAACTTGGAGTCCATTTTATTCTGGAGCAATTCTCCAACACCTTCGCCGAGGAGCGATTCATCTTGGTATCTTGCAAAAGAATTCCGATGACAAGAAACATTAGAATTAAATCGTGTATTATTATTGGCATGTTTCACTTTATGGTAAGATTTACATAACCAAGGATTCGAATATTCCGGTGAGTGGCATACGTGGTTCGGAATATACCGAGATTGACTATAGCATATGTGATTGTTGGTATTGTTTCGGTGGTTTTCTGTAGTTTCATCCAGAATTTTTGCTGATTTCCTTTGACAATATCCATTTGATGTTCTGTGTTTATATTTAACGTTTTTTCCTGTGTGATTAGATTGAAAAAAACTGTCATTACCTTCAAAGCTCTTGTTGTCGCTTGGTTGGTCACTCTTTTCACTGTATCTATTTGTTAGCAATGAATTGTCTTCCAGTGAGGTGGACAATTGTTCAACATCTGATGAAGCTGGTGAGGAGGTTTCGGCGCGAGTACTGTCACAAGATGGTGGTTTATTGGAAACGGAGTTCGCTTCGTTACAGTGCCGGCAATACTCAGCTCCGAAATGGGACGAGTTAGGAATGGTATAAAGTGGTGGCCGTCCATCGAGACTATCACCATTTCCAATAACATTGTATCTCTCTAACACGTTCACCAAGAAGATACTCTCACAGCGATTGTTTCCTTTTCTTAATCCATCGGATTTTAGAAGCAAAGTTTCAAAGGCGCCCACTTCAAGTCTACAATGAGGACAAGGTATATATTTTCTACCGGATCCCAAAACAGAAAACATGGTGCCTTCGAAGGAAAAATCCTCGCTACCGCTGCTGCTGCTGCCGCCATCACCACATCCGCCATAGTAAGGTGGTGGTGGAGAGTCCATTAAAGTCCCATATCTTTGGTGTGAATTACTATAACAACAGTGCAGACCAGCCTCCATACTTTAGCGCCGGCCTGGTGGATATGTTACCGTTGCAAATGTTATTGTTGTGAATGTTGGTTACTGTTGATGTTGTAGTGGTCGTCGTATTGATGTGAACAGCAGTAGCAGTTATTGACAGCAATGATGTGTTTTGTTGTTTTTCGTTTTTGTTTTACATTTGTTCTGCCTGTTGCTGGTGTTATACCTGCTGTTCTACTTGCTGTTATGTTTCAGCCTGTTATAGCAGTAGCAGCCGTTTCACCTGTCGAATGGAAAGACAGAATATGAAATAGAGCTAGAGGCACAGGTACAGGTAGAAAGAGAGAGAGAGAGGAGGGGGGATAAATAGAAACAGAAATAGAGACACGGATAGAGAGG
Source organism: Octopus bimaculoides (assembly GCF_001194135.2). Lineage (NCBI taxonomy): Eukaryota > Metazoa > Mollusca > Cephalopoda > Octopoda > Octopodidae > Octopus > Octopus bimaculoides. The sequence goes on from NC_068985.1 coordinate 72,549,813, forward strand.
TGGGAAAGAAGGAGTTCAAAGCGGTTGTAAGTGAACACAATGATAATATGGTGGTTGGCGGTTGGTAGTAGTGAGAGTAGGCATAAAAGTATGGCAACAAGTGGCAAAAGTAGAAGTGGTAGTTGTTGTTGTTGTTTACCCCTATCTCCATGCCACCCCAGGGTCTATCCTGATCGAGCATCCCTATGATAAGAGGCTATCCAGCCATGACTATTCCGCCTTTTTTAAGTCTATGTAATAAAAACATTATTTAATGGGTCTTTCCTTTCCCGAGTGAAGGCGTGTTATGATAGAGATGTGGCTGCTATTTCTAACCGGTCGATTGGCAACTTAAACACCCTCGCTTCTTTTGGCTCGTAAATTATTGTTGTTGTAGCTAAACTCTAAGACAGCCCTGAACGAATAAACCAATACTCAAAGACAGTCCAGTAGTGACAACTCCGTCAAGGACTATATTAACTTTCGTGTTCTTTCCTTAATAAAAACAGTAGAATGTGATTCTAGAGGGATTTAACTCTTATTTCTAGCAGGTAAAACGACTAAGTAGAGACTCCCTTGTTTGTACCGGTAATGGTATTCACGTTGTTATTAGTGGTGGCGGTGGTGGTGGTGTTGGTGCTACAGTTGATGGTGTCATGATGATAGTGATGGCGGCGGTGTTGTTGTTGTTGTTGGTG
>NC_068985.1:72559383-72560182 GCF_001194135.2 Octopus bimaculoides
CACACACACACACACACACACACACACACACACACGCACGCACGCACACACACACACAGATATGTAGAATCAACATAAAAAGTACTCGATCCAGAAAGAGTTACTAATAGTAATAGTTTCACGCTTTTATGATGCTTTAACTAGGCATATTTATAGAATACGCTATGTATCTTCAAGCAATCTTTCAGGCTCTGTTTATGCGTTATACATATTTTAAAAACAAGGACGCTGGACAATGAAAGAATAAGAAAAGACGCGTAAAAAAACGTGAAGAAGGTTAATGCACAAAATGGAACGAGAAGAAAGGAATGAAATCAAGAAGACTAAATTTCCCGACCACTTTGCAGAAACTTTAATGTATACAGGTGGCACCGAGCAAAATAACAGAAAATATGTCAAAGTCTGCGAAACAGTAACTCAATCAGGAGCGAGTGGTGTTCCCCAATTCGAAAAAAAATAGATCATTCCGTGTGTTTACAACTGCTAAAAATTTCAGATCTGGAATTAAGCAGAGTTTTGGAATTGTTGGATCTAAGAAGATGAGATATTTCTGCTACGCATAAGTTGCGTTTCATAAATCCATTAATACATACATACATGCATACATACATACATACATACATACATACATACATACATACATACATACATACATATCATCATACACAACATGGACAAAAAATTCTTCTTAAGAAAATACATATTCAAATAAGTAAACCATAATATCATGAATAGCGAAAGCGAAACCGGTCGATATATTAAAAATTATATTAAAACTATGTAAAATGTGTGTATTTTC
>NC_068985.1:72561484-72562499 GCF_001194135.2 Octopus bimaculoides
TAATATTGTGATCTGGGGACTGTGGTGGCCAGATAAGATGTTCAACTTCATTAGAAGTTCAGGGAAACCAAAATCACCTCATCATATATGTCCTAAAGAATGGGATTTGAAGAAGATTTACTATGTATTGTAGAGGCTTCTTTGTCGGATCCATCTATGCAGTCGATCCACTACGTAAAAACGGCGACCAAATATCCCTTATTTTACATTTTATCGTGTTTTAAAACACAAACGATGGGCCCATTGAATAATGTGATATTGTTGTCCTAAAAACACTGTTAGCAAAGGAAGTGCTCACTAACTTTTCCTTTTTGCAACATAAAAGAAGCATGAATAAGATGAATGTTTTCCACAAAATGTTTTCTGAGAAAAATCTACTTTATCTTCTGGCGCAGCAATGAGTCGAGTGATCAATTGTACCGCAGAATGGTTTGAATAGTGTAGTCTTTGAACAAAACGAGACTCAGATAGCTAGGCCACACATTCAGAATGGACCGGGATGGGATAGTAAGGGTAACATTATGATGAACACTCCCTGACAATTGTAAGCGTGGATGGCCAAAGAAAACCTTGCGTAGAATAGTTGATGATGAGCTGAGTGCAATTCATCTTACATGAGGCAAGGCACAGTGAGTTGCTAAAGACTAGTCTAAATGGCATCCAACCGTTGAAACGTCATTTCCCAGCTGAAAAGAAGAGAATAAATAATAGTAATAATCCTTTCTACCATAAGCACAAGGCCTGAAATTTCGGGAGAGAGGACTAGTCGATTAGATCGAACCCAGTGCTCGATTAATACTTATTTCATCGACCCCAAAAGGATAATAGGTAAAGTCAACCCCGGCAGAATTTGAACTCAGAATGTAAAAACGGACGAAATACCGATCAGCATTTCGCCCGGCGTGCAAACGATTCTGCCAGCTCGCTGCCTTAATAATAATAATAATAATAATAATAATAATAATAATAATAATAATAATAATAATAATAATAATAATAACAATAATAGTAAAAC
>NC_068985.1:72565907-72570663 GCF_001194135.2 Octopus bimaculoides
ATATAACATACAGAAAATTGCACTACTGGGTACTGCACACATTCTACGCAAAACACTTTCAATACAGTAAACATAAGAGCACCACAGCAAACCACAGCACATACCCAAGGCGCACAGAGCTGCGCTCGGTAGTGAAGTGAAAGCACGTTATAAAAATAAAACTACTGAATAATAATAATAATAATAATAATAATAATAATAATAATAATAATAATAATAATAATAATAATAATAATAACAATAATAGTAAAACCTTTAATATCTACAACTGCTGTGAATACCTATCCTTTCCTTTCTTTCTGAGAATTCGAAAATGTAAACATCATCCTCCTTTTTATTCTAAGAGCACTACCATTTCTCTCTGTGCAGTCATACAAAAAAACCATATTTAGTAAATCTTAAAACTTTACTATCTACAACTCGTTTTCTTTTCTTTTTGTCTCTCCCTGATTATTCGAAAATGTAAACATCCTTTTCATTGCACGAGTACTACTGTATTCTCAAACTGAACAGACAAACGAACATCTCAAGAAAACTTAAAGACTTTAATATATTATCCAAATACGTAAACATACATTGTATTGCAACAACACAATTGAATTCAGAAATTCAACGACGTGAATATTAGTATATATATATCATTTTTTTCTGCCACTAATTACAAATAGAACAGGTTGAATTGCTTCTTTTCAAGGCCAAAAGGCAGCGCTCTGCGTGGTCACTGGTAGTAGTAAATACATTTGACCTCTGCTGACCTCTGCGAAGATTCTTTTGTCTCTATGGCTGACCTCACCAGCATCTGCCGAATCTATTTATAGACCAGTAGAATTTGATCTATTCACCAAACTGCTACCCAATTTCAACAACCACATATTTATGATAATCTCAAGTACAAGACAAAAGTTGAAAATAAAAAAACATTTAATAAAATCTTTTAATAATAAATGGAAATAGTAATAATGATAATAACAATGGTAGTGGTGGTGATGGTGATAATGATAGAAATAGAAATAAGAATATGTTGCAGCCGCTAATACTACAACTACTACAACTACTCTGATAGCACAGGAATCTGAGGCCCAACTACAACCCTTACCACTACCCCACCCCTGCTACTGTTGCTGTTGCTGCCACCACTGCTGCTACCACACATAAAAACAATAATATCAGTGATATTATCGTTTTTATGTGTAGATAATAAAGAAAGGAAACGGGTGGAGCCTTCCCATGTCCTGATTAATGATACATCTAGTGTTGGTGTCATAATAAAAACACTGGTAATTGCGCAACCTGGTAATAGCTACCTCATATGAGTGACAATGAAAAAACAAAATATTGTGAATAACGGTGATAATGAAACTGAAGCCAATGATGGTAACAGTGTTCCACCCGGCAAGCTCAGAGATTCTGGTCCGGCTCCAGCCTGTCGATATCCAGAAAGGGACCACCACACACGGCGTAGATGGAGCAAGTAAATTAATGCTGTGGTCATGGAGTGTTACTACCTCAGCAACCCGGTAGATGAAAATGGTGCTCAAATTAGGGGTTACCAACAACGTATGTATGATCATTGGTGAGAAAAAGGGGTTGTTTCAACTCACGGAACAGAGACTATGTGATCAAGCTAGAGCAATAAGAAAGAATCGTTGGTTCACAGAAGTAGAGCTCGAAGCTATCAAAAGACGGGTTATGGAAAATAGCAGCAGAGATAAGAATGAAAACACAGTTCTTACTAATAAAAGTTCTACTAATAAAAGGAAAGGAGCAGTGGTAGTTTACTTGTTGAGAGACATATAGATGATCTAAAAGAAGACGATAAAACTAATAGCGACATGACAGATGAACAAAAGGTAATCTTCGATAGAATATAGGCAAAACTACAGGAGAACGATCGTGACATTATTTGCAACCTTAAAAAGGTTGATCGATGGAAATTGAACCAAGAAACGAAAAATGTCAATGATATTCTGAAATACATCAGAACAAACAACATCACAGAAACAAATATTTTGATCAAGGCGGCAAGTATTGTTGTAGCAGAAAACGCGGGTGTTGATGTCAAGAAAAAGAAACATAAGGTGAGTGTCAAAAGAAAATATCCATGATGGAAAAGAAGAAGGCAGGCAGGGTTAGATACACTCTCGAACGAAATTTCTGTGTTAGACCCAAAAGAGGAAGGGAGCTTAAAAGTGAACAAAAATGCAGGGCGCTGAAAAGGAAGTATAGTATTGAAAGGGCCTGAAAGTGGTAATGGAGGAACTGAAACAGTGACTCGTTGCAAATAAAGCAAAGATGGTAAGATACGACCAAAGAATGAAAGGTTACCAGCAGAATGGGTTATTCAAGAGTAGATCAGAAGAGATTCTACAAAGAAATAAATGGAGAGTGTACAGATGAAAAGTTCATACCAGATAGCATTGAAAATCGAAGGTTTTGGAGTGAGATCTTAAGCAAAGACAAGAAGCACAAGAAGGATGCTGAATGGTTGCAAGAGCTGAAACAAACAGGAAGAAGTAGTCATTTCAGTTAGGGAAGTGAAGGAAATCAGGAAAAGAATGAGCAACTGGAAGGCCCGGAGACGAGATGGAGTTCAAGGCTACTGGCTCAAAAGATTTGATGAATGTCATGCACGAATAGCTGCGCAACTCAACACCTTGTTAAATGCCGACCAAGTAACACCAGAGTGATTGACATTGGGTAGGACAGTGCTGTGCTTGAAAAACATCGTAAAAGGCAATACGGTAGACAATTACATGCTGATATCTTGTCTGCCACTTATGTGGAAGCTATTGACTCGCAGAGTCAATGTACGAACATCTGGAAAAAAAATGGAGTCCTGCCACATGAGCAGAAGGGTTGAAAGCGTAAGTGCAGAGTTACCAAGGATCAACTCCTGATACACAAAACTGTACTTAGAGACTGCAAGAGGAGGAACAGTAACTTAGCTATGTCATGGATCGACTATCGTAAGGCGTACGATATGATCCAACATTCTTGAATTGTGGAGTGTATGAACCTATTTGGTATTGCATCGAATGTTGAGCGATTGCTTGGAAAAAGTATGGCGAATTGGAGGACGGACCTAACAGCATACGGAAGAAGTTTAGGGACAGTAGAAATTAAGGAGAGGCATCTTCCAAGGGGACTGCATATCTCCACTGATCTTTGTACTCTGCTTGATACCACTAACACTGATTCTGAGGGTATGTATTCAAAGCTGGGTATGTATTCAAAAGCCGCCAACAGAAAGTCAACCATTTGTTATTCATAGATGACCTCAAACTTTATAGTAAAGATAAGAGAGGAAAAATCAAATGTATGGATGGGTTAACGATACCGTCGAGGGAGGATATGAAGCAGATAGAAGAGACAGGCTATAAGTACTTGGGGATTTTGGAAATGGATAAATTGATGGAGAAAGAAATGACAGAAAAATTTAAGGTGGAGTACTTGCGTAGACTGAGACTGATCCCTAAGTCGAAATTAAACAGACGGAGTAAGATTGAAGCTATCAATACCTGAGCGGTTTCACTCCTTAGATACTGTGCAGGGGTAATCGCATGGACAGTAGACGAACTAAGCAGCTTAGACAGAAGTTGCTAACTAGATATGGGACACTCCACCCAAAAAGTGACACAGACAGACTGTATGTACCAAGAAAAAGAGGGGGAAGTAGACTTATTGGATGCGAACACAGCATTAGCGCGGAAGAAAACAACATAGCATGGTATGTATAAAAATGCCACAGAACCGCTATTATTAGAAGTAAGAAGGTCATGTTTGTGTAGGATGAAAGTTTGCAAAGATAAAGCACTATACAAGCAATTGAAAACGAATGAAACTGAAAATAGGTGGGTAAAGTAAAAAATGCATGGGCAATTTCATAGGGATGTTGAAGATAAGACAGAGAAAAAAGATGACTAAAAGTGATTTAAAACCGGAAACGGAGGCTCTAATCTGTGCTGCCCAAGAGCAAGCACTAAGAACAAACTACATAAAAATACAGAATAGGCTACGCATCAGAAAGTGATAAGTGCAGAATCTGTGGACAAAATGGTGAAACCGTATGGCATATTACCAGCCAATGTACGCCACTAGCCCAGAAGGAATATAAGAGACGCCACGACAATATAGCCAGGCTTGTCCAATGGACACTGCAATTAGTATGGACTTGACAGAGCCAAAAATTGGTACGACCACAAACCCGAAGGCACCATCGAAAATAAAAATGCAAAGATCCTATGGGATTTTATGATTCAGTGCGACAATGAGATAGAGAATAGGAAGCCAGACATAGTCTTAATTGAGAAAGAAAACAAACTATGCTGGATAATAGATATAGCATGCCCAGCAGACAACAAGGTATGCAATAAGGAAGAAAGAAAAGTCGAGAGATATGACAGGCTAGCTTGGGAAGTAAGCAGTTGTGGTCGATGACAAAGGTAGTAGTAGTAGTAGTACCAATAATTGTCGGAGCCCTGGGAACAGTGAGTGAAAATCTCGAGAAGTACCTGGAATAAATAGGGGCTGCAATAAGGGTGGGGCACTTGCAGAAAACAGCACTGCTTGGAACCGCTCGAATACTCTGGAAGGTGCTCGAAAAATATGTGGTGTTACCCTAGTTCACTGGTAGTGAACAGCTGACACCACCATAGTACATCTCCAGCGTTAGAAGTTGTGCAAAGGCAATAATAATAATAATAATAATGATGATGATAATAATGATAATAATAATAATAATAATAATAATAATAAT
>NC_068985.1:72571301-72573217 GCF_001194135.2 Octopus bimaculoides
GTGTGTGTGTGTGTGTGTGTGTGTGTGTGTGTGTGTGTGTGTGTGTGTGTGTGTGTGTGTGTGTGTGTGTGTGCGCGCGCTCGTATGTGTGTGTGAGAGAGAGTGGGAAGAAAAAGAAAAAGAAGATTGACACCAATACAGATCAGGTACTTTATCGCTCTCGAAAGGAAGAAAAGCAAAGCTGACTTCGGTGATATTGGAACTCACAGCGAATATCGCAGGGCAGTTTATTCTAGACAACATTTTAAGAGTTCGGGCAATTCACCGTCTTACAAGAGAGAGTATACATGAAAAGCAAAAGAAAGATAAAAGCAACAAATGCAGAATGATTGCTTCTGGAATTATTTTTAAATAAATTTTCTTGATCAGGAATGATCTGGACTCTAATAACAAGCAACAATCATCAACAGTATCAAGCACCAGCGGGGAGCTGTACCTACATTCTATCTATTACATATAGTACGATTGCTCGTACTACAAGCGATTGCAATCAGACTTTCCTCAGCTCACAAAATACAGTGCTACCAAAAGTTGTGTTAATCTGTCTGAATAAAATCCAGTATGGTCACAGCTGTAATGACTTTGATCACAGGTCCATTCAATAAGACATGTGATGTGATGCGGGGGTTAAACAACAATAGCACAAAGGGAGCTAAAACAAAGTCTCTCAGTGTTGTGCATACAGAGTCTCACATATGTGGTGTAATGAGTTTAAAAGACTTCGGTTGACAAAAATCTTCCATGCAATTCGTAAGCAGAAACTCCGGTTAACTGAGATTATCACTTTAATTAGTAGATAAAAACATTATCTAGATGGTTTTTTTGTTTACTAACTGTATGGCTAACCTAGGTTAATCGATTAAAAAAAAATTAATAGTGAAACCTTTCGTAAATGAAGCATATTTGTAAAGAAGACATTCACGATAAAAATAATAAATGGTTAACGCACCCGTTTGGAATCGAAGAACACTGCCAGGGTAGAATCTTGAACATGTAGTGGCTAGTCCAATGTCAGCTCTTCTACGATTTTTGGCACCATCTGATCTGGGTCCAACAGCAGCAGTAGCAACATCTTCACGCTACTCATCATATGATCCTTCTGTCAGACATTCTATACGTTATACACTGTATATGATATATCTAAATAAGGTTACTCTATGATTCTAAATCGGTTAATTTAATACGAGGCTACACCAGAAGTTTCTTTGGCCAGCTCGATCAGCCTGACCTAGGACTATTACGACAACAGCAAGGATGTTTTCTTGTTTTTACATGGCCTTGGCAGCCGTGGCTAAATCACTAAAGAACTAAAGAACACATCAGAGCCTTACAGCAAGTTTGTTTTCGAGAAGAGAATGTGGAAAGAATTATCAGAGAGAGAGAGAGAGAGAGAAAGAGAGAGTGGTACAAAAAGAGAGAATGGAATGAAAGTATTTATATTTGTGTACTCGTGTATGTGTGTATCTGCGTGTGCTTGTGTGTATGCATGTCTATGATAGAGGTGTGAGAAAGAAAAAAGAGAGAGTGAGATAGAGATAAATAGATAGATAGCTAAATTGAGAGAGAGAGAGAGAGAGAGAGAGAGAGAGCGAATGAAAGAAACTTTAAAATAGCAACACTTAGAATGGGTGATAGAAGAATAAAAATTGCGATGTTTAGATTTGGATTTAATAATAAAAACAAAGAATAACAACTAAATAAAACCCTAACAACGAAGAAACACTGAGGCAAAATAAACAAATATGCGGTTAGAAAAGAGTAGCAATCAGTTCCAAGCCAGCAAACACCATTGACTATACGGTTATTTATGGACAATGCAGTGGTTGTTTGGAGAAACATCCAACTAATAAGATGTGTGACCGTTCTCTCTCTCTCTCTCTCTCTCTCTCTCTCTCTCTCTCTCTCTCTCTCTCTCT
>NC_068985.1:72573257-72584434 GCF_001194135.2 Octopus bimaculoides
CTCTTTTCATTTATTCCACTGCATACGTCACGAGAAGAAGAAGAAGAAGAAGAAGAAGAAGAAGAAGAAGAAGAAGAAGAAGAAGAAGAAGAAGAAGAAGAAGATAAAGGAGGAGGAGGAGATGATGAGGATGATAATGACGCAAAAGAAGAAAAAGAAGAAGACGGGGAAGAAGGAGAAGGAGGAGGAGAACCTTTGAGAAAAAAAATGAGGAAAAGTGAAGTAAAAAAAAATCAGATAATGCGAAAAGAATTGAAATGACCAACTGAAGTAGTACGAAGAGTTAATGATTGAGAAAATCATTATCGTTGTTGGGGTTGTTCACCTCTTCGTTTTCTGTGTTGCTTTTGTCTTGTTTGGTGAGCCGGGTAGGGTGTTGTTTGCATGTGGTAATTGTATAATGGTGTGGAGACGAAAACATTTCTATCTCTGTAAGTAACGAAAGTACTGCAAGACTGACACATGTTCAACCAACTTGTAGTGCCGCGTTCAACTCCTCACAAGGTTGTCAATGCTACGATTTTATTATTTGTTTTTAACGATTAGTTAGAATAGCAAGTGCACCGCTGCCTCACTTGAATGCTTACAAAAAATCTAAATTTATACAATTTGTTCTTCTGACAAATGTATAAATGTTAAATATTTAATAAGTAAAATTATTAATAACTGCAACATTTTAAGGCAAAAATGGCGAATTGGAAAAGTCGTTCGCCTAAAGGAATACCTCAATATATATTCCGATTCTTTGCATCCTTAATTTAAATCCCACCGAAGTGAACTTCGCCTTTCATTCCTTCAGGGCCGGTACAACATATATCACTCCCGGGCGTAGAGTAGTAGAGGTGTTAGAGCAAGGGGCGAGATATACTTGCGGTATCTGTTTCGGCTCTTTGCTTTCGGCTAACAACGCCTGTGACGACACTGGTGCCAAGGGTATCGGATTTCACATTTTCCCTTGTGGGTAGGGGAGATTTGCATGCACGCGCAACAGCTCGTCTTTCACAAAATCTTTGCTCAGATCTTGGTACAGAAACCCTACGGTCATCTACGACCAAAAGAAACAGAGCTAGATATTTTAAGCAAGTAACATTTTGTGTGTACATGAATTTTTTTTTGTATGTTGGTTGCACAATGTGTGTGCACGCACAAGCGTAGATCTTTGAAGTATGGCATCATAGAAACCTTCATTATTATTGGTTTTATATCTGTAACAGTGGTGTGGCAGAGGCGGTAGAACTTTGCAGTATTAAATCACATTCCCAACGTCCACAGCTCAAATTACACTACAGTCAGTTTTAATATTCATTCTTCCAGACTCAACAAAATAAGTATACATTAATTTTGTTTTCAAACATAATGTATATTTTTGAAATATACATTATTTCAAAATACTTATTTTGTTGTTGTTGTCGTTTAGCTCTAGGTTTACTATGATTCAGGTAATCTATGAGTAAAGAAGTTCCAGCCGTAACTATAACAGACTGAAGTCGATTTAGTCGACTAAATCCTTTCCCTATAACGAAAGATCCTGTGATAATGTAACGAATCATTGTTGACTTTATACAATATGGTTGGGAATCATATGACGATATGAGTCTAGTAGCCAGTTGTCACTCAGATCACACTCAACCGTCTTAAGAAAAAAAAAAATGAAGCATAAAATAGATAATGATGCTCGGAATAAATTGTACCAGAAAAAAGGTAAAGTAGTCACAGGTGTAATAACATTGATCATAGATCTGCTTGATGAAGGTTTACTTAGGGCTAAACATTAGCAAGAAGAAACAATCAAATAAAGGTGGTCGGAAATAGTTCTTTCTTTAAATTATTATTACTCATAATGAATTCTAAAGTGATTTGATGAACAAGTTATCACCTAACCAACGAGAGAGAGCCGCTAAGTGGTTGCCTGATTTTCAGATATAACAACTGAATATTCCCCAATTCACATCCTGCAGTCTTAGAAAATGAAGGGTACATTGAGTAATGCAGTCTTAGAAATTGTACGTCTGGCTAAAGAAAAAATGCTGGGAAGGTTATGGAGTTATAGATGGAAGATCTTTGACCATACATAGGTTTATCGATCAAGTTTGACTTGGGGTTAAACAACAAAAATAACAACAACAGCAGTAGCAACAATACGCCGGAGTAGACAAATAATTGAAAAATAATTGCTTAAACCTTTCTGTCATAAACAGCCACCTTAGACTTTCTTCGTGGAGACGCAATGGCCCAGTGGTTAGGGAAGTGGACTTGCGGTCATAGGATCGCGGTTTCGATTCCCAGACCGGGAGTTGTGAGTGTTTATTGAGCGAAAACACCTAAAGTTCCACACGGCTCCGGCAGGGGATGGTGGCGAACCCTGCTGTACTCTTTCACCACAACTTTCTCTCACTCTTACTTCCTGTTTCTGTTGTGCCTGTAATTCAAAGGGCCAGCCTTGTCACACTGTGTCACGCTGAATATCCCCGAGAACTACGTTAAGGGTACACGTGTCTGTGGAGTGCTCAGCCACTTGCACGTTACTTTCACGAGCAGGCTGTTCCGTTGATCGGATCGACTGGAACCCTCGACGTCGTAAGCGACGGAGTGCCAACAGCAACAGACTTTCTTCAGTAGTAGTAGTAGTAGTAGTCGTTGTTGTTGTTTATCCCCAAGCTTGCGCTGATGGAGCATTTCTATGATCAAAAGAATTCCATCCATGACCATCCTAACTTTTTTATAAACCTTGTGAACCCCAGACTGCGTTATTTAATGTCTACTTCCACTCCCCTTTCTTAGCATGATGTAATTTGAGGGTAATCTGATTCATATTTCCTCCCTCGTTGGTTTCTCAAGTAGGAACATACACTATTGCTATGATGACTGAATCATAAAGCAACCATTAACTCTGAAAATTGCCTTATATTCACTTTGACGTACCCGATATAATCTGTATTACTAATACTATTATATAACAAGACAACAGACTGAGAATACTAACAAGGCCACGCACATAACAACCTAAAATACATGATGTTTTATAACTGTCACCGAGGTGTCAATATATTGAAAAAGTGAGTCATTAACAGAATCAGTTGCATTTATATCGTGAGAAAATTTACTTGAAGTCTAACCACATCGATTGTGAGTCATTAGAGCGTTTCTAAAAGACAAAAGCATTTTTTTACTATTTGACACAAGAAAAATATAAGATCTTCAATGTTGTTATGGTTGTAAAGAAGCTTTTGCTATTCGGCTCTAAACTTTGTATTAAGTCTTAAGAAAGTTTGCTAAATTCCAGCTATTAGTTAATAAAGTGTGTTGCGTAGTTGGTACAGAAGTTATAGAGTTTCTTTTTAAATGGCTATCAGAGATGGAAGGATAAAACTCTTGACTGCTTTCAGGATGTCCGAGGGGAGAAAGAAAGAAAGAAAGAAAGAAAGAAAGAAAGGAAGAAAGAAAGAAAGAAAGAAAGAAAGAAAGAAAGAAAGAAAGAAAGAAAGAAGAGAGAGAGAAAGAGAGAAGAGAGTGAGAGAGAATATCAACCGAAGGTCCGGCTCAATACTTGCAATAAAAAATGAATTTAACTTAAAGGTACCCAATGTTAAACCGGGAAGTAGTTTATATCTGTCACTCACAGACTAGATTATTTACGCATATAGTTCGGTGATTCATAGCTTTAGAAACCGAAGAGAACGGTGATTCATAGCTTTACAAACCAAAGAGAAAAAGTGGGTGCTTCATGGTAGTTTGACCTGTTAGAAATAACAGCAAAAAATAAGAACGGAACATATATATCCAGAGTGATGCACTGATCATGGACTCTCGAGTCGATTTTGACGCATGAGTCAAAAACGATGAATAGAGCGACTTATTTATTGATTTACCGTGTTAAGTGGCTGAGTATTCCACAGACACGTGTACCTTTAACTTTGTTCTGAATTAGAATCAGAGTGACAGCGTGTAGCAAAGCTGGATCTTTACATTATAGATATAGTCTATCCGATGGGGTTCTAACCAGTTTGTGTTCATCCAGATTTACTCACAAGGCTTGGGTTAACGCGTGGCTATGACAAAGACATACGTCCAAGATGTAACACAGTGGGATCGAGCCCATGATCTCATGGTTACGATGCGAAATGCTTTACCACACAACTGTGCCTACGTCCGTCAGAGGCAATGTTGTCCCAGATACTTTATTCATTAGATAAAACGGGTATAGTTTTGGCTGGAATGCCGTAGGTCTGCCTAATTAGGGCTAACTTGGAATTAAACAACAACAACAACAGCAGCAGCAATAGCTGTCCGTGATTTTAGCATCAAATTCTCTTGTATCTTTATATCTCTTATATTTATCAGTTCGAAAAATAGAGTTTGATTATTTATTAAGTACCGCACTTAAATACAGTGAGGTTTATGTGATCGACTAAAGCACTTAGAGGTAGTGACCCACTATGTTCGCATTTCAATGACTGAAACCTATTAAACAGTCAATTTTTTCTTTGCAACTGTTGTCAGCGATATGTCAAAATCAATCCATTATGTTTCTACTATTTCATACAAAGGACCTTGTATTTATTTTTAACATTGTCATATCACCGAAGACTAGTTCTTGTGGCAAATTTCTGATACTGATAATTAACTCGGAACTCTCATGCATTTCTTTCATTGCAGTAAGAAAGACCTAATATAAACGTATTTGAGAAAACTTGAATATTTTATTTCTTTCAGTCTTTTAATAGTACATGTATAGTTGTGCGGTTAAGAAGTTAGTTTCATAATCATTTGGTCCGTGATTCGATTCTCTTGCGTGTTATCTCGTATAAGTGGGATTGACAGTAACAGCAAAAACCTCGTAATGTGCGTTACACACGTACGTACATACATAAGGGTGTATGTATGTATGTATGTATGTATGTATGTATGTATGTATGTATGTATGCATGTATGTATGTATGTGTGTGTGTGTATGTATGTATGTATGTATGTATGTATGTATGAATGTACGTATGTATGAATGTGTGCATGTATCAATGTATGTATGTATGTATGCCGGTGGGTAGGATGGAAGGTATGTATGTATAAACGTATGTAGGAAGGAAGGATGGAAGGTAGGTAGGTAGGTAGGTAGGTAGGTATGTTTGTAGGTGTGAGCGTCTGTGTGTCTGTGTATGCATGTATGTATATGAGTGTGCGTGTATATAACGTGCCGAGAAAGCGGTGATCCACAAAGTCCTTCGTATAGAGTTACATACATATCCTTGTTATTATTGCCACCAAAGATGCAGTGAACCAGTGACTGGCTTGTTGGTAGCTCGTAACCAACGAAGCTACTGTTTACAAAATTCCAATATAAAATTGAATTACCTAAATCTGTGGGAAACGTCTACTATATAAATCAAAAAGCATGGTTTAGTGTGTCGCTAAAAGGTCACAACTTCAAAGTAGAAAAGCTATTATCGGCATCTAATTCATTCTAAAAGCCTCTGCAATCTTACTAATTGTGTATTTCGCCTAATAGTATTTTCAGAGTTTACTCTGTCGAGCGGATGGAACAGCAGGTAACCAGACTAGAGACAGTAGGGGATTGTATCCTTTCACCGACACTCGCTTTAAGTCTGTGGTTATGATAATAAGCTATAAATTAGCTCAGCCAACTTATCTGTAAATAGGTGCCACAGATTAAAAACAGTGCGCCAGTATAGACATTGGTAATATTACGAAACTGATAAGTAGTTAATTTGCAGTAGTGCTGCTCAGCTTTACCTTTGTGTACGAGGGGATGCTAAAAAGATCCTGGCTTTAAGGGTATCACGAAAGCCCTGGCTGGAGGCCCAACATTCTGAGTTCTTTTATAGGGCTTAGAAAAACTGAAGGGCCACTGCAATAAGTGCGAATCTGAGAGATGAATATGTTGAATAAAATCATAATTAACTGATCTTCCTGTATTTTCTTTTACCAAAAGCCAGGAACTTTACAGCACCCCCTCGTACAGATTACAGTGAAATATACTTCTTCAGATCAATTCTCCCAAAGTATATTACAGATAGGCGAAAACTTCAGAGAAAGCCTGTTCTCTTTGATTCCAAGTCCACACTGCAAATACAAAGGGATTCCTACCATCGAAATTTCCTCTCTCGATATCAATTACTTCAATATCAAGTGCACACAGTCGACTAGTGAATGAACTTTTCAGGTTATTCCGATCGACGAAACCAAAGAATCTGACATTGTTCCTACAATTATATTCAACACTTCGCAGTTAGTACACTATTACTCAGAATTCTTTAATCCTCTTCTATCTGCAAAGATCTAGCCCAATCGATAAGATGTAACAATGTACCCGATGCCTAAAAGTGCAAACTCTTTGACTTTACTAACTTGTTCGCTTTGTCGGTGATAGATGACCATTGTCACCCCGCACTCCATAGCGATCTTTACAGGAAGTAAAGGTAGAAGTGGGAGGCCTTTTATCATGCTTGACCTGGAGTTAGTCAACAATAACAATTATATCTTCCGTAATCTCTAAATAGAAATAAATAAAGTTTAAGATAATCCGTAAAGATGATGAAGATCTCATTTTTTCCCCCTATTGGCAACACGTTCCTGTCTTCTGAAGCACCGCGTTCAGAGAAATCGGAGCAATGACGAAATACAAAGGAGGAAACAAGTTACCTCGAAAAATGCCGCACTTAATTGCCAAGATCTCGACCGTTGGAGAATAGTGTTGTGCTGTCTTTTTTTTTTTATGCCATCACTCATTAGATTTTGTACATTTTCAGCAACAAACACGTTCAGAGACTCTAATATCGATGGCAGCGATTCCAAGTGCGAATTTTTGAAATTTATGTAGGCCTACTGTTCTGTCAGCAGCCAGGTGATCATTTGTGCTTTATGACCATTTTTCCGTAGCCTTTCTATTGGATGGGCAGTAAGTCATTCGTTTTCCCGATGTGTGCACAATGTTCAACAACTATTCTGTTAGAATTTTCCATATCCAGTTAAGGCATGTAATAGAATCATACGACCTTGAATATGTTATTAACGACCACAGGACCTTTGAATATGTTTTTCACGATAGGGTCGTTCGCCCGTTAATCATTCAGTTTAGTATCACATCATAAAATTTGCATTGGTTCAGGAATGTATTACCAATAGAAAAAAAACGGGACCAGATCTTCATCATCTTTACGGATTATCTTAAACTTTATCTATTTCTATTTAGAGATTATGGAACATAATTGTTATTGTTGACTAACTCCAGGTCAACCATGATAACAAAACGGAAACCAGCCTCCCTTGTATACCCTTTAATCTTTTCATCTAGAAGCTTTAGATTCCACTCGGCGCTGATGCTTTCCAGCTCGATAGACCCTTATCCTGAATTTTCACATCCTCAAGTGTCATTCTAACCGGATGCTCTTCGTTCATAGCTTTGATTACTAGTTCCTCTTTCACCACGCCAACCATTTTGCATCCTTAACTGAGACAATATGTTTGCAGCCACTAACTGAGACAATATGTTTGGCCAATAGTGCATTGCTTTTTCCAGATCAGAAAGTATATATTATCTCTGGTCTCACTGCCTGAATACCGATAATAGTGCCATCACCGACCGAAAATCCTTGTTTCAGGCTGTATTTCTTTTCAAGCATTCTTTGCTCATATTCCTTAGCACTCTTCAAACATCTTTTATACCTTATGCTTTCTCAGAGTTACTATGTGTCGTTCAATTCGCCACTACCACTAAGGCTCCTGGTACTTTCTTTGTTCTTCTGTATTGCACCTATTCTTTCTTCAACCACAACTGCCTAAAGCATATCCCGCAATTCTGTCATATCGTCCATCTCTACAACAGCAGGATCCTACCTACATTTATAACTTCACTACGATTTTCCTTCTAGACAAACCATGGGTTGATAGACTTTTGTTGAATACCACACACTACCAAGTTAGTATATCGAGTATTTCTTGTTCTTCGTCCCCTAGATCAGAAGGAAACTGTGCTTAGGGTGTTAGGTCTTTATAGACATACTCCACTGTATTCGTACCACTGCCCTGGTTTCCACTATGTTCACCTATCCCACCTACTACATCCTCGTCTTTGCTTTCAGGTTCATCAACAATAATTTCATTGTTACTTTCTTCTAAAGACTCATAAAAAATAACGCAAATTTTCCAGTCTTCTCTCAACACTGCCCTTTATTTCTTCAATTTCTACAACAGTAAACCAGTTCTTTTTGTATTACATGGATTTGACACAAGTTGTATCGCACTGATCGCACTAATTCCTTTTTCATTCTAAATTTGGTGCAGTATTTTTTTCCGATGCCAAAGAAGCACTCAAGGTCAACCTCGACCAGTGCTTCTGACCTTCAACTTTTTCCTTCCTATCTTCCATGTTCTTTCTGCGATATCGAGCTGGTCTTTTTATGTGTGTTCTTAGGACCAGTCACTGGATGACAGTTGCGAATATTGAACGCAGAACACCGAGAGCCAGAGCAAATACCGCAATGCATTCTATCCAAGATCTAACGAGTCTACTAATAACACAATTATTATTAAAATAGCTTACCTTTTTTCATAATTTCTTCAAACTGACATCAACGATAGCAATGTAAACATATGTAACCATGACATATAGTAATCTTAAATTCCCGTTTGTTTTTAACTACGACTTCTCGACAACTGAAGTATTTTTATGCAGCATTAACATTACAGCTTTAATAATATTGGCTTTTTGTTCGCGTCAAAATAAGAAAGGAGTGTAAACAATTGTGATGGATTTATTTTTCTGTCACATTGTACAAGGTAGGGGCAGTTGAAAGTAAGTTGACAGTCGTCACTTCTGACATGCACTGATCTCTTTGTAGTGAAGCAATCTTTCTCTTCTTCTCAGTATAATTACATACATGCATGACACACACACACACACGCACACACACAAACACGCACACACACACACACACACACACACACACACACGCACACACACACGCACGCACACACACACACACGTGCGTTTATGCGTAGAAACGAACGAAAAGAGCACAGAATACATGATGTAAAGTTTATATTTATTGGATGAGAATTTGTTGATTCACCCCATTGTTACTCGGTGTTTCAAACATGTAAAGAATACTTGTGATTTATCTGATACTATTAAGGGAATAGTGGTGAATGATGGTATATAAGCCGAGTAGTAGCAAGGCCAATTCTTGTTGGTCAAGATGATTGGCATGGCATAAAATGTTGCAGGCCGAATATGTCTAGCCTGTTGTGATGCGAGGTAAATTACATAGTCCAAGTCATTCGTCGCCTACGCAGCTTCTGCATTGCATATCGAATAAAATGACTATGAGTTTGTCGCTGGCATGGAATTTCAGGTTCCTGGAGTCTTTACAAGAGAAACAATCTCCTACGACGATAGTTAGACTATAATTTTGGCTTCTGGATGAGGAACATCACTGGTTAGTTGAATACCTGAAGACCTTTTCAGTTTTGTAAATCATAGAAGTATGGAGTAGCTTTATCAGCGATATTTCACGTTGTTGAACAGTATTCAAATTTCCGGTCTTTCAGTTTACAGATGAATTTAGATATGATTGCGCAATTTTCCCTGTTCCTTGTCCAACATGAAGAAGATACTTATTGTAAGGAACCTTAAAATTGCTTGCATGATACCCATGCAATTCCTTTCAATGTTGTTCAGAAATATCATGCATGCTCGATGTATAACTTCCTTGTAAATGTAGAATCTCCTGAGTGGACCAAATAAAGGCAGGAGATTGTATGGACGCATATTTTCAATTTTGGTTTATGATCAGGGAAGCGTTGTTGTGCAGTGCCAGTCCTGCGCTCTCGTCCTGCAAACTTGTATTGGTCTGGTGCAACTAGTGTCATGAGCCCAGTATCTATCAGGACGCAAGATTTGTATGGAATTACATCCTCTTAGGTGAGTAGCTAAAAAGCTGAAGAGCTGGGTCTTTAGGGATGTCTGTGAGTATGACATACTAATTAACCTATAGCTGGTACACCAACAGGAGCAATTGCTCTGAGTTAGACTAAACCTGGGAACAATAACAGCTAAGAGGTGGTTCCACACTCATCGATATATATATATATATATAATATATAAAGAAAGAAAAAAACACAAACGGGTTATGGGTCACTACAGCTGTTTCAGACGCGTGTTTTATTGATGAATAAAACACACGATTACATCACGATTACATCACGAACAGAAAAAAGGCGACTTCTTCAGGTAAATTAGAAATTGAAAATTAAAAATTTGGTTCGGAAAAACAATCGAGAATTTGTCTCACACTCTCATTTTGCCAAAGGGATCAAAAACAAATTCCATATCTTGGTATTTTTTCTGAACTAAATTTTTAATTTCTAATTCACCTGAAGAAGACTTTTGTTTTTTCATGATGTACTCGGTTTATTCAACAATAAAACACACGTTTGAAACAGCTGTAGTGAATCTTAACCTGTTCTTTCTTTATGTAGACACTTCACCTGAAACCTTCCTTCCGTCGGATTTGGAATTCACAGTAGATCGTGAAACTGCATTCAGGCGTGGATGGGTATATAATTTCATATACTTGTATATTCATATGTATGTGTATTGTTATGTATTCATGTACACGCATATGTAAGTGTTTGAACATGTCTATTCATGGATATATGTGGGAGTATATGTGCGGGAGTGTCTATACAGTACGAGGGGATACCTAAAAGAAACCGTAATCTTGCAATATTATTTTATTCTCTTAGTTTTACATGTTTACATTTTTATCACCTTCAAAGTATTCTCCATTTGAAGCAATACCTCGATCCAGACGCGTTTTCCAGTGTTCGAAGCAGCGCTGGAACTTCTGCGAAGTGATGCCTTTTAATGTCTCCGTCGTTTTTTTCGTCACCTCTTCCACATCTGCAAATTCCGTAGCACCAACTTTCATCACCAGTGATGACTTTCCGAAAAAGGTCCGGATCAACTTCCAACTGTTCTTTCAGTTCACGACACGCATTCAGTCGTGACTGCTTTTGATCTTCCGTGAGCAAGCGGCTGTAACTCTTTTTCATTTGCAATTCCTCGCTGAAAACTTTTTGGCAGGAGCTTCAGAATACACCAGTCATATCAAGAAATTTGTCAATTGTTCGGCGACGGTCCTCCAAGATCAGTTCATGAA
>NC_068985.1:72584491-72585018 GCF_001194135.2 Octopus bimaculoides
ATATATATACATACATACATACATACATACATACATACTTACATAGGTACATAGATACATACACACATTCATATATTCATACATACATTCATACATACATACACACACACACACGCATACATGCATATACACACATACATACAGGATGATATGTTTCATTATCCTTTATTATTACAAAAATTTCTAATACAGACTATGTTAAGGCGGCGACCTGGTAGAATCGTTAGCACGCCAGGCAAAATGCTTAGTTCAAATTCCGCCCAGGTCGATTTTGCCTTTCATCTTTTCAAAGTTGATTAAATAAGTATCAGTTGAATATTGGGGTCAATGTAATCAACTCACACCCTCTCCCTAAAGTGCTAACCTTGTGCCAAAATTTGAATCCAATAAATATTACTATGTAAATGGAGTCTATTGAAATTAACATTTTACTACACAGCAACAAAATTGTAAAAGACAACAAAAACATTTTATCAAGAAGTTATTCAATTATGTACGCCATTCTGCAGTATACATGCATATATATA
>NC_068985.1:72587229-72592195 GCF_001194135.2 Octopus bimaculoides
TGTTGAGTGCCTTTTTCTTTCGTTTGTTCAGTCACTCGTGTGTGTGTATATATATATATATATATATATATCATCTTAGCCAAATCCTTCATCGACAGAACATCTGCCTACGTCATCTCCTCCTGCTTTATACCTTTCCCGCATATGTTGGCCTACAACAGTTTAAATTCACAGAACAGTATCAACGTCTCCACTCTCGGGAAGGCCTGCAAGGGTCTTGCGCTCTGTCTCTTCCTCCAAACTCAGTAGGGATATGTTAGATAGATATTGGAAAGCAGTTTTTGTGATTATTTTAGGATACAAGATTTTAGATAATAATAAACGACTTACTACATTAAACAGAGGATGTAGATATAGCAAAAACCCTTAGCGTGTTCAGTCTCTTTTGTTTACATTCTGAGTTCAAATACTGCCGAGATCGACTTTGCCTTTCAGCGTTCTTGGGTCGGTAAAATAAGTACCAGTAGAGCACTGGGGTCGATGTAATTGATTATACCCCTTCCTCTAAATTTTGGGCTTCGTGCCTATTGTAGAAAAGAGAAGATTGTTATTATTTGGCAATTTCTACTGCATCACTTGATACACTTCCGTGTTGCTGAGGTGTATGCAAATTGTGTGTTTTGTTCTTGTTGGTGTCAGAGGGAATGTAGACTCTTCCCGATACTAGATTGCAGTCTTTTGTTGTATTAGTGTTTGTTCTGTATGTTGTGTGTGTAATATGAGTTGATACTTTAGTTGGGTACCCGACCTGTAGCGTAGATGTGGTGGGGTTGCTTATTTTATTGGATATTTACTGTGGACCAGTGCAGTTGTCCAAAGATATGCAAGAGACCGGAAGAGACCACTCGGAAGACCCCACAAGATGATGGGAAGATAACGGTTAAAAGATAATTCGTGTCCAGTAAGAGAAGGGTACAATCAAAGGCAGAATGGAAATACATCGTGACCAGCGATGTATGACGTCATCTAGTAGCCTGGTCGAAAGTGTGGTATATATAAGCATACCTACTCGTATAAGTGTATGTGTTTGTGCATGTGTGCGTGTACGTGTGCATGCATGTGCATGTATGTGTATATTTGTGACAGTAAAGTAAGTCGAAATATACAGACACAAATTTGTAAGGCGTGTTTAGTTCTCATTGTCATATATTCTATTTGATAATATCAAACCTGCTTTTCATGATTTCAGACGAGTTTATATTTATCTAAATTTAACTTTATGCAAGTCACTTAATTGAGATTGTTATCTTTCATTTCTTCAATTTTAAAACGAAGATACTTTATACATCAAATAAGGTGGGTAATAACAAAGCTTTTTTTTTTCATAAGGTAGGTTAAAATTAAAAGAATTATTAGACCAGGAAGATTTTGCGGGTCGTGACATTAATTTTATGTCGACTTCTTTTTTTTAGCCCAACAGACTAACCGAGTTGGTTACACTCGTCTGAAAAGATCAACTGTTCAATGTTACCAATCATACGAATGTTTCGTCATCAAGAAGAGCAACCAGCAACCGGATATTTGCTATTCTGTCAACACAGTTCATTCTCAAATATTCCAATATTCAAAGCTAACTCAGAGCTAAACAGCTACAACAACAATTGCGCTCTGATCGAGCAGACCCACGATCGAAGGAATTTCAGGCATGACCAGTCCGTTGTATTTTCAAATATATTTTATCTACGATTACATTATCCTATTTATCCCAGCCTTTGTTGAGGCGGCTGGGTGTGATTTAAAGGTGATTTGGCTGTTAATTTTGGCAGTTTGAGACCCCGTGGAAGATCCCCACTGTAGCTGGAAAAAGGTTGTTGTTGATGTTGCTTACCTCCAAGTCCAGCCTCTCTTAATCACACATATCATCATAAGACATCCCAGATATCATCCCATATTTTATTTCCACATGCAGTGTACCTCGTTCACATAATAGAACGCGTTAATTTTTAAGACTGCAGAATGTAATTTGAAGGAATTTTGGCTGCTATTTCTAGAAGCACCCCAATAAGGCTGTAAAAAGGTACCAGTAGGTGATATCTATTTACACAATTGCATAACTGGAGATGGTTTCATTGACTTACATTGATGGTTTCAAATCTTTTCATGATTACTGTTTGCCAAGGAGATGCTCTCTGTTGTACTAATTAAATACAAAGCGGAAGCTTCCATGTTTCTTCAAAAACATGAAGTATATGTTTGTGTATGTATATGCGTGTTTATACGCTACTTATGTAATTGTTTAGTTCATATCAGCCGTTACATTCTAACCGTGACCAACTCGTCTTTTTTAAGATAGAAATGGGTGATTTAGACGGACATCTTTTCTGCTATTTCCAGTTAGTTAAATGGCTACGTAGAAGTTTTCCTTGTTGTAACAATACTTCTCACGTCATTGACGTAGAACGTGATTTTTTCTCTTAGTATTTGAAACTAAAGCTTCGTTTCTGCTTAAAAAAATTCTATTCCAATAATAATACACTGACACTGTTTTGTATTTATGTTTTCAAGTATTTCTATCTTCTTTTCTTTCTCTACTCCTGTAAGTACAGGATAGTCGTTAACCTATCAATAAGTACAAGTGTATTGTACTGAAAGAATATTCACGTAATTTAAGGTATTTTATCATTATATACAGGGTGCGACAGTTTTTCGAGGACACCTCTTTCGAGAGCTCTTACTTTCTTGTAACTTAATTTTTGTTTTTACCTTACTTTTCCTGATATATAATATCAGACATCGGGTTGACTCAACAAATGAAAAGACACGCTGTAATTGTTACCTTAAAAGCGCAGCATAGTGATATAGAGATAGCTCGCTTCTTGAAAGTTGCCCGATCCTTCGTTGTCAAATGCCCGTGGACATATGGCGTACTGAGTTTTTAGGGCTTATAAATGTAATATTTTCCTATCCTTCCTTAATACCGGTTCCCATATGCTATTCATATCTGCACTCGGTCTGCTTAGGAGGTTGTTGTGTCCTGGCATATGTGCTGCTTCTTTTAGTTTTCGTATTTTCCAGTGGTGTTCTCTGCCTATTATTTTAACTTCATCTCGCAGGGGGAGGTGGTCTCCATTTTTCCATACATGATCAGGTATACCCGATTTATCAATATCTCCTCGTGTCACAGCTTTGCGATGTTCCTCTACCCTTGTTTTGAAGAGGCAGCATGTTTCGCCTTTGTATAACCTACCACAGCTGCATGGGATGGAATACACGCAGATTTTGGTCATATTCTCTATTCTCTTCTATTGGTGGTTTTCACCGAAGGCGATATTTGCGAAGTGTTGTATTACTCTTGAATACTGTCCTGATGTCATATGGGCCGCATATCTTTTGTATCTTTTTGGAGAGGCCTTTCACATAGGATAGACAGACTGTATACAGTTCGTTGGTTTCATCCTCTCTTTTCTTCATAATTGGAGTGAATAGTATGCTTTGGGGGTAGTTGTTGCTTAATAGATTGTTACTGAGCTTGATCATTTCTTCGTGGTGTCTATCACAATCACTACTTATATTCTTTGCTCGATGTTTTAGGCACTGAGCAATCCCTCTCTTTACACTGTATGGATGGTAGAAATTGAAGTTAAGGTATCGTCCAGTGAAGGTCGGCTTGCGGTATACGGATGTCCCCATAGGTAGGTGTTCTAGCCAGTGAACTTTTGACCCCTCACTGAATAAGAGCGATTTGCTTCTTTCTGTTCCCACTGTCTTGGTAAAGTATCACCAGATGCCTTGAAATATTAGCCGTATATTTGAAACTGATTCTCCTACTGCTATAATTCATTATATAAACAACTTAATTTAATTTCTGTCCACATGTAGGAACAAATATTGTTATTAATAATAATCCTTTCTACTATAGACACAAGACCTGAAATTTCTGGGGAGGGGATAAGTCGATTACATCGACCCCAATGCTCAACTGGTACTTTATTTTATTGACTTCAAAAGGATGAACGACAAAGTCAACCCCAACGGAATTTTTGCTCAGAACGTAAAGACGGACGAAATATTGATATTAATAATAATGTTTTTATTTTGTTGACTACTGAAGTATATATGGCGTCAACTTCAGCTAAATTTTAACTCAAATTGTTTGTAATGACTACATGGCATTTGTTCATTTGTTCAGATACAATAAATAATAAGTACGCCTCATTTACTTTAGTAGTTGTCTGTTTTGTCGACAGCAGAAAGATTATTCGTAGAGAAACGTAACAATATTATTAACTATTTATTCATCGCCTAAATAGGCTTGTCACATATTCCATCGTCACCAAGCAGTAAATAATTGAGAAGGAGAACAATAGGTAGTTAGAATAATACATGATTTTGACGAAACAAATCGAACGAAAGCTATGCAAAAGTTTGATCTATATTTGAATGTATATATATCAGCTGAGTCATGGACTTGAACAACGTTTGACTGAATAATATCTGATAAAAAAAGATTTTTCTTCTATGAAAAAACCGTCACTATATTGAGACCAGTGAGGGAACCTCGATGTGTTTACTCTATTAATAACTAAATATTTCACAAATTACAAACCACTGCCTTTTTTTAGTAGGAAGTGCACGTTTTACAATGGCCGAAAGAAACTGCCTCAAAAGAGAGATGGTATCAGATAGACGACAATTGATTATATGTCTACTTCAATCTGGATTTCACGATGATATATAACTATAAAACACGCTATGTTGTGTGTTATTTTCTTAAAATCATTTATAACTCGTTGAGCTTTGATGGTTAACCTATGTGTGAAAGAATACACAATTGTTTCACTTTGTACATGAGGTATTGTAGATGGAAGTACTATATATACTCGTGTGTGTGTGTGTTGTGAATAATTATATATATATATATATATACACATATACACACACGCGCACGCACGCACACGCACACACACACACACACACACACACACACACACACACACATATATATATATATATATATATATATATA
>NC_068985.1:72593316-72594469 GCF_001194135.2 Octopus bimaculoides
GATTCCAAACTACTGATTTTGTAGTTTGGAATCAGTAGTTCTTTGACTGCTATTTCTAAATTTTCAGTATGTTGGAGAAGCAACTCAATTGCTAATCCCTGTATATTTATAATGATATATATATATATATATATATATATATAAAACAAAATTTCCACAGAATGGTGGCAACAATTAGGTGCGTGGTATGTAAAATATGTGTGGTTTTGTGCAAGTATAAACTAACTGCGGCCATTTGCATGATTTCCACAAACTTTCAGTGTTCCAAATTATTAACAAGTGGTCTGATAATCGTGTAATTGTGGGTCGTAACTGCGACTGAACTGCATCAGAGTAATCTGTTATTATAAATGGTAAATCAACATTAGAAGTATCTAAAATAATTGGAAGATATCATGTTTTGCAAGTAACTTGCACATACAAGTGCTACAAGTCGAAAACTCCGTGTACCGGTAGTCAGCAAGGAGAGATGTGAAAAAAACTTGTTACAGCTCCTACAAAGATACGTAAGAGAGACGACAAGGGTCAGTCGAGGGCTGTTTCTCAACGTTCTCACGAATTAAGTATGAAGCAAGAAAGAATCAAGGTTTTACAATTGGAGAACTTTTCAAGCGCATTGGCGAAATGACTGTGTCTAGAACTACCAAATGGCGTCTTCTGAAAAAGGTCGATAAACCTCTGACATTACTTAAAAGGCCTCCTTTAAACAAAATACAGATAAAAATCATCAGAAATGGATAGAAGATAACATGAAGGTCGACTTTTCAAAAGTTTTCTTTACAGATGAAGCTCGTGCTATCCTTGATGAACCTGCGCAGGATTAAAATGGCATAGTCTTTTTATTGATTTCCCTGTTTCACTCATGTGACTGCAGCCATACTGGAGCACCGCATTTAGTCGAATAAATCGACCCCAGACTTTATTCTTCGTAACCCAGGTACTTATTCTATCAGCGTCTTTTCCCGAACTGCTAAATTATGGGAACATTAGACACAGCAACATCGGTTGTCAGGCAACGATGGGGATACAAACGCAGACACATAGACAAACACACACATATATGTACATATATAAATATAAATATATATATCTACATACATATATATACATATATGTATACACGTATATAAATGCATATATATATATATATATA
>NC_068985.1:72594763-72596207 GCF_001194135.2 Octopus bimaculoides
AAGTTCGGTACCTATTCTATCAGCTTCTTTTCTTAAACAAACCAATACTGGTTGCCAAGCAGTGGTGGGGGACAAACACACACACACACACACACACACACACACACACACACACACACACACACACACACATGTATGTATGTATGTATGTATGTATGTATGTATCTATCTATTTATCTATCTATCTATCTGTCTATTTATATGTGTGTGTATGTGTGTGTGTATTTATGTATATATGCAAGAGTGGCTGTGTGATAAGAAGCTTGCTTGCCAGCCACATGTTTTCGGGTTGAGTCCCACTGCGTGGCACCTTGTGCAAGAGTCTTCTACTATAGCCTCGGGCCGACCAATATGTACATATATAGATATATATACATAGTGAATCTAATAGAAATGAAACTATTAACATATATATATATATATATATATATATATACATAGTGAAACTAACAAAAATGAAATTATTAAAAGTGAAACTATTGAAAGTGAAACCATATAATAGTGAAACTAATATAACAATATAACAATGGAGATGCCATTATTTCACTGTTGACACGTAATAGCAAAACTGTCTAAGCGATTGCTCCGGGCTCGCATAAGGCAAGAAGTTGCAAAATTTTTGGGGCCTATGACACTGCATAGACCCTAAATAATGCATGTGTAAAATTTGAATGAAATCAGTTGGGTAGTTCTCCAGTTTTAGTGATGCACACATACATACATACGCACATACACACACATACATTCTCAGTTTTATATATATATTACTAGTTTCAGTCAATAAACTGTGGCCATACTGAGGCACCGCCTTGAGGAAATTTTTAATCGAATGAATCGACGCGAGGATCTACTTTTGAAAGTTCGGTACTTATTGTATCGGCTTCTTTTGCTAAGTTTCGGGGGCATAAACGAACCAATACTGATTGCCAAGTCAGGTGGGGGTGGGGGCATGTAGATGAATTAGATCTCATATTGAAGCAGTTGTTGAAGCTGAAAGTAGCTTTATTGAATAACATTATAGAAAAATGGCTATTTTTATCCTCATAGTATTTTTTGATAAATAAAATTATTATCTGTTATTATATAGCTGTTTTTTTATAAACATAAATCTGTCCTCAAATATCTTACGCATCCTGTATGTCTGTTATGTCCTGTTATTTGTATTTGTGTAACATTCTCCGTTTTTTTCCGTCATTGTTTTCGTATACATTCGCTGCTTTCTTCCAAGGAATTTAATGCTCTTAGCTTAGTTTTTCCTTAGGGCTGGCCGAAATTGCAAAGATAATCTGGAACTCGACTGAGGAAAGAAAACTCCGAATGATCCGTCCTTGTTTTCTTTGTATCGTCTGTCTGGATGCTTTGTTGTCCCTTTTTTGTATCACCTATCTGTCTGGATGCTTTGCGTTCTTGTCCCATTTTGTATTTTATATATATATATATATAT
>NC_068985.1:72596428-72597251 GCF_001194135.2 Octopus bimaculoides
AGTGTACGTACACTGTGGTCTCTTATATGTAAGTATATATTTATCTAAATGTTGTACGACTCTATTCTTTCTATTCTTTTATTCTTTCCTTCTATCAGCCCTTTCACGCTTCGTTCATTCCACTTTCTTTCGTTCCCCCTCTCTCACATTTCCTTGCTTTCTCTTCATGCTCACTTTCCCTCCTCTTCTCACTTCACTGTGTCCCTGTCACTTTTTCTCGCCCCTCCTTATTTCTTCTGTCCCTCTGCCTCTACCTATTTCGCTCCTCTCCCCACGTGACCGGTGTTCAGCCAAGCCTGATCTTTCTTTCTTGGTTCGGCCGCATCCGTGCAACATCTATATTCCTCCCTATGCCTGTGAAATCTTGCATTCCTCCCTATGCCTGTGAAATCTTGCATCCCTCCCGTAAAGCATTACTTCCATATACGCCAGCTTAATTTAATTCATCCTTAGTCGAAAGACACCTATTGTTATGTCCTGTTATTTGTATTTGTGTAACATTCTCCGTTTTTTTCCGTCCTTGTTTTCGTATACATTCGCTGCTTTCTTCCAAGGAATCTAATGCTCTTAGCTTAGTTTTTCCTTGCGGCTGGCTAGATTGGAGCAATCTCGAGTATAACCAGCCGAAATTGCAAGGATAATCTGGAACTCGACTGAGGATAGAAAGCTCCGAATGACCTGTCCTTGTTTTCTTTGTATCGTCTATCTAGATGTTTTCTTGTTCCTTTTTTGTATCACCTAACTGTCTGGATGTTTTGCGTTCTTGTCCCATTTTGTATTTTATATATGTATACACACACACACACACACACACACACACACA
>NC_068985.1:72598070-72599021 GCF_001194135.2 Octopus bimaculoides
ATATATATATATATATATAGCGGTGTACGTACACTTTGGTCTCTTATATATATATACGACGGTTTCTTTCACTTTCCGCCAAACAAATTCACTCACAAGACTTTAGTCGGCCTGAGGCGGCTATAATTGAAGACACTTGCCCAAGGTGCCACGCTGTGGGACTAAACCCGGAACCATATGACTAGGGAGCAAACTTCCTACCACACATCTATACATAGACATACGCATACATGTTAATATGTATGTATGAGTGTGTGTGAAAGCATATGTGTGTATGTGCCTGTGTGTGTATGTATATGTGTTTGTGTGTGATTGTGTGTGTATTCTTTTCATTTCGAGAATTCAAACTGGCCACTAACCAAGTGACAAGTCTCTTTTATATCAGTTAAGGTACTGACGGTTTCTGGTCATCTGAATCAGATAATAATAATAATAATAATAATAATAATAATAATAATAATAATAATAATAATAATAATAATAATAATAATAATAATAATAACAATAATAATCTTTTCATTTTAAAAAATGAATACGTTTGAGATCAACATTATTAAAGGTAGTCTTTGGCGAGTTTTCCAACAGTTATACAAGTTAGTAATCTATATATATAAAAATGAGAATGTGTGTCTGTCTATCTCTGTGTGTGTGTGTGAATCCCTAAAACTCGAGAACTACGTAACCAATTTTATTCAAATTTTACAGATGCCTTACTTAGGGTTCCAGTTGTGTTTTAGTCAAAAAATTTTTTAAACTTCTTGCAGAGTTCGAGCCCACGGCAACATAATATCTCTTCCACTATTTAAGTATTTACGTGTCAAAAGTGAAACAAAAACACTCATGTCAAATACTTTCACTTTAAAACTGAAACTATTCTACTAACTGAAACAATCACATTTCGATACTGTAATGACAGATACTTTCAGAGAGAGAGAGAGAAAGAGAGAGAGA
>NC_068985.1:72599623-72601373 GCF_001194135.2 Octopus bimaculoides
TTTGTCATTGCTGTAACTATTTAAAGAAACTGCATTGTGTACTATTTTAAAAGCAATATAACAAAAAGTGTGCAAGTGTGTGTGGGGGGGTGCGTGTGTGTGTGTGTGTGTGTGTGTGTGTGTGTGAGTTATATATACATGGATAAAGACGCACATATATGTTTGGGGTGAAAGAGAAAGGAGGTAGATTTAGATTGTTCATTGTAACATAACATATTGTACTCGACTTGATATTTGTTGTACTCGTTGTCGTTGTTGTTGCTTTATACCCAGGTCATACACGGGGAAAACTTAGGGACAATTGAGCCCCAGCCGTTACCGCCCAGTTTCTTTTTCTCTTTTGTTATTTTCAACAACGTCTGAAGCAATGTTTCTCAAATGTCTAATACTGTATTCAAAATTGAATTAAATATCTAATGCAGTGTGGGAAGAGCATTATTAGTTCAATGACTCATACTATTTTAATCATTTAGGCAAGTAAGGGAAACAACTTTGAACATGATTTGTGTCAGTATTATTAGACCTCGTTAGCAAACATAAAATTCACCTTACTTCCATCTGTAGTTGATGAGAGAATCCCTTGTTCTGGCATACAAATATGTTAAATCGAGTTTGATATACTTAGCGAGCCAATTTAGGAATTTCTACGCTCCGCCTGCCTGAAGTAGCAGATATATTTCCCCCCATAACACACTTGTATTAAAAAAGAGAAAGGTATATTAATTAATGTAGTCCCAAGCACACTATAAATGAAAAATAATGGATGGTAGATCATGGATGAAATGCCTTCGATAGCTCTGTTTGGTCAGAGCTAACTTGGTCTCTAAACCAGTCATGAGCAAATTGCGTCCAGCGGGACTTTCTGAATGGCGCGCGTAACGAAAATCTACCTTGAATTTTTTGTTAGTAGTGTGTCCCACCTGATAACAAGCCATGGCTCATGCAGTCCACTTCTCGAAAAAGATTGCCCGGGCCTGGTCTATATAATCACTATTCGAAAACTATTTTACTTATGGGGAAGCCTTTATGTAGTCTCCTAAATGTAGTCTCGTTATATTTCCTCCAAATCACACCATTATGGTCCCAGAAAAGGAGAAATGATCGTGGTTTGAGTGTTTTTGATCACAGATGTGTCCTATTGAAGCTGATTTGAGACAAAAAACATCATCAACAGCTACAGCGACCATGAATCCACGATGGAACGTCTAATTGTTCACTTCATCTGTGTGGTAAGGAACTTGGTTCCAAAACACATGGGTTCCAAAACACATTGGTTCCAAAACACATGGGTTCAGTCCCACTGTGTGGTAACTTGGCATGTGTCTTTTGCTATAGCCTCAGACCAACCAAAGCCTTGTGAGTCGATTTCATAGACAGAAACTGAATGAAATCAATCGTATATATATATGTATATATGTAAGTGTATGTGTGTGTCTTTGTGTCTGTGTTTCTCCTTCATCACTGCTTAACAACTGCTGTTGGTTTGTTTATATCTCCATAACCTACTGGTTTGACAAGAAGAGACTGATAGAATAAGTACCAGGCTGATCAAAATTTTTTTAAAAAAGCACTGGGGTCGATTCATTCGACAAAAAATTCTTCGAGGCAGCCTCTCATATTTTTGTTTGCCCATTCAATTGTATCTGTCAATCTATCTTTGTGTGTGTGTTATATATATATATATATATATATATGTGTGTGTGTGTGTGTGTGTGTGTGTATATATATATATATATATATATGTATATAT
>NC_068985.1:72602654-72607337 GCF_001194135.2 Octopus bimaculoides
AGATGTAATGCAATATATTTTTGAAAGTGAGGGGGCATAAATGAGGCCATGAAAATTCATATATTTTTGCTATTGATGAAATTCTAACCATAGATATTAGACACAAATGAAGTAATATTTCTAAAATTTCAACTTCTTAGGAGTTAGTAAGACCCCTTAATGGGAACTTAACCCCCACAATTTAGTCATTTTCCTAAACCAAGACGAATACAATTGTACTCTTGGAAGCTGTAGAGTCACCCGAGCATACAAGATGAGCGTTATTTGTAATTCAATGGTACAACACTGTAAGAGTTTGCTTTGAGATACACTTAGATTGTGATTTCTGCAATGTGGTGCATAAATTGTCAAGTAAAGGAGAGGAGAGGCATCTTTGCTTCTACTGATTTAGTTGCAAAGTGTTATTTTGAGTAAAGTTATTTGGTTGCAAACCTCCTTTGAGTCTTTATTATCACTGGGTCAGAGATAGTCCCCAGATGGTAACATTGATTTCAAGGCCTTCCCAGATAAGTGACCGGTCATTCAAAGAGATTTATAGATTGCAAATTAATTCTGTCCAGTTACCTATCGGCAAACTTCAGAGGTGACTCTTTCATTTCCCCTTAGCCCTCACGTCACACATTTGTTAATGTTTATTTGAGTTGGGTCACGCCCTTCCAATTACTATAGATCATGAATTGCTTGAAATTCAAAGACGCTGCCTTCCAAGGAGCTGCCTTCAAAGTCATATGATGTTATCAACTTCATGTATGCAAACTTGGTCAAGGGATGCACTTCGACACTTGGTTGCCGAAGGGATATGATGCGACATTCAAAGCCGTTTTTATTGATGTTAAAGCCTCTGCCGCCTTGTTTTCGTTTTAGGTAGAGACGGTCTACGTCACTGTTTATGTGGAAATTATGTGTGCTTGTTTGTATTTTTCGAGTTTTCACATCAATGGCTCGGATCTCATCAAGCGTCTAATCAAGCAACCCAAATGTTGATATGAGTACTGGCAATACAAACACACATTGTGGGCCACTGTTTTATTGAATGCAGAGAACTCTGTGGTTCAAATTTTCTTTATTTGGCTATAATATTCTTTAGTGACACGTATTTTGTTATAGGTGACATTGTAAGATATATTTTCATCCACTCCTAGATACTTGTAACATTCCTCGTCGGGTACAGGGGAAATAGTCAAATCATTGATGGAGACGTTACTTAGTCTGGTTTATAGTCACCCCCTTTTCACAACCATATAACAACATTTATCCTGACTAAACTCCAGCCCTACATCCTTTGAGAATGTTGTAACTAGGTCAAGGCTCTTTTTTATCTCATGCATATTATCTGCATAAAGTTTCAAGTCATCCACAAAGAAACAGTGTGTAATTTTGGTATTTCTATTTCCTTGTGAACCAGTGAGATATCCTTCAGATTTCCCTAACATGAATGACAAGGGGTTTACAGAAAGTATAAACAATATCACAGCGATGCTGCCTCTTTGGAATATGCCTTTGCGATACTGTATCCTATCGGTGATAATAGAGTCACTCTTTGTGTTTAATTTCAAGATAGTGGCCCCCGATGAAGTCAGGTCAGTTATGGCTTTGACCAATCTCACTGGAACTTTAGCAAGTTGAAGGGCTTCTAGCATCCATGAGTGGGGAACAGAATCAAAGGCTTTCTTGTAGTCTAGCCACATTGAAACTAGGTTCCTCCTATGCTCTCGCACCTCTGACATCACAGTTTTGATTAACAATTGCTCGGCACATCCCCAGACTCCCTTCTTCCCAGCTACTTGTTCTGCTGTGATAATGTTATTGGTTTCACAATGGTCTTGGAGGAAGAGGTTTAAACATGTTGTATATATCTTATACATTAAGTTCTGGCATGCAATTGGCCTGTAGTTTTTTGCCATGTGGGTGGTTCTGCATTTGGAGATCAATTTTGTCTCTGCCATAGCTAACGAGTATAGTATGCTACTGTTCCCAATGGAAGCTTGCTGGTAAAGATTGATAAGATATGGTCGGTATAATGTTAGCTTCTTGTACCAATCTCCAACAACTAAGTCTCTTCCAGGTGCTTTTCCATCCTGGAGTTTCTGGATCACAGTTGCAAGAGTTTCACCATCAATGGTGTATGTCTTGGATGTAACACAGGAGCAATAATTTTTCGGATTTCTTCCAGCCACAGAACATCTTGGTTAAATTCCTTCTCTTCACTCCAGATTTCCCCACTGAAGGAGTCTGTCTTCTCGAGAAAGAGTTTCTCTGATGTTTACTGCTCCTCCTCTCATGTCTCTGTATACTGCTGTCTGGTTGCGGTTAAAATTTTTTTTGTTTATTGTTCTTCTCTCGGTTATTCTCTTCTGATGTCGGAGTTTTTCACTGACAGCTTTTAGCTCCTGCTTCAAGGTTATCAGTTTGCAAGTGAGTGTCCTCTTTTTGCTATCTCCAAACATCATTTCTATCTCCTTTACTTTCTGTTGGTGGGTCGTATAGTGATTTGCTTGTTTGCGTGCAATAAGCATCATTACATGACTGATGGTCTTCCATAAACCAGTTATCTTTTTCTCTGTCTTCAAATCGATGGTACTTTATTTTGTTATTTCGACTTTTTGAATATCATTCATGTACTGTTTTACAGTAGTAGCCAGAGCATATAGATATGCGTTAATCTGCCAGCATGTGGGTTCATCACATTCTTGTAAATACTCATCACCAATTTCGTTCACAGCTTTTTATACCGTATCTGGTGTTTTTTTGTTTTTTTGTTTTTTTTTTTGCTTACTTTGGTAGAGAATACTCTCTCCTCGAGAGAGTCCTTTGAAACCAAAGTTATTTTCTCTCGGAAAATTTCAGTAAGGGCACGTTTCATCGGCATATAACCCTGACTACCACTACTACTACAATAATCGTTGCGATTGTGCTTGCTATTTACCATAGTCGTAGTAGGGGGACAGTGGTCATTTACTTGAACCAATAATCTTGTTTAGCGGGCAGGCACTATCGAATCTGTTGGAATGTCGCTAGCTGCAAACCCACGTGGTGGTCTTATATCATTTACATTTTCGTTTTTGCTTATAGAGTTGGGAAGAAGGTTAATTTTCGATTTTTTAATAAAGTTACAGTTACTAACCTTTCTATATTCTACAAATGTTGCTTGTTGGCGTAGTTGCTTCGCAGTAAAATGATTTAATTTTGGATGCAAATATTCCAATATGATTTCAATCGATTCATACAGCCAACAGCAAATTTTGTTTCGCTAGATCATTATTCAATTCATAACTCCAACTGAAATGAGTTTTGTAGTTACGGTTTCTTCTATAACTACAGCTAGAAAGAATTAGTTTACCAGTTAAGCTGTTGTTTTTCGTTCTGCTCCTCGATTGTGTTGTTGTTGATGTTGTGTCCAGCCATGTTGTTTGCAGTAATCTCTGCATGTTAAATTCAAGTTTCAGTCGAAAATCATTACGATCGTGAATAAAAGGCTCCCTCAATTAATTCATCTGAAGATTAACCAGTTATTTAACAAGGCTGATAATAGTTGTGGCTCCTAAGCTGGAGATAATATTCATCGTATTTTCGATAAATAGTCTCCTACGCCATATACGCTTCTTTATTTCATAAATATTTGCCATAAAGGCATAGGCTACTTGTTGCTTCGGATGTATGATTTGACTATGTATGTATGTATGTATGTATGTAT
Organism: Octopus bimaculoides; assembly: GCF_001194135.2. Taxonomy (NCBI): domain Eukaryota; kingdom Metazoa; phylum Mollusca; class Cephalopoda; order Octopoda; family Octopodidae; genus Octopus; species Octopus bimaculoides. The sequence continues at coordinate 72,606,349 of NC_068985.1, forward strand.
GGCATGTATGTATGGCATGTATGGCGGAATGAGAGGCAGATAAAGAAAGAAAGATAAGGGGTGGCGTGGGTGAGGAGGTAAGTGCGGGAGAAGTTTTCTGTCTTGTTTACTAATATCCAACTCTCACAATACTAAAATATACAAACCCAATCTCCTCATTAGCCTACCTCTGTCATCTTTAATTAGCAATTAATTACCTACAAGTGATCTATCCAATCAAGTGAGTCTGTTATGATAGCTAATAAGCACCCCCTACTAAGGTTGATTGGTGCTCTAATGACGTATATCAGCTATGATCCCATCAGTGCTGAAAATCTATTTTTAGGTGACTTGTTAAGCTCCTTCTTTTCCTTCTTTTTATACGTTCTCCTTTGTTGTAGGAGGACAAGGTTTTGTTTTGTTTTTTTTACTCCTTCCTATTGACGTTCTCCACCTGTCGGCTATGAATAATATCGTTAATTTATTATTAGGTGATTCAGTAGCAGCAGTAGTAGTAGTAATAGTGATGGTAGTGATGGTGATGGCTTTGATAATAGACGTTGTTCCCCTACACTTAAACAGAATAATGAATTTGTGGGACCCGTTGTACCCCACCATCTCATAAGTACTAAGTACTAATTTTATAGTACGTATTCCATGAGTATGCATGAATGAGTGTGTGATGTTGCACGCGCGCACACCTACGCACACTTTCAGGCATAAATACGCGCGCGCGTGTGTGTGTGTGTGTGTGTGTGTGTGTGTGTGTGTATACATTCATCCATACCTGCATCCATACCTTTTTATCCTTTATTCTTTACTCGTTTCACTCATTCGATTGCGGTTATTCTGGGGCACTCCCTTGAAGAGTTTACTCGAACAAATCAATCTCAGTGCTGAGATTTAAAATCTAGTATTCATTATATCAGTCACTTTGGCCGAACTGCTAAGCAGTGGGTGGACAAATACGAACACAAAAGCTACACGTGCACACATATATACATACATAT
>NC_068985.1:72607415-72621716 GCF_001194135.2 Octopus bimaculoides
GTGTGTGTGTGTGTGTGTGTGCGTGTGTCTGTGATAGTGAACGCGCGTAGCCAAGTGGTTAGGGCGTTGCACACACGTTCGCGTGAACATAGTTTCGATTCCCAGACCGGCTGTGCGATGCGTTCTGGAGCGAAAATGCCTTATTTTACGCTACTCCAGTCCACTCAGCTGTAAATGGTTAACCCAGCAACGCATGGTCTTTCGGTTTAGGAGAATGTTGGCCTGCCTGCCTAGCGGGGTGGCATCATCTGAACACTAAAAACAAGGTAAAGTGCTTTGTGACCTGCAATGTGTAACAGCATTCGACAGTCTGGTCCATACCGTGTGTGTGTGTGTGTGTGTATAAATATATATATATACATATATATATATACACATACATACATTCACATACATATATGCAGGAAAAGCAGTAAAATGTGACAACCGATGCAGTCTTTATGGAGTTATCACAGAAGATATCACCCACATCATAAGCAGTTGTCTGAAAATATTTTCACGGTATTATCTACCGATCAGACATGGCGTTGTAACTTGGACACTGTATAACGGGGTCCGGCGAAAAGATAATCCCGAGGTCAACGAAATAAGAACCCACAGTATGGTGGAAGCCATAGCCATTCATAATAAAAAGGAATTCTGGTGGAATGTCCCAGTCGAAACATCAATAAAGTGGAAACACAACAGACCTGATATAATGATTTGCGATAGAGGAGAGAAACTGTGCAGTTATGTAAATTAGCTGCCCAGCGGATGCTAACATAAAGCTGAAGATCACTGAAAAAGAGTATATCTATACTGAACTATTGAGAAATCTGCAGTTACTCTATCCAGATTACAAGTTCAGATTTATACCTGTAATTATTGGCGCACTGGGATATGTAACACATTGCCTAAGTACCAATCTTGAGAAATTAGGCTCCTCAAAATCAGAAAGAAGAAAGCTGATTCGAAGACTACAGATCCACTTTATCACTAGAATTGTAAAAATCTGTAAAACTTTCCAGAAGTTTATCATTTAAGTATATATGAGCATGTCTAGATATGCAAGTACATGCATGAGAATACAAAACATACAAATGTGCACATATATATAACATTGTTGTGTACTACCATGTGAAATTACTTGCTTGTAATTTGTATATTTGGCTAATATGCCTTTCAGGAAGAATTTCCATTATACGAGGGTGACCAGGAAAGTTTATAGTTTGATTATGAAGGAGTGATGCTAGAGCTGTGAAATATTGCATGCATTAATTTCAACTCTTCTTATTAATAACTGATTGTTTCTTTCCAGGTAAACCGACATCTGACTGATCAAAAAACTTTGAAAGTAACTAGTAGCGACTTCTCTTTAAAATCGACAAAATTTGGCATCTCAGTATTATCAAGTACCTGCAAAAAAAGGTTTTAGCCCCCATGGACATTCGTGCTGCTGACATGGTTGCTACACTAGGAGACGACGCTCCAGCTTTATCAACAGTGCAAAAAGACAGCTGAATTTAGGAGGAAAAGGTTGTCAGGAAGATGACCCAAGATCTGGGCGTCCTGAAACTGCCAGCACTGAGGAAAACTTCGATAAGTGTTCACCACATGGTGTTGGAATATAGGCGATTCACTATAAATCAAATAGTCAATGTTATTAACGTATCCCGTGAGAGAGTTGAGAATATTCTGTTCAATGAACTTGGCACAACGCGGGTTTCTGCTCGGTGTAATCCAAAAGGGCGAGCGATACTCTATCTCAACCTGAGTCTACTAGGGGTTTGGTCACATTAGAGATACAATGTCTGTAGACTATTCAGCTCAAACCGATACCTTACACTATAATTTAAATAATAAGCAGGTCGACTGATCGAAAAGCTGGATACTCGTCGTCGAAATCAACGGAGGATCCATTTACTCTTAGTAGAAATACGTAGGTTGGAGATAATAGGGTATGGAGCCAGTAATATAAAAGAAAAAGAAAAGTAATGGCAGAGAACTGAGAGTGCTATATAGATGACTCAGCACTGAGTCAACCAACTGGCCTAACAAAATCCAATATATCATATGTCAAACGATAACGATTCAGCCATCCTGTAAGGTATGAAATTTCTAAGTTAGAATGTCACCCCAACATTCCTCTATAAGAATGTATATCAGTGTAGACTTTTAGTGTCAGCTGCTGGTATTTAGTTCGAGGTCAGAAGTTTTCGCCTAACAAACTATGATCAAAGGTATTTCAGCCATATTCACTCGTCTTTTTCTTAGACATAGTGTATCTTAGGACTATATTATATGGCGTCTCTTTCTTTTGAGATACAACTGCTATTCCAAGCAGATCGAACGAGCGCTAGTAAAGTTTCGGTTCTAAGTGCGAATATTTGTACGAGAGTGTGTGTGGATATTTGTGCGTGACAGGATATATGTATGTATACGTGTGTGTGTGTGTGTGTGTGTGGTATTTGTAAAAATGCATGTATGTATAGTGTGCTCGTGTATATTTGCATAGGTGCATGTGTATATACTTCGTGATTTTGTAAGGATAGGTGTATGCATACGTGTATGCGTGTATGTATTTGCAAAGATCTATGTTGTACACATTTCTGTGTCAATGTATTTACATATATGTGTGTATTTGTAATGTGGCTTCTCACAACAATCCTGCCCCGGCCTTTGCATCTAATAAATCCATTACGTTCACCTACAGTAATGCTAATCCTGTGTACACATCGTCTACAGATATGCTAATCTCTGGTAAGTACTTTACAGAATCATGAAAAACAATTAATGTTGCTGATTACTTTTGTCAAACTTATTGTTGTGGTTTAAGTTTGTTTCTTGGTCATCGGAAACATTTGGCTTTTATTGCATCAATGCATTTGTGCGTACATGATTTTCTATTTAACAGCACACCTACACACGCATGCACACCCACCCACACGTACACACACACATATTGTGTGAGTGAGAGAGAGAAAGAGAGAGAGAGAGAGAGAGAGAGAGAGTGTGTGTGTGTGTGTGTGTGTGTGTGTGTGTGTGTGTGTAATAACGTGATTTTTTACAGGAGTATTGTTACTTCCAGTTGGAGCACTCTCACCATACCTAAACTCAGCTTTGTCTGAGGTATTTTCTGACAGGGCTAAGTCTTTAATTATTGCGGTATCATCTTAACGAACGTACATATCTTGGGGATTTGATTCCCACGGTCCAATTCCTTGGACTGAAAAGTTGTCTTTCTTTCAGATATACCGTTCCTTTTTGCCCGAGTTAAACGTCATTAATATACTAAGTGATTACTTTCATTGCCTGGATTAGTTACTGGTAATTTAATGTTCTTCAGTCATTCATAATTCATTTTTAGTAAAAGAACACCATATATTTTTGTCTTCTGATGACATGATTAAGTACGGAAAATGTAATATAAATTGTTCAATAAATTCACCTTCAATAACACAAACTAGTTCGGAGATTTCTTAATTCGTCATAAATTTTCCTGATGCCATCAACTTTGTCGACTACTGTTTCACTTTGGAAATAAAGAATTTAATCATGAAATTCTCAGTAATATTACTATAAACAGCCATTCCTAGAAACCCACCTTAGTCGTGCAAGATAAGAAATTTCATGGCAAGTTAATGAAACCACATTTCTCTGTTACTGCAACGAGAAAAGTAAAACGTTAAATCTTATTAGAAAACTTCATGCTGACAATATGAGTCGTGTTGTGAATAAAAAGTGAAAGACATCCTACTATAGAAACAGAAAGCACATTATATTTCAATAAGTCCTCTCTGGTGCACACCATGGAAGAAAATTTATCGCATGTGAATACAATATTTTCTAAATAACTATTTCTTTCTCACAGCTGTTGTGTCTATCAATGCGTCTCCTAAATCATGTTTATGAAAATCAACGTACCTCACAACAATAGCTAAAATCTTGCAACTTGTTTTATCAGGACAATGCTCCATTGCTGTGCATAACTATGGCTTTGAACTGGTTGATCAATACCCCAATTCTCCTGATTTGGCCGCATCTGACTATCATCTGTTCACCAATAGGAAAAAAAGCATTTGGCTGCGAATCAGTACCGCAGTCATAATGACGTCATATCTCCTATTGAGGACTTTTTTTATCAATTAGATGAAAGCTTCTTCGCCAAGGGATGCAAGTACTGCAACACCGATGGACGCAATGTATGAACCGCAAGAGGGACTATGTTGAAAAATAAACTCCATTTGGGGTTCCATGAGGGTATATTGGTCATCCTATGAACTTTTCAGCCAACCCTTGTGTGTGTGTGTGTGTGTGTGTGTGTGTGTGTGTGTGTGTGTGTGTGTGTGTGTGTGTGTGTGTATGTATGTGTGTGTGTGTGTGTGTGTGTGTGTGTGCATACACAATGGGCACATACGATTATGCTCAGGTCACTGACCTAGTCGGAATATATATCCTTTCATTAATCCTGTCTTCCTTTCCGGAAGTAACAAGGGGTCTATATAGGGATGACGCCTTATTTTTTCTGAACAGAAGTAGCAAGGTACAGTTAGAAAGGCATAGGAAAAATTTCTTTAGACGTTTCAAAAATTTAGGATTAAACATTACTATGGGTAAAGATTATCGTAGAATGAATTTTCTTGGCGCTACCTTCTGTCTTGATACTAGATTATTTGAACCATTTCTTAAGCCAAATGATTATATTAAGTAAATTAACATAGCATCCAACCATCTACCCTCGATTATATAGTTAAGAATATTTCTACAAGAATTTCTAATCTGCTAATAATAAAATTTTCGAATCACATGCAACTTATTATAGTACCGCTCTTGCTAGGGCTGGATATCGTAAAAAAATTCAAAATATACTAGAAGCAGGCATACACAACACTAGTAATTACTCTAATTGTAATACACATTGTACACCACCACAACGTCACGGTTTGAGAACTCAGAACACAGACCAAGAAGACTTGGTCATGTCAATGAACTACCAACGAAAACACATAGACACACGTGACATAATAATCCAGCTGCTTGTTCCAATCCTGTACAATACACTCGATCAAATAAGTCTAACAACAGATATAGGAATCAGGATGTCCTCTGGTTCAACCCGATTTTCGATTCGCATGTTTCAACCAAGATTGCTGGAAACTTTTTTGCTGCTTTGGACAAATGTTTTCCTAAATCTAATCAGTATCATGTTATTTTTAATCGTGAAGGTATCCTACTCCAACTCTGCTAATCTAGAGCAGCTTATGCATTGCATAAACAATAGCAAAATGCGGCAAAGGTTCAATAACCTACCTACTTGATCTAGCGACCATACACATCTAAATACGAACCAATATGTAAACCGCAATGATAAACACCAATTGCGACCAAATTGCAGTAGTAGAAATACTTATGATACAGCTAACACAGTAACAACGCCGGTAAATGGAGTCGGGACTACCTTATATACAAATAAATACGATAAATGCTCATTCAGAGAAAAATCAAAATGTCCTTTGATGAATCTCTGTAGGAGTACAAATATTGTATATAACAAGACTGTATATAACAAATCTTGTATATAACAAATCTGTATGTACAAATCTTGTATATAAATGTACTGTGCACACAAGGGGAGGGCCGTATATTTACGTTGGGCAAACGGCTGATTCATTTAAGAATCGTTATCGTAACCATGTTGCCAGCTTTAAGACAATCAATAAGAGACATTCAACATCTTTGACAGATTTTGTATGACGACTGAAGGAGGATAAAATGAAGTACAGCATAACTTGGTCCATAATAAGGCACGTGAAACTATACAATATAATTTCCAGGAGATGCTGTCTCTGCTCCAAGGAATCCCTGTCTATTCTGTGAATTAACGAGAAGATCATCAATAGAATTTCTGAACGACTCTCGAGATGCCTACACACACATATAACTGTACTTTCGCACAATGCAGTGGGAATGAATTTTGAGTAACCGCTAACATAATTTAATTTATTTTCAGGTGTGGATGACTTAAGTTTACTTTTAACCTCTCCATTCTCACAAACGCCAAGTAGATAGTTAACTCGCTTTGTGATCATAACTGCACCAAATCTTACGTGTGCGTATACTCACATTTTCGCGGATGCTTGCATCAGCGGTGTACTCGCGCCATGCAGCTTGCCCATGGACGTTTATACATCCATATTTGTTAAAAGTTATTTTTAATACTTTCTCGCTGGATTGAGTGTTCGTTTTTCTTTTTTCCATCTGTGATTTTATTTTTGATCTTCTATATAAATGAAGATATTTCCTCTGTCTGGCTGCTTTTCTTCCTACAAAACGAGAAGTTACATTGCAGAACTGTTATTTTAACGAGTTGTATTTATTTATCAGCCGACGAGATACATCTGCACCGCCGGATGCTTCTGAACCAGTTGCTGAGTGTCCCACCCATGAGGGATTGATGTTAGATGTGTCGAAACAATTGTCGGGATTAATAATAAACTTTTGCATATTCCATCTTACGTCTTTCATTTGCCATACACACATATATGTATGTATGCGCATGTGTGCTTACATTCATAAATATATTCATATCTACAGATTTTAGCATATTTTCCGTTCGTATAGTGAAATGATACTAGTTAAGCCTTACTTTTTTATATACTAAAATACAATTCGAAAACGCAAAGGACGGAATAAAATGAGAGAATAAGATAAAGTTGCTGTGACGTTACAAAATTTACTACGTCAACATAGTCTCTCTTTCTCTCCCTCTCCCCTCCCCCCCCCTCTCTCTCTCTCTCTCTCTCTCTCTCTCTTTCTCTCTCTGATCACTTTTAAATCTCCACATCGCTTTCATCTCCTGAATGTTTACATAACTCCCACTCTTCCTCAGCCTCTCACATACAATTCTCTGTCATACTTCCTCAATCTCTCTTAACTCCCTCTTGTTTTCCTTCTCTATCTCTTCATTTATTTTCCCCATTTCCGTCTTCCTATCTTTATCTCGTTCCCTCCCACATCCTCTTTCTATATTCATCCATTCTCCGTTATTGATACTAACGTCTGCGTCAATGTCCCCGTCACCACCACCACCACAACCACCACCACCATAACTACTTTTTTCGGACTCTATTTGAGTTACCTTAACGCGGCGCACAAAATGCACATAGGAATGTACTACTGTTCATTAATTATATACACACATACACACATATACATGTACACACACACACACGCACACACACAAACGTATACACACAAAGACACACATACATACCACATACACATACACAAACACACACACACATATTGGTTCATCCCATAAATAGTGTGGGTTTTTTTCAATTCCATGAACTAAAAGTAGTGTACAAACTGTGCACAAGTTGCCTCAGACAATTCCTCCAGGACCATTGTGAGTCGAACAACATTGTGACTGACGAACAAGCTGATGGAAAGAAGAGAATGTGGGGATGTGCCGAACAACTTTTAATAAACAAAGCTGTACTGTCTGAAGTAAGAAAACAACGCAGAAACCTTGTGACAATATGGCTTGACTATGAGAAGGCATTCGACTCTATTTCTCATCATGGCTGTTGAAGTACCTATATCTGGCAAAGGTACCTACTAACTTAGTTGCTGCTATAGAGGGATTCACAAAGACATGGACAACTATTCTTACCCTTACTACTAAGAACAGAATAATTGTTTTTAATAGTATAAGCATTACAAAGGGAATATTCCAGAGAGATAGTCTTTTTGTACTTCTTTTCATTTTGGCACTGAATTCATTATCGTTCCCACTGCAGAAAAGAAATGGTTACATGCTAGGATCTTCAACAGCTAGAAATATCAATGTAACTCAGAATTCCTTTGTAGACGACCTGAAGATTTATTCTAAAAGTGTTAACAATGCCAAAAAACAACTGGAATTAATAACATTTTCAGCTGATACAGGCATGGAATTTGGCCAAAAGAAATGTTCATATTTGGTTATAGAACGAGGAAAGTCAGTCCCCCAAACCCAAAACCTGTGCACCAACGGGCTCTCTATCTCCCACATTCCACACAAAGAATGTTACAAGTACCTAGGTATATACGAAAATGTATCATATGAAGGCACTGTGAATAAAGACAGAGTGACCCGAGAATATTATACCAGACTTAGGAAAATACGGCAGTTGGAACTCTCCTATTGCAACAGAACAATATTCCGCAATGTATTTTCAGTACTAGTGCTGATTCCAATATTTGGGATACTTGATTGGTTTGAAGAGGAAATCCACTCCATAGATATCAAAACCCACAAAATCCTGACAACAACTGGGAACTTCCACAGAAACAGTGATGTTGACAGGCTCTACCTAAGAAGAAATGAAGGTTGTAGGGGCCTGAGATCGGTGTACACAGCCTTCGAATGCCGTATGGTATCACTCAGGCAGCACCTACTAAACAACAGTAGCAAGAATAAATATTTTAATGCAGTCCTGAAAAGTGAAGTGAGCAACATTATACGAGTTGGCAATGAACTCCTCAAGAAACACTCTCTTCCTGATGATCTATACAGCCCCAAAACAGCTGGGCTCTCTTACCTCAGAGAAAACCTGGATGGAAAGCACTCAGCATGCAAAAAAAAAACAAACCATGTATGGATATGTTGCCCGGAAGCTTGAAGAAGACAGTAGAATTGACACGAAGCGCAGCCTCTTTTGGACACAAGACCACCACATCATATCACACTTTGAAGGCTATGCGTTTGCAATCCAGGAACAGGAGATTGCCACAAAGTACCTGGTGAACAAGAGAGACAGTGACACTCTTGTAATCCTAAGGAGCAACCGCATGTGTAGGCTATGTCATGTGTCTGTGAAAGACATTACGCATGTGATTAGCAGCTGTCCTAAAATGTCGTCACGGTACTAACTCCCTATGCGCCACGATGTTGTTGCTAAAACAATTTACAATGTCATCTGCAAAAAAGACTGTCCTGAAATAAACTTAGAAAATCCCTCTGTTATGGAATACATTCATAAACACCAACTCAGGGAATACTGGTGGAATATTCACATCAAAACTTCTATCAAATGTGAGTATAACAGACCGGATATTGTTGTTTGGGACAGAGGGGCAAAAATACGTATCATCATAGAGGCTAGCTGCCCTACAGATATAAATATCTCTTTGAAAATCAAAGAAAAAGATGATATTTATTGACAACTGCTTCTAAACCTCCAACTTCTATATCCAGACTATGAATTCATATTCATACCAATAACAATTGGAGCACTAGTTTTCATTAGTAAATGCTTAAAGGAGAATCTGGATAAACTGGGATTTTCAAAAAGAGAAATTGACGGGCTGATTCGTACAAGTCCAATCTGTGAGTGGAACAGTAAAAATGTGCAAGACTTTTCTCAAGTTCCAAATGTGGTTCGGTGGTATTTTTCCCAGTCTTCTTCTTTTCATGGACCGACATCTTTACATGATTGTTTTTTCTTTGTTTTTGTTTTTTTTTGTTTTTTTTTTCGTTTATCTATAACAGGTCTTGAAGCACATTTAGTGTGACCTCTCTTTCTTCACGTTTTATAATCCTCTCAGCTTCCTTTAAATGTTCTTCCATATCCTTTAACGACATAATTTCAAGCTTATATGTAACTTTTGCGACGGAAGGTTCTATTTGAACCTACTCTTTCTTTGTCCAAAATTTTACTGATTTGTGTGGTGGTCGTAGTGTGGTGGTGGTGGTCGTAGTGTGGTGGTGGTCGTCGTAGTGTGGTGGTGGTCGTCGTAGTGTGGTGGTGGTGGTGGTGGTGGTGGTGATATTTTCCTTGCACAATTGGCTGCTGCTAGTTATATTTAATGCTTCCTTGATCGAATTCTCGTTACTCCTGACACTTCTACTCTCTTCGTTGTTGTTGTTGTCATTGCTGTTGCTATTCCTCCTACTACTGCCATTATCATTTACATTTAGAGTGAGTGGGGTTGAGTTACGGCGAAAAACAATTTCGCGTTCTACATCTCCTCCCACTTCCTTCTCATGTTGACTTGCTGACAAAGACGACGCCATATTAAATTTTGAAAGTTTTGAAAGGAAAATAAATTTTCTTTTCGAGTGATTTTTGCCCCGCAGGGCAAAAGAAAATAACCCTGTTAATTAGACCAATATGGTCTGGATTAACTTAGTCACGAGTTATTAAAATAAAATGTAACAACAGCAATCTTTGTAGAAGTAAACAAGGGACATACTGACGGAGCTCCGAAATACACGACCAGCTCTGGCGATAATAATAATAATAATAATAATAATAAATAAAATGTCAACTATTTTGTTGCGTGACCTTTGGGCCGACCCGGCATTATACAAAATCGTTACCGGCATTTCGCCCGTCTTTACGTTCTGAGTTCAAGGAATGCCAAGGTCGATTTTACCCATCATCCCTTCCGGGGTCGATAAAATAAATACCACTCGAACACTGGGGTCGACGTAATCGACTAGTTCCCCCCAACACACACACGCACACATACATAAAATTTCATGTTTTGTGCCTATAGTAGGAAGGATTATACAATATATAGAATATACGGTCTTAACATACAACTAATTATCACAGAGTATTGCATGTACCAGATTTACAGGTGTGGATGTATTTATGTCAGTACTGTCGGGCATATGTACGTTATACGTATTCCAAGTAATCTCTGCCGAGAAAGAAACAATATAAGTCGCTATCAAACGCAGACACGATTTCAAGCCTCGCACTCCTATCCCAGTGGAATAACCAAAACATAAACATTGAAGAAACAGAGAAAGAGAGAGAAAGAGTTGTACAATAGCACGTGAGTGTTAATTTTACATCATCAATCTCTGAAGGACGAAATGCAGATTGGAACTCGGCGGGATTTGATCTAAATGCATAAAGGATACCAGGCATTTTGTGTTAAGTGATAGCGGTTCTGCCAACTCACCGCATTATGAACAATGCACATACGTATAAATACAAATAGTTTCTGCAAAACCTTGATGATTCATTGAAGTGCGTCCTTTTCTAAAACATTTACAAAGATAAATAAATCGATAATGAGAGGATAAAGAACTCGTTCAACAGGTATCACAAGATCGATACCATCCACTACTGCCTCTCTGTTTGCTAAACATTATATCACCTTTCCCTGCAGAGAAGATGACTGAGTGTAATCTACATCTACATATATACATACATACTTGCAACATACAAAGATACTCATGCGCACGCATGAACAAATAAACACAAATATACATACACACTAAACAATAGGCATTAATGAGAAGATACAAAAATAGAACGTATATATATATATATTTATGTATTTATATACATATATACATATATGCATATAAAACTCTGTGTGTGTGTGTGTGTGTGTGTGTGTGTGTATACACATGCGCGCGCGGTCATTCACTGACCGAATAACTGTTGTTGAACAGCAACAACAACAACAACAAGCTAACAAATCTAGCATTCACATAAGAGAAAACAGTTACAAAAATACAATGCGTTTCAACTCAAGTCGAAGACAAACTTACATACGGCGCATATTGCTTTAGGCGCAGATATAGCTGTGTAGTTAAGAAGTTTCTTAACAATCATATAGTTGTAAGTTCAATCTCGTTCCGCTGTTCTACCGCATAAATCTCTGCTGTCAACGTCTCGGATCGACTTAAGACACGGAAGCGAAATTCGGTAAAGAAGTTTCGGAAGCCCGTCTAATGGCCTCTCCTTTGTTTTCTGTGGTAGACTTAACTGTCCGATTTAACATCCCCACCTGGCATTTGAATGTCCTTAGAGAAGTCCACTCTTTTCAAGAATTTGAACCAGGTTTCTGGTTCGAAGATATCCGATGAGTGCCCCCACACACACACTTTCCTATCACCATCTCGGAGATCATGGGTGTTGTTCTTCTTCCTTTGCCGAAACCATAAAACACAAACACATATCAACACTTCATAAGTACACAGCATAAACAACGAAAGAGCTTTCGCGTTTTGCTGGTTATCGCAATCTAACTTCCTTCAAATGCACTTTATTCGTACTTTCAGAAAAAAATACCAAAACGAATCACAGGGTGGATTTCAATACCTACTTAGACAGTCTACCACGACTCTCAGCAAAGGAAGCGAAGCGTTGCGAAGAGTTCATAACAGTCGTAGGAAAACGAGTGACGATGACTGACAACACAGTGGGCAAATCAACTTGTTTGGATGGTCTTTTCTACGAACTTTACTTTTATATTCGAGATGTGTTTGGAAACCTCTTGACAGATATGCAACTCAACTGCCAGTAAAACAGGGGAATTTCCAATTTTTTTTTTAGTTGAGTAGCGGTGGCGCTGTGATCTCCAAACAAGAGGGATCATATTGATGATTTTTCGGCCCGTAATTTTGCTAAACGCAGATTTCAAGATTAGGGAAATGATGTAAATGAAAAGGCTTGCGTATGTTGTCGATAATCTGATTGTTGACGCGCATATTTGCACCAACCCAAACAGACAGATCTACGACAACTTCCATTTGATGCAATACATCATGGAGAGGGTGGGTAAGGAACATCATAGAGAGGGTGGCATAGATGGGGCCATAATCAGTCTAGATCAATCGAAGACTTTCGATTGGGTCGACCACCAATACTTGGCAGCTATCCTTACGGCAGCCGGTTTCGGTACCGCCTTGTGTGATTTGAAGACCGCAATATACAGCGACTTCTGCTTGCTAGTTAAACTGAATGGCTACTTATCAGAAACATTCATCATTATGCGATCGGTTCGTCAACGCTGTCCTCTCTCGTATCTTCTGCATGTACTGACTTTTGAACTACTATTGCAGAAACCAGATACATTGGGGAGTATCCGTGTTGACATATATGGACGACGTCACTGTCATAGTGTCAGACGCTAGGCACAGTTTTAAGAGACTGCGAAGTAGTGACAGAAACAAAAGTCAACCGAAAAAAGTCAGTGGGTCTCGCAGCTCGACATCTGGAGTGGCAAGTTAACTTGCTTGAAGTCTGGCTTGGTTCAGATTTTCAGGTGAATAAGAACTGGGACGAGATGATGAATAGGTTGGCAAGTCTCGCCCAGAAATGGGCCGAGCAAAAGCTATAACTGAAAGATCGGGCAGAACTGGCGAACGTCTACGTCACTTCCGTTATCTATCTACCTGATCATCATGCCTTCCCTTTGTTCACGTCTGATCGGTCTGGATCGTCTGCCCTTCCGCTTTTTGTGAAATTAGACGTGTCTCATTGGTCAGACTCTCCATATGCTGTTAACACCCGCTGAGTGGAGGAGTAAGCATGCCGCTGCCCAGATATATGAATAGAATGCAACATCTTCAGCAATTTTTTGATGGTGAACATTTGTGGTCACCTTTTGTCAGTTGCATTTTTCAATAACCTGTTTCTTTGACAAACTTGCAGTTCTGGGTCAGAAAAAGACCGAGACATAGTGGTTGGCAGCTGGAATGTAGTCAAGTGCTCATAGATTTCTACCAGTCGGGCAATGAGGTTAATGAAAGTTTCAAGGTGACATTGTGTAGAAGTGCAGTGATGTGCAAAATCGATGACGTTGTCCGGGAAACTCTTGACCTCAATGAACATCAACGGTGCTCTGTTCTGAAGAACTTTCAGGCCGAGATCCACAGATCATTTCCAGAAATTCCTAACCTAACAGTGCTATATTTCTATTGCCGGTTCTACAACCACGGAAGTACTGTCACCCAAGTCTGTTTAAGATATACGCTGAACGATGAAACAGTTAACCGTTCAGTGTCCGAAACTGTACTCATTCAGTACCTGAGCATCGCTGACTTGCGACGTTATGTCGAACAACTGCTGCCACGTATGAGATGGATCTGGCTATCAGCTGAGTCCATTGTGAAGATCGTCCCACAGCCTTCCTTTGGCAGAAAAGGACAGGCAGTCTTATCTCTCCGATGACTTTGGGGAAAGAGGTATGGCGGACATGACTGAAAGAACTTCAGCCAATCCCTCAACAGCTTTGAAAGGAAAGTAGGGCGGAAAAGAAAGTTCTACTTCTCAGAAAAATTGTTGAAAGGTGATTTGACTGGTGAGCATGATCCAAATGAATTTACGTACGTTTGTAAATTGGAGGATGCTTACGTTAGCGGTTAGGACGACCATGGTTTTGCGGGGGATTCCACTAGCAACCACAAAGATCACCTCCAACCATTTGGGGAATTATTCCTTCCTGGGATTTTTGTCTAGTTTCTGTTATTTTATTTTTTTTATATGCTTTTATGTACCCCGTACTGTACCGTCTTGTACCGTCTCCTGT